>NW_024737042.1:20263005-20516496 GCF_018991925.1 Homarus americanus
ACCATATTGTCAATGTTCTTTGTTTCCCAATTTAGGGTGAACCTATTGTGATATATATGATAATATTTCTTTATTAATACTAAGATCAGGGAGGAGGAAGTCATTAAGGGACAAACTGGTGCAGCACAAATAAACTTTATTGAAATCCTTTGGTGTGATTGCCGCTTATATGGAGATCATGTCAGAGAATAATAGTGTTGTTGTAAACAGCAGAGCAAAATTGTGTAATTTCTTACGCAAACTGCACTTATCAGTTTTGTATTGCAACTTTCTATTTTTAATGAAATTAAAAACACTGCTGCTCGCCTTAGCTTGAGTCTACAGCGTAAAGCCTTTGGCTTTGTTTGCGTTACAGCTTCAGAGGCAGCTGAATTCACAGGACTGAGAGAGGCTTATATATAATGGATGACCTTAAACATCATCAAGTCAGGTCAATAACATGGGATCCACTAATCCACACACAACCTCCACCGCAAACGAAAGAAGAGCTTAAAAAATGGGTGACATAACAATAGGTCAGGTTAAGTCAGGTCAAAAATATGAGACCCAGTAATCCTCTATCCTACATCCACCTCAAATGTTTTCAAAGCATTTTTAACCTTGGGCCACTGACAAATAAATTTATGTAACATATTATCAGTTTTGTACTGACCATCACTAAGGTTTATAGAACTCATTTCCCTAATTAGACTTTCTTCAAGCAGAAGTCTTTCTTTGACACATAATGATTTGAACACATCTATTCTGTTTTTCCAATCCATGGGATGATTATTGTTCCTTGTATGAACAAAAAGTGCACTGCTTTCAGTTGCTGTTCTAATATTATACTTGTGTTATTTTATTCTAAGTAGTAATGCTTTCCCAATCTGACCTACATAATTTCCATTAAACTTGTCTCATGGAATACAGTAAACACTTCCATTAACATTCAAGGTTGTTAGGCTGTTCTAAATTAACATACTAGTAATAGTAGAGTCATACTTTTTTACAAGCGCTTCTTTCGTTTGCGGTGGAGCTGGTTTGTGGATTAGTATATATATCTTGATAAAATCATACAGGAAAAAGGGAAACAATATATACATACATATATATATATATTGTTATATATATATATTTATATTATATATATATATATATATATATATATATATATATATATATATATATATATATATATATATATATATATATATATATATAATCAACGACCTCACCAGCCAGGATTCGAACCCTCGACCTACTGGGTGGGACTAGGGAACGCTACCGACCAACCCACAAGGACACTAAAAGCAGTTCTAGGCTCTGTTATATTTCGCACAAAGCCTGTTCATCGAGCTGATGGCACCGTGATTATATCAATAAAGGGGATATAGATAAAGTTCTTTTAATATCCGAGCAGGATAGGACTCGGAACAACGGATTCAAGTTGGATAAGTTTAGGTTTAGGAGGGAGATAGGAAGAAACTGGTTCACAAATAGGGTGGTGGACGAGTGGAACAAGCTTAGCAACTTTGCAGTAAGTGCTGGAACTCTGGAAAGTTTCAAAAGGAGGCTAGATAGATTCATGGATGATAGAGAGTGGTAAACTCCTCGACAGGAGCTGCCATGCACAGGCCAACCGGCCTATTGCAGACTCCTTATTTTCTTATGTTCTTATGTTCAAAGTATATATATATATATATATATATATATATATATATATATATATATATATATATATATATATATATATATATATATATATATATATATATATATATATATATATATATATATATATATATATATATATATATATATATATATATATATATATATATATATGTATATATAATGTTTGCGAGAAAGAGAAGATTCAGACAGACAGATAGCTCTTTCTGACAGCAAAATAAAAACTTGAATTTACTGTAGGTGGAAGAACACTGCAGCTTGCAGACGTGCTCTCCCGCTTGTACTGTACAAGGTAAGAGGCTCGTCTACTACGCATAAAGCGACTGGTTTTTGTCATCCAGGAGCCCTTGCCTGTGGCGCCTCAGCTGCTGCCTCACCTGCCCGTCCCACGTGGCAGCGCGGTAGTGGCGTCGCCACCAACACAAGTTATTCCTGTGTGATACTCCTGGTAATAATTTAGCAATAAACATCCCGTCCCTCTTATATGTTCCTTGTAAACAACACGCTAAAGACACAACTACGTCTGTCAGTAAAATATAAGAAATATTGTTCTCAAACAGACGTATTGTACCAGGTGTCTTTGCAAACTTAAATGTATCATATTCAAGAACATGTAATCCCGGATGCCCTGGGAAAGATATTTTCTCATTTTATAGTTAAACAGCAAACTTACGACCTCTCACTACATATATGTGAGAAAAATAATTGGGTTTGGTCAAAGAGAATAGCTGGTATGTGCAATATAAGTATAGAAAGAAGCTGATATCGTCAAAAATCTCTGAGAAAAAGGATAACACCAATGGTAAAAAAGCAGTCCAGCTGAAGACCTGAATGATGAGACTTGGAACTGATGATGTAATCCCGATGATTACTACACACACCTCGCTATTTAGATAAAAATATCGTTGTAATTACATTGGTTTTATTTTATTTGTTCGAAAAATGCTGCCGGTGGGATAAGTTTTTCACGCTTGCAAAAAAAAAATATTGTATGAACATTTCCTGTCTATCGTATTAATGTTTTATTTCCTTTATTCTTTGTTATGTTATGTCTGCAATAGGTTACATTTTTATCAAAATTCTGTTTACGTTCACTTTTTGCTTAGAACTAAATCCAAGCTACAATTTCCTATTGAAAAATCATAATAAACACTTTAACCATACAATGGACACCTTTCAGTTGGAATATAAGATCTTCGTGATTCATAAACTCTAAGCTGGTATTAATTTATTCATTACATTTGGAAATGATTTTTACAATTAACAGGAGTCTATGTTAAATTACAGAAGTTTTATAAATTTATGTTCATGGTTTCTCAGCAAGCCAGTGAACGTTTTCCCAAATGTTAGTTGACCATAAGAAACATTGTCCATAACGGGCTGTGACACCCATTTTCATTTTCTTCACTGTATGACACCTAAATGCATAGTCAGGAAAGACAATAATTGACAAGAATTATTTAATATGAAAATAGATATGCACATCTGTAAATGATAGATATAAACAATATACATTTCACAGGTTCCAAGTCAATTGTTCTTCATGTAATATTTCTTTAGAGTGTACTGGGTAATTCTAAGACACAAAGGTAATAGAACTCACTGGAAAGAAATCCACTTGGAATAAACCATCCCATTTACCTTTAATAAAAATGACACTTTCTCTCTCTTAAAAACAACAAAAAACATTTACTTACCAATATTTACGTTGGTAACATAACCTAACTTAACACCAAGGTAAAGGTAGTTGCAGCGAGATATACTGGGTGGCTTTCTTACCTAAAATACCCATTTTAGAATGATTTTTTTACTGATGACTTATTGGTGTTGTTTTCCAGTGACTATTGCCGGTATCGAGGTGATATTGAGTGAGGTTGCATGAGTTTAGGCAAGGCTGATAAAACTTAGTTTAGTAAGGCTGATGAGGTTGAATGAGGTAAATTCCGATTGGGTATTTTTAGGTGACGATAAACAGGAATCATACGCGGTTAAACTTCGGTGGATACAACAAAAACCACTTTTTTCGCGAAACACAAAACTCCTTACAATGAACAGATCAACATGAGCCCAAGGGATTGTACAACGACTCTCTCCCAGGTTTCGTGTTGTAATTCAGTTCTATATGTCCATCAAAGACCTGTGGTATATATGATTTAGTGATACACGTTGAAGTAGTTTTCACTAATAAAATAGAAACAAAAATACTGTAAATTATAGACTCTGATTTGATTTGTTTGTTTATAGTGGAGAATTTATCTGACCTGGAAATCCAGCAAACAATGAAAAAAGAGAAACACGTACAGTACAAATAAATGGGTTGGTTTTATTTTGAAACAAGTATTACGGTTGATGATCAGTTTCACCAGTCCCTTACAATAGCGTCCAGCGACTAGTATTCAGCAGCAGGTGGGTGGGTGGGTGTGAGAGGATGTCCCTGATGTGTGCTGGAGTACAGTGTTCCGTGTATGTATTTTTCTTTCCTTCTAAGCAGTTTTTGTCTGTTTTATGAGCATTCTTACTTTATGTGATCAAAATCAGTTTTTATGGCACAGAAATACAAAACAATAACATCAACAATGTACCCACTGATGATATCTGGTAAAGGTGAATGAGAGCAGGTTAGGTCTGCATTATGTAAGGTAAGTTAACGGTTACCTAGAGGAGGTTTGATTGGGAGATTTGGGTACAGGATGTTCAAGATTACAAGCAGATTATTGGACATTTATAAGCATTAGATTTACTCTATAAATAACACAGTGGAAAAACAGTGCATGCCAGAAATTATTTTTTTATACTATGCAATGACATCTGATTAAACTCAGTTATAGTATCAATAAGGTTTATCTATTTTACAATCACAAAAAGGGGGTAATTGTGTAATGCACATTATTGAAAAGACGAAAATATTCATTCTTTCCATATACAAAATATAATTTATTTTCTAGGCACTTTCTCAAGCAAATAGTATCATAAAAATAAATGTGCAACTTTAACTCATATCTACAGTAACATTTTAAATATTTTTCAATACTACGAAAAGGTTTATCATTTTCACGTTCATAGTTATTACATGTTCAACTAAATATCAATATGCCTCTCTCTCTTATCAGCAGAAGGTCCTCTCAGTGAGGCTCACCTGCAGGAGGTCCTCTCAGTGAAGCTCACCTGAGGAGGAGGCCCCTCTCAGTGAGGCTCACCTGCAGGAGGCCCTCACACTGAGGCTCACCTGCAGGAGGTCCTCACACTGAGGCTCATATGCAGGCGGTCCTCACACTGAGGCTCATCTGCAGGATTTCCTCTCAGTGAAGCTCACCTGCAGGAGGTCCTCACGCTGAGGCTCACCTGCAGGAGGTCCTCACACTGAGGCTCACCTGCAGGAGGTCCTCACACTGAGGCTGACCTGCAGGAGGTCCTCACACTGAGGCTCATATGCAGGAGGTCCTCACACTGAGGCTCACCTGCAGGATGTCCTCTCAGTGAGGCTCATCTGCAGGAAGTCCTCTCAGTGAGGCTCACCTGCAGGAGGCCCTCACACAGAGGCTCACCTGCAGGAAATCCTCACACTGAGGCTCACCTGCAGGATGTCCTCTCAGTGAGGCTCACCTGCAGGAAATCCTCACACTGAGGCTCACCTGCAGGATGTCCTCTCAGTGAGGCTCATCTGCAGGATGTCCTCACACTGAGGCTCATCTGCAGGATGTCCTCTCAGTGAAGCTCACCTGCAGGAGGTCCTCTCAGTGAAGCTCACCTGCAGGAGGTCCTCACGCTGAGGCTCACCTGCAGGAGGTCCTCACACTGAGGCTCATATGCAGGAGGTCCTCACACTGAGGCTCACCTGCAGGATGTCCTCTCAGTGAGGCTCATCTGCAGGATGTCCTCTCAGTGAGGCTCACCTGCAGGAGGCCCTCACACTGAGGCTCACCTGCAGGAAATCCTCACACTGAGGCTCACCTGCAGGATGTCCTCTCAGTGAGGCTCATCTGCAGGATGTCCTCACACTAAGGCTCATCTGCAGGAGGTCCTCACTCTGAGGCTCACCTGCAGGAAGCCCTCACACTGAGGTTCACCTGCAGGAGGTCCTCACACTGAGGCTCATCTGCAGGAGGCCCTCACACTGAGGTTCACCTGCAGGAGGTCCTCATACTGAGGCTCACCTGCAGGAGTCCTTCTCACTGAGGCTCACCTACAGAAGGTCCTCGCACTGAAGCTCACCTTCAGGAGGCCCTCACACCGAGGCTCACCTGCAGGAGGCCCACATATTGAGGCTCACCTGCAGGAGGCCCACATATTGAAGCTCACTTGCAGGAGGCCCTCACACCGAGGCTCACCTGCAGGAGGCCCTCACACTGAGGCTCACCTGCAGGAGGCCCATATATTGAGGCTCACTTGCAGGAGGCCCTCACACCGAGGCTCACCTGCAGGAGGCCCTCACACTGAGGCTCACCTGCAGGATGTCCTCTCAGTGAATCTCACCTGCAAGAGGTCCTCACACTGAGGCTCACCTGCAGGAGGCCCTCACACTGAGGCTCACCTGCAGGAGGTCCTCACACTGAGGCTCATGCAGGAGGTCCCTGCACTGAGGCTCATCTGCAGGATGTCCTCTCAGTGAAGCTCACCTGCAGGAGGTCCTCACGCTGAGGCTCACCTGCAGGAGGCCCTCACACTGAAGCTCACCTGCAGGAGGCCCACATATTGAGGCTCACCTGCAGGAGGCCCTCACACTGAGGCTCACCTGCAGGAGGCTCTCACACCGAGGCTCAGCTGCAGGAGGCTCTTACACCGAGGCTCACCTGCAGGAAAAGGAAGGAGAGTTGTAATGGAAATTTGTTCCTCTAAAATACTAAGAAAAAATAGTGTTGTCAAGATAGTAGTGATGAAGGTGGCGTGAGTTCTCCGTTTTGTCAATTTGGTCAATCGCTTCCAAAGCAATAATGAGGCGTAACAGGCGGGAATACTCCCGTTTTATTATATTATATTATGTTCGATGATAAGTGCAGGTGTTTTCGAAGTCTGTCAGAGTATAGAGTATCCAACCTCTTCCCTTACAAAGATAAATATGATTTATTTACAAAATATTGGAAAATAATTATTATCTTCGTTGATTTATCGTTCCTTAATGTTAAGTATGATATTGATTAGAGGAAACTTAACATTAGTAGCCATCTTATTTAGTGCATTACTGTTGATATCTATTAGAATCATAATACTGAGGATAAAACTATCCATGTTTATCATCTTAGAGAAGTTAGACAACGTTATTATACCACACAATGTTTATAGCACTGGACAAACAATGATCATAATTCTCCCGGACTTGAAAATGAATCATGAATTTTACGTCTCCCAGATGATAGATGATAATTGGTTTGTTTTTTCTGTGAAAATATGAATATGTATCTTTTTTTGTCCTTGTACAGTAATTATTGGTCATATGGAACAATTATTCGAGATGATTTGTGGGGTGACGTCTGCAGTTAGAGGGACTGTGACGTGTTCGACAACAAAGGCGTGTTGTTGTTAGTTGTTGTTTCATGGTCTGGTGTTCCTCCTACAAATTACGGATCATCTACATCACCCATGAAATTTATGTAGCTTTTGACAATTTAATAACACATTTCTTACTCCCAATATACTGTATATATACAGCATATATTTCAAAGTATCTCATTACCATTTATAATACTGAATAATGATTGGAATGCATAATCTATGGGGTGTATAATATATGGAATAAATATGATACACCTTAACAAAGACTATCAACTGTGTGGTGTTAAGGACGATGATGGTGCAACGTGGCGGTGAGTGGTGAGGCGCTACACACCAACGTCCAGTAATTATCCCGCCACGACGCCATTACAAAAACACGCCCGCTAAATTACACGAGAGAAAAAACATATATATATATAGCCTGCTGCGGCCCAGAGGTCCAGGTGCAGTAAGTGAGAGTGGATGCATATTAACAAGTGTTATCATGGAGGCAGGTGGTCAATAATAATAGCTGGAAACAGGGAGAGTACGGACCTTCCTTCCGTATTTACGAGAAAAATTGTATCGATATTCTCTTTGTATAATGATGGCCATTTTATCTCTTTATTTTTTTGTCCTTTCATATTCATTATTGTTATTGACAAATGATATGAAGCGGAAATATAAAGTCAGACGTGTAGCGAGCAAGGTGGTGTGAGATCCCCAGTTGTATGTCGATAACGGAGTTTCGCATGTATTGTACAGTCAGGGCTTGATGTTGGAGGCCAACTGTATGTAAATGAACAGTAAACTACGCCTTACATAGCCACCGTCCAGCTGGGAACTGCCTGCACTATGCTGCTCACGTTTATTAATTCTTTCTTTAGCAGCTGTAACTAGACTGGTGTTTCATGTCTCGTCGTTAAAAGATGGTGATTTCGATGCTTTATTTATACGGCTCCTATTGAAGAAGTTGTGCAAACTAGATATTTTTAAAGGTATTATCAGATATCTATTAGGGAAGTGTGGTTATGAGAAATTATTGATAAAAATAATAGCAAAAAACTCATATAGCATTTTAAAATGGACAGATATTCCTCTACAAATCAAAAATATAAATTCATGAACGAATAACATTTTTATTTGATAATGTTAGTTCACAATTTACAAAATTACTGATATTTATTAAAATAACCTCAGTTTCTCTATAAAGACAATCTAATCCGAGGCAGATAATGAAACACCATATATTACAAAGACATTTTTATTACTCTCCAAATGTTTGAGACACACACATGCATACACAAGCAAGCAGTACAACGCAGACGTTAGAAACAATCTCGTTGCAACATGGCAGTCATGCAGCTGCTCATGATATATGCATATAAGCTATTAACATTTTCAGGTTGATGTAAAATATAGCAAGAAAAATAATGATCATACATATTTAAGACCTCATATAAAAAGTTGTATCGTGTTCACTTTTTTCCAGGAGTTTTTCTCGTGTACACACAATTTTTTCTATTATCATTATTATCATCAGTTGTTAAAATGATGTGTTTGAAATTAAATATATCCATTATCTTTAAACTGTATCAGTGTCTTGTGAGCAATGGTGAAAAGGCTCATTACTTTTTCGTCTTGGTGAACGACTTTGGAAAACTTAACACAAAGATGAAGACACTGACACTATACTGACCAATGTCTCGTTTTGGTGCAACAATGAATCATGACAACTGTGATATCCAAGAAGGATTATATTTTTCACTGACGCAAGTGAGGGAAGACAACACACGAGTGAAGTCTTGCTGGATTTCTGCTTCGAGACACGTGGGCAGGTGTGTTACTAGCGCTGACATCAAACAACACTTGATAGCCGTTACTTTCACACACACACATGACAAAACTAGACCACAAGGCATGTATATTACGTATACAAGGAGTCATGACAACACTGTCAATATATCTTGGTCGTTTCTGCTTCTTTCAACGATATAGAATTTTTCCTTTTTCTAAAATTAATTTCATACTCTGAATAAAGATGAGAACAATAACAAGGACCGTTTTGCAATCAGATTAAGTATAAGTTCTTTCATGCTGGTTATATGCAGAGGGTCAGTGTCTAATCATTAGATGGAAATATTCATCAAGTTATGCAACCGCAGCTTCACGCATCTTATTTTTACATGAATTAAATTTGTTCACACGGCATCTAACACAAACTTGGTTACACATCAATCCATTTTGACATTTGCATACCCATCACTAAACCTTTGATAACATTTTTCAAAACAACTTAAGCCTTGTAGTCACTTCACTAACTGTTGTTCTTTATGGGTAGCTTAGTGTAATATCTTATTTTTGTTTTCCATCTAAAACCATTATTTTCTTAACATTCCTGACTGATTGCTGTTACCATTCACCTCAACATGTTATACTCTTATAAATTCACCGATGTCGTATCATCACTACTGCTGTGTGAAGGACATTAAACCTCAAACATTCATCCACAGATTAAGTCTTCAGCGTAGAAATAAACACACGCCTGAACCTGCGCAAGCTTATTTCACATCAACTTATTTCCAGCATGAAATTGAGGAAACAGACGAGGCCGATGTATCAATTCACGTCTGCACTTTCATGCACGAAACTCCTAGGTACAAAACCTTTCGTGATTTTCTTGGCAACTTCTTACAAAAGTAATCTTAAATTTATTTTCTTATGTATTCATTTATCTCTATCTTAGCGGGCCTTCAACCATATAATCATATATCTTCAAATAATTTTTAATTATATACGATCATAGTATTTTATCGAGCTGTCACATGTCATTCTCTACCAACTTCCGTATTTCATAAATCTTTGGCTGTGTCGTTTTGAACCCCCTCCTAAAGGTATTATCGTCATTATCTTGTGTAACGATACATAGGAAATGTTACTCTTTTTTTTTAAACGTGAGAATGTTATCACGTTCCAACGCACACTGTTCACTTTGACTAGACTAACAACAACCGCAGGGAACAGCTATGTGAGGTTATTTGCTTATTTGTGTTTCTGTTATTATGGTTTCAACATTTACAGCGAAATATGATGGAATTACAATGGAGGAAAATATATCACCATTCTGCAAACTCGTGCATGTTGTTTACACTCAAACTCTCGTGTTGTTGTCACTCTGAAGTCTCAGACAACCTTCTCACTATCTTAGCGTTTTAGTTAATTCCTTCATTTGTATTTTGTAATTATTATATTTGCTGATCTTTCAAAACTGAATTGATTATTGTTTCCTTAAAAATCACTCTAGCCCTTCACTATTTCTACTAAATAACTTTAGTTTAATCTTATTTCTATATTCTTAACACTTATTTCGATGTCTATAGTAGTCTCTTTAAAATCCTATCACAGGCCTCTGAATAACCTTTATTCTGTACGAGATATTCGTCTATTTACATCTTTCCAGGTCACCTTGTATGTCTCAACTACCTGTGTTCGAGTGGATAAATTAGTGCTTCCCTACATTGTCTAGCACATTGCCACGGTCTTCTGCCACTTTCGTCTCAACTAGCAAAAGTTCTTTGACAAAGTATTTTTACTATTTCATTATCACATTCTTTGGGAGAAATCCTCTGCGAACAACACGAAATACATTGATAATTCTTCTACACCCCACACACACACATCAGTTACTTTTAAATAAATCTCTACTTTTCCTTACTACTTCATCATTTCTGCTGTTACTCAATAATTCTCATTACTCCTCCAAACTCTACCAAAACATCACCGAGCGGTCATTTAAAAACTTCAAACTCAACTTCTTGAACGAGTGTCACTCGTAACTTTGTCATCATCTTAACACACATTTATTGTCACACACTACCACCGCTACCATACACACACTATACTTAGGCACCACCACCGCTACCATACACATACTATACTTAGGCACCACCACCGCTACCACACATACACACTGTACTTAGGCACCACCACCGCTACCATACGCACACTGTACTTAGGCACCACCACCGCTACCATACACACACTGTACATAGGCACCACCACCGCTACCATAAACATTGTACTTAGGCACCACCACCGCTACCATACACACTCCTTCACCCCCCACATACACACACTATACTAAGGCACCACCACCCACATACATACACACACTACTGCATACTTAGGAACTACCACCGCAACCATACACACACACACACACACAGTACTTAGGCACGACCACCGCTACCATACACACACTGTAAGTAAGCACCACCACCACCGCTACCATACACAATGCACGTAAGCACCACCACTGCTACCATACACACACTGTACTTAGACACAGCCACCACTACCATACACACCACTGTAGTTAAGCACTGCCACCGCTATCACACACACACACACACTGTACTTAGGCACCACCACCGTTACTATACACACATTGTACTTAGGCGCTACCAACGCTACCATACACACACTGTACTTTGGCACCACCACCGCTACCATACGCACACATTCTATTTTGCATCACCACCGCTACCATACGCACACAGTACTTTGGCACAACCACCGCTACCATACACACACTGTACACGGACTGGGGGTCCTAGATTGTGTCAAACCATAGTTCACCACTCCGGTAACAGTAAAGAATAACAAGGCCGCCAATGAAATTAATAAATGAAAGGAATAAGCAATACACTAGAGGAAATTATAATACAAATACACTTAACAAAAGAAATAAAGCATCTAACAAATACCAACATACGAATCAAAAGACAAGTTTACAAGTATTAACCGATTTGGGAATATTCACAACTCAGCAGACAAACAAGTTACGTTAACTATAATTACAGTGACAAATGAGCATACCATAACGAGGGTTGGGGTCCACCAACCAATACAATGCAGATTATATAACGTCACCGTTCTTTTACCAGTATAATGTTACGAAATTTCAAGCCTAATAAACAATATTATCTCCAACACAATATTATATCCTACACAATATTACATCCTATACACAGAAAATATTCTATCCTATTCTTCCTCCACTTTCCTTGACTCACACACTCTCAACAATATAATGTATACTCAAGTTAAGGTCTTTGCTATGTGTTGAACTCCTTCCACCGTTTCCACCTTCCTCAGCCACTCAAACCTGCTTCTCCACCTGTCCAGTGTACGATGGTCACCACGTCACATTCTGGCGGGTATCTACAACCAATCAGTCATCAGTTCTCCCAGTGGCGCCATGAAACGATACCTCTGACGTTTCAGCCAGCTTCACACGTTCCATGCCCACGAGGTCTAGCTATGGTTTGTTGTGGTTGTTGCGGTAGGTTCTAATTGCTCGTTTCTACTCCCGGGACTCAACGTCACGTCACGTCACGTCACACCTCCGCCGCTAAGGAGGAATACGACAGAGGAGTATTCACAGTCGACTTCTACAGCAAGAGATGTCGCCGAGTATAGACTGGTGCAGGTCCACACAGCAACTTTTCACACATGACCCCGGGCAGTCAGTACACCAATTCCATTAGTAATAATTACAGCACTTGGCTTGGCTACGGCAGACGGTAGGTAGGTCCCAGGAGCATCCTCGTCCAGCCCATCAGGATGTCCAGTCATGCCACAACTCTGCTGCTAAAGGAGAATACAACAGAAGAGTATTCTGACAAAATCAAGCACGTGACTAACAATCAGCCAACACATTGTTAAGATCTTTTATGTGCCAGCTGTCCAGATCGTACTCCTGCAGAAGTAGGTTACACCTGGTCAATCGCTGGTTCTTATCCCAACCCTGATCACTTTGGAACCAGGGATGGATTGCAGGTACACTCCAAAGTGCCGAAATGATAGTATTAGAGAAAGAAACTCTTTCTCAATGACGAGTAATTACGTTGAGCCGAGTTAAACTTCCGGCTAAAATAATACACCGGGTGCAGAATGCTTGTCTTGTCTTCCTGGAGCAACACAGCTCCGGCTCCGACATTACTAGCATCTACAGTGATAGTGAAGGGTGTCTCAAAGTTAGGAGCACGTAGGACAGGATAGGTAAAAAGAATGTCTTTGGTTACTTTAAAGGAGTCCTTGCACTCATTAGAGTAGATTCTGACATCTGAACCACACACTGGCATGCGGATGGGAGGACAATGTGCGGGGCACTCTGTTCCAGGAACAAGACACCTCTTGCTACAGCCGTAAGGACAAACAACCGAGGATTCCTCCACAGGGACCCCTCATGGGTTTCTCCATCCTCTACACAGGAGGCACACTGTCAAGACCCAGCCAGTTTTGGACGTGTCTTTGTCAGGTACTCTGACCAGCGCCAAAGCGATTCGAAGTGGAAGCCGGGAATGCAGTGCTGCCCTGTAGCTGACTGTGGTAAAGAATGCACGAGTGGGAATGACAAAACGTGTCCTGATACGACAGGAATGGTCACTCCCTGTGTAGTTACTACAGCAGACTGCAACACGGATGAAGACTGTGGAGCCGTTTCATCCTCATCACTGGGCTCGGTCAGAGTCTCAGCCGTTTCATCCTCATCACTGGGCTCGGTCAGAGTCTCAGCCGTTTCATCCTCATCACTGGGCTCGGTCAGAGTCTCAGCCGTTTCATCCTCACCACTGGGCTCGGTCAGAGTCTCAGCCGTTTCATCCTCACCACTGGGCTCGGTCAGAGTCTCAGCCGTTTCATCCTCACCACTGGGCTCGGTCCGAGTCTCAGCTGTTTCATCCTCATCACTGGGCTCGGTCAGAGTCTCAGCTGTTTCGTCCTCATCACACACCACATCCTCACCCTCATTCAAATGTTCATCAGAGGAAGGGGAAATAGAGGAACATTGTGCTCAGAAGGGACTGCCACCTTCGCCATTGACCCACCTGGGCACAGGTCGAACGGTCCACAGCGGGGCTTGAGGGGCGAAAAAATAACAGAAATAAATTAAAAATAGAGAAGAAAACGGTTATACTGTGTTAATCTACACCACGAAGAAGCCGGAAAACCACCTTTTTAAAGTGAAACAGATTGTACAGGTATGGAAACACAGAAGGCAGAGCATTCCACAGTTTAGATGTGAGAGGGTAGAAGGAGGTACAGTACTATAACGGGTTATTCTAGTGTGACCGACATCCAGAAAGAAACGGTGGGCACCGCGGACAAGACGTGTGTTACGAGCCAACGGCTTTGCCGGTTGTACACAGAATGCCAAATTCACCGAACATTGCCCGTTAAAGTACCTGTAAAAGAGAGAGTGAAGCAACATTGAGGCGAAGAGAAAGAGAAAAAAGATTTTCGACTGAAGGAGGAGAGTTAATAAGACCAAATGCCTTGATTCCACCCTATCTAACAGTTGGACAGAAGAAGAGCCACCCCAGATATGAGAGCAGTACTCCAAGTTAGGACGAATGAATCCCTTATATACTTGAAGCAACTGCTCAGGAGTGAAGTATCTACGGTATCTGTACAGCATTCCCAACTTTCGGGAGGCAGCTTTAGCTATGTTAAGGATGTGTGATTTCCAGGACATATCGGAGGATATGGCGAGGCCTAGCATATCTATTTCAGAATTTGGCAGATTGATAGCATCTTGAAATGTAATTGGTGGGAGATCCTCCAATTTATAAAGTTTAATTGGTAAATACCGAGTTTTACTACTATTGAATTTAACCAAGTTTGTATCTCCCTATTAAGAGATGCTGCATAGATCCGCATTGATAAAAGAAATGATATCAGCTCTAGAAACATATCTAGTTTGAGAGTTAGGAGGAAGGGGAAAATGTGAAGAAGAGCGAAGAGTAGAATCATCAGCGTAAGAATGGATAGAATTAGTTGTAGTGTGACGTAAATCATTGATAAAATGAAGGAAGTGGGACACCACTATTGGTAGAGAAAGAATGAGAGATCGATCCCTCGACAACAACTGCCATGGATCGGTTCTCAAGGAAGCTAGAGATTAGAAAACGAAGTGGGGGAGGGAAACCACAAGAGGGAAGTTTAAAAAGCAAAGACTTGTGCCATACCCTGTCAAATGCTTTGGAGATGTCGAGGGTTACGACGAAAGTTTCCCCATAATCCTTAAGAGAGGATGACCAATGATGGGTGCTATAGGAGAGCATATCACCAGGCGAAAGACATACTGGTGATCCGGCAAAAGAGAATGGCGTTCAAGGTGACGGAGAAAATGGGAGTTCAAGATTGTTTCGATAATCTTAGAGGGATGAAGTTGGGGCAATGGAGCGATAGTTAGAGGGATTAGAATGGTCACCCTTCTTCGGGATGGGCTGAACCAAGGCATGCTTCCAAAAAGAAGGAAAAGTTTGGGTTTTGAGGCAGAGGCGAAATAGGCGAGCAAGCACAGGGGCCAGAGCTTCAGCACACGTCCTCAGAACACGAGGGGGTATTCCGTCCGGTCCAAGTACCTTCCTCGCATTCAACCTGGATAAACACACCGGCAACCCTGTGAGTGGAGATTGTAGGAAAGTGCATAGGTTCATTAGGAGAAGCAGGGGTAGGAGGGATAGAGTAGGAATCGTCTAAGGTGGAATTAGAGGAGAATAAGGTGCCAAAGAGATTGGCTTTGTCAGGGGGAGAGTTGGCTATAGAGTTATCAAGTCGGAAGAGAGGAGGAAAAGAAGGAGTGCAGAAGTTATTACAGATGTTTTTGGTTAAGGACCAGAAGGATTTACTACAGGATGAATTAGTCAGGACAGCGGTCTTTTTATAAAATTCCGCTCGACCCTACGAAGAATATCCTTACAACTATTCCTAGAAGTAATGAAAGAGGTGTGGGTAATAGGAGGAGATTGTTTCATAGCTTGATATGCCCTATCTCTCACCCTGCATGCAAGAGAGCAGGAGCGATCAAACCATGATTGTAAAGTGAAAGTTTTGGTAGAAGATGGGATAAATGCACTCATACCACCCTATATAACCCCAGCCATGCTGTCAGCACATACCGAGGCGTCCCGAGTGGGAAGCAACATTCATCCCAAGGAAAGTCGGTGAAGAATTCTCGTAAGGATTGCCAGCTTGCCCTCCGATAGTGCCATAGTTGACGTTTAGGAGGGGGTTGGGAGGTGGTCGTGCCCAGTTTGATTTAATAGAAATGAGATTGTGATCAGAAGACCCCAATGGGGGCAGAAATTGAGTACGAATGGTGTGAGGGGTTAGAGGTAAAACAAAGATCAAGAATGTTAGCAAGTTGATCGTGTCGATCAGGAACGCGTGTAGGGTGTTTGATTATTTGTTCCAAATCATTAAGTAAGGAAAAAGAGTGCCTCAGCTCCACCTGGGTCATCCCTTGCAGAGCCAAGGCAGTCTCTGTGATGTACATTGAAATCCCCTAAGCAGAGCATCTCGGTGTTGGGGTGTGTGGATAGCAATGACTCATGGCAAGAAGCGAGATGATCAAAGAGTTCGAAATCGTTGGTCGAATTGGGAGAACAGTATAGGAAACAAAGAAAAATAGTCACAGTTTTGTAGAGATATTTTGAGCAGATGACATCATAAAGGGAAGATTCAAGATCCGCGAGTCGGGCTATGGGTGTACGTGTGTTGCAGTTGGCGCATACACCTCCCTTAGAAAGGAAGGAGGTATAAAGGTTGTAGTTGGAGACTTGAAAAAGTTTGGGTGAAGCGGCTTTGGTCAGTCGAAGTTCGGAAAGTAGTAAGAGCCTCTTACCAAGAGGTCCGGGGAAGAGGTTAATAGATGGTGCTCCACAGAAGGAAAATTGGATCTCACTCCGCAAATGTTGGAAAAAAATTAGTGTGAAAAAAGCCGATCCTCTAGCAACCGCGGTGGCGTCAGTTGAGGCCCCAGTAACTTGATGATGAAAAGGTCGGCCCTGTGGTCCACAACCTTCCCGAACAGTGGGACCCATCCGAGAAGGTCCCGCTACAATATTAATATTAACTGACATAGGAGAATAAAATATAATGAATAAAACAGATCAAGAATGAGTACGGTTATATTTGTTGTGTTGTCAAAAGTAAGAAAGACAATTGGGACCCTGTAATTGTGTGTAAATGAGGCAGAGAGATAGATCAGCATCCTGGGACTTGGTCACAATTTTCGTAATGCCATATGGTAGCAGAGTCTACCATTAGACAAAACATTATGCTTCCAATATCTTCCCAGGCGGTAGAAACTCCCTGTTTGGTAGCTGCCTACTACCTACTACTATGAAGTTAGTGGCTCATACAGTAAACAGGGACGACAGACAAGATAGGGTTCAATTTTACTCTATCCCCAGCCAAGTCATTCTCAATGAGGAGTTCTACCTCAGGCACTGGCAGCTCATCTACCAAGCCAACACTCTCTGTATAGGTCACAATTAAGCTCGACCTCCACCAAAGGCACAGAAACGACCACCAACACCCTTCAACATAACATGGGTATTAGTTTGACAATCACCAGCGTTCGGATTTAGTAATAGAGTACGAGAAGCACCAGTGTCACGCAGCACCTTCACGGCATACACAAGTCATTCAACTTTACAATGCCGAGAAAATGAAAGGCTGGTAAGTAACAAGAGGGGTAAAAGCGGGTGAAACGTTCGCTGCCGGTTGGGCTACAGAACGCGACATCACACACGCAATCATATCACTCTCACAACTCGAACCCAAGTCTCGTTTAGTCTCCTCGGCTCTAGAATCAGATACAACCGCCACTGCATTCATTCTCTTCTCATCCCTTTGCTCAGTAAAACACTGGCTATGTGACCCAATCTGCCACAGTATATACATTGTTTTGGAGGGTTATAATTAATTTTGTTACCTTGGCCCTGATGAACAGGTTTGACACGAAAGGGGTTTTGAGAGTTCTCAAACTTGTGGAAATTACCACCATTTACTCTATCATATGGCCGTGAGACCGGCAATTTGCTTATCCCTCAAGTGATCTACGCTAGACTCGATCTTCCACAAGAAGTTCTCTAAAAGGACTAATTTTCCGAGAGCCAAAAGTATCCACATTCATGAATTTAAGCCACTGATTAAACGTCTTGGTCATATCATGAAGGAACTCCGTGTGGGTTTTATCCGCCCTTTTGTGTACTTTACGGAAGCGATGCCAGTACGCTTCTGGTCCCAACTGGTATGCACTAAGGATAGCAATTTTGAGGCAATCTTAATTTTCTCACGTCCGGGTCTACCGAGACATAAGTTGTGAGTCCGTGGCCTACCAGGGCAGTTTGTAGCATGAAAAGCCATTGTGACTTTGGCCATCTCATACCGTTGGCGATTTCTTCAAATAATTCAAAGAAATCCTCAACACTATCCTCAAAAAAATCGGGGAACTACATTTGCATTAGACAAGCCTGAAGGAGGAACTGAACTAGGAGGGGTAAGAGGAATAGCAGGCTGTTGTAACAGATATTCTGCATTTATGATCTAGCCTAGCCCTCTCTAGCTTAATCTTCTCCAACATCTCCGCTGCAGTGAGTTTGGCTCATTCAAAGTAGAGCGGACACCATGGTTAGGAGGATTTACGTTAATGTCAATATGCTCGTCCTCCTCTTCTCTAGGGAAATACTCGTCCTTCCTATCATCCTCCAGACATTAGTCGTCATTGACAGTATACAATACCTAACAGTTTAGATTTAAAGTTAGTAATGTAAATTTATTCTAAGTTGAAGCTACTTCTAACTGTAGGTATGACGCTAGGACGTACAACTCTCCCTAGTCAATCTATCAATGTCCTGTTCATTGACATCTGCTTCCACAAAGTTATGTGCGTCTTCAAAGTTAATAATAGGTATGGTGAAAGTGTTATGCTGAGCGAAAATATTCCAAAATTGAGCGGTTAATATCCTGCCAAGGTCGCCAATTATCGGTTATGGACTGGTGGTCCTAGATTGTGTTAAACCATAGCTCACTACTCCGGTAACAGCAAAAAATAGCAAGGTCGCCAATGAAATTAATAAATGAAAGGAATAAGCAATACACTAGAGTAAATTAAAAATACAAATTAATTTAAAAAAAAAATAAAGCATCTGACAAGTACGAACAAACGAATCAAAAGACAAGTTTACAAGTATCAACCGATTTGGGAATATTCACAACTCAACAGACAAACAAATTAGGTTAATTATAATTACAGTGACAAATAAGCAAACCATAACGAGGGTTGGGGTCCACCAACCAATACAATGCAGATTATATAACGTCACCGTTCTTTTACCAGTATAATGTTACGAAACTTCAAGCCTAATAAACAATATTATCTCCAACACAATATTATATCCTACACAATATTACATCCTATACACAGAAAATATTCTATCCTATTCTTCCTCCACTTTCCTTGACTCACACACCCTCAACAATATAATATAATTATACTCAAGTTAATGTCTTTGCAATGTGTTGAACTCCTACCACCGTTTTCACCTTCCTCAGCCACGTCAAACCTGCTTCTCCTCCTGTCCAGTGTACGATGATCACCACATCACACTTTGGCGGGAATCTACAACCAAGCAGTCATCAGTTTTCCGGTGGAACCATGAAACGACAACTTTGACGTTTCAGCCAGCTTCACACGTTCCATGTCTACGTGGTCTAGCTAAGTTTTGTTGTGGTATTTGCGGTAGTTTCTAATTGCTGGTTTCTACTCCCGGGACTCAACGTCACGTCACATTAGGCACGACCACCGCTACCATACACACACTGTACTTAGGCACTACCACCGCTACCATACACACACTGTACTTAGGCACCACACCTCTACCATACACACACTGTACTTAGGCACAACCACCGCTACCATACACACACTATACTTAGGCACCACCATCGCTACCATACACATTAGGGTGTGTCATACTGAGGCGAATTTTTTTTTTTTGAGTTTGAAAAATCGGCCTATGGTATTAATGATGTAGTTCTATGTGCAGAATCATGTGATATCTTCAGATTTGAAAAGTTTTTATTTTTTGCTAGGTAAATTTTAACTTGAAATCTTATGAAAATTCAGTATTCCCACCCTTTTACCAACACCACTAAATAGCTTATTTAAAGTAAAGTAAATGTATCAGGTTAATTCATTAGGATGAAAATGATCCAGAATAGTGAAACGAATGATCTTGACACATTTATTAAATTTAATATTCCTTTAGAAAACAAAATCATCAAATACAAAAACCGGTTTTACTACTACGACCCGGTGTTGCTGCACCATAGAGAACATGTCTTTCTTGCTTCTGTTTCTACTCATCACCTCCCTGCTGACCACCTGAGCTCGGATGTAGCCTTCCCTCCTCTCCTGGCTGTACAGTGACTGCTGGCCTCGCTCACTTGCTGTACACAACGCTCTATACTCTGGGTGTGCGAGGGCCAGGCAGGGACATGCATGGGGTTGTCCAGGAAAGCTCTGACTTGAACATTGGTGAGGCTGCAGGTAAGAGGGCTCACTGCCAGCCTGGATGTTATCCAGATCTATGAGATCAGTGAGGGTCTTGGCACCTAGATTGACTTCAGGAGTCTTCCTGGCCCTGAAGGAATCGTCACCAACTGATTCGTCATGCCCAGATCCTCTCATAAGTCTCATATCCAAGATCTTTTTGACTGCCACTCTTCTCTCCTCCTCATCCTTACTGCAGAGCATTGTCTGCAGAACTGCCTCGGGATGAGCATACCAGGAAGATCTCCTCACAGTCTGCTCCACAATCTGAACAACCTTCCTTGGCTGACTCCTCAGGAGCTCAAGCTGGAAGAGAACATGCCTCGGACCTTCGGAGAACGATGACTTGACCTTGGTGTTGAACCAATTTGGCAAGTAGACACTCACGATGAATTGGACAATAAGTCTCAGGTTGTGAAGCTGGTTCCCTTTCAGTTTATGATGAGCGACCCAAATTCTGCAGAACCTGAGAGCCGTTGTGAGCCACCTAGAATGTGAGACTGGACCTATCTGCAGGTAAGCAAGTCTACCAGGCATGACCCCAGTTTTGATGGCACTGCAAATCATGTAACCATAGTACTGGTCAGTACTCAGGTCGTCCAATGACAGTATGTGCAAAGCTCAACGGTGGAGAGACCAACTGTGTGATTTTTTCCAAGCTCGGATTTATTTCTAACTCAGTGGCAGAGTCAGCATCTTGCCAGAAGAGGACAGACATCTGTTGTTTGAAAGAGTCTTGCCATCCAGCTCCTGGATCAGATGTCTGAGTGGCAACTCGTTGGTGTGGAGTTCACAAACAATCCAGACCAGCTTCCTCCCAATCTTCCGCTCTATCCACTGTATGACCCCCCCTTGCCACCTTGTGTTCGTGTTGGTGCTGTCCCCTCCAATGGCCTGCAGGGTCTGGTCTACGTTCCTCTCTCTGAGCCAGTTCACAATGTTATCTGCCACTATCTCAGCTGGTTTCCTGATGCCATCTTTCTCTGGAGTGAAATGCCACAAATACTTCCCTCCTGGTTCACTGCAGCAGGAGTAGTGTTCCTCCTTCACCATGGCAGGGAACAACTTCTCCCATCAAAGAACAAACAATTGATTCCATTTTCTCTTATCCCCTTATCAAACTCCTCTTCTAGGTTACTGACAAGTTTCTCCTGAGCTCTCCTTACTTTGTTATGATCTATCACCAGGTGAACATCATCAGGTGTTATCAAACCACCGTCAATCCAGGCAGCTGTTGCTATCTCTGCAGTTTCTCTGAGACCAGTGTGGTGTCGCATGCTGGCCAGAGCTATGCTCAGGATATCTTTCCTATTTCGAATCTTATGCCTGGAAGGTTTGGGATCATTATTTTTCTGGGTTAGGGACAAAGTCACCATTCTCCTGGTCTAGCCTCGGATCCCAGCCATGGGGAAGTCATTAAACTCCTGAATCCAGCTTGACTCCAATCATCGGCATTTTTACCTCACCCTGGGCCTTCTCAAGTCTCTTTTCCTCGGCAACTCTTCTCCTCTTCTGTCTCTCTGTGGCAGCCTCCTGTCTCAACAGACTCCAGAATATCTTGGCTAGAAATCATGAGGCTACTGCCAGTCTTCTCTCTCTGTGCTGACAAATGCCAGTTCAGTCCACAGGAATCTTCAGTTCACTTGCAAATACAGGAGATGCTGGGCCTCAGTTACAGTCACGATCCTTTTACCCAAACTCAGGACAGAGAACAATTGGGCACTTGAAAGTAATTATGTCAAATAACTGGTCCAGTTGCTTGGCAAATCTGTCCTTAACTGCAAGTTTTCCTCTCCCAAGAGAGATATCTCTTGCCTTTTCCCAACTGGCTAGCAGTCTCTCACTAATCTTCTTCTGACTTGTTATGACTGGAGGCTTGAACTGAGCGTTAGCCAGAGTGTACTGTGCCAAGACAGCTTTGGTCATATCACTGGCAATGTCTTTGTTTGTGTAAGTTCTTTGGTTCTTTTCACTGATTTACCTGATTAAAACACCGTATCTCAAAGCATCTCTCAATGTAGGCAACTCCGACTTCAGGAGCTCTCTCCAAGACCCAAGATAGTGACTGAGATGGCTGGATTTTTGGTTCCTCGTCCTGACACAAGCAGCCATTGCAAATATTATCAACTTATAAATGCATCAGAATCTGAAACAGAAAAAAAATATTGTTAGTTGGGTTGTTAAACAATGAAGTCAGAAAGCAATGTTCACGATTTAAGTGTAATGCACTAATGCAGCTGTACGTTAGATTTTCGATAAATTTCACGCTAAAATTTACCTAGCAAAAGGTTGCAAAATATTGAAATTGAAATTATTTTCTGTTTATATACACAAAAATCTACCAAAAAAGTGATGGGCCATTAGTTTTAGCTGATCTTATACACATACTATACTTAGGCATCACCACCGCTACCATACACACACTGTACTTGAGGCGCCACCGCTGCCATACACGTGTTTACTGGGCGCTCACCAAACGCTGGTGTGCCATACTGTACTTATGCACTACCACCGCTACCATACACACACTGTACTAGGCACCGCCACCGCAACCATGCACATACTATGTCTTAGGCACCACCACCGCTGCCATAATATGTACTACTTAGGCACCACCACCGCTTTCCCATACACACTGTACTTGGCACCACCACCGCTTCTCTTTCTGCACTTTGGGCACACACATTATAGTTAGGCATCACCCTGCTACCAGACCATGCTATGCTTGGGCTACCACCGGCTACCATACACACATCTATTTTCTGGCTTCACCTGGCTTTCTGTACTTAGGCGCCTGCCGGCTACTATACACATTAGCTTGATTTAGGCACCACCACCGCCACCATACCCACATACTCATAATTTAGCACCACCACCGCTACCATACACACACTGTAGTTAGACACCACCACCGCTACCATACACATACTACACTTAGGTCACCACCACCGCTACCATAATAATACACTATACTTAGGCACCACCACCGCTACCATACACATAATATACTTAGCACCACCACTGTTACCATACACACACTATATCTAGCACCACCTCACCGCTACCATACACATACTATACTTAGGCACCACCACCGTTATTGCCATACACACACTTCAATTTAGGGCTACCCACCACCATGCACCATACACACATTCATATTTAGGCACTACCACTGTTCACACACACACACACCATAATTTAGGCACCACCACAGCTCACCATACACATACTATACCAAGGCAACTGACCACTGTTACCACACACACACTATATTAGGCACCACCACACCATACACATACTATACTAGGCATCACCACTGCCACTATACACACACTATATTCTAGGCACAACCACCGCTACCATACACACACTATGTTTGAGGCACCACCACCACTACCATACACATACTATAATTAGGCACCACCACCGCTAACATACACACACTGTGGTACTTAGGCACCACCACTGCCACCATACACACAGCTTATTTAGGCACTACCAGACCGCTACCATACGCACACTTGTTAGGCACCGCAACCGCTACCACACTTACTGCAATTAGGCACCACCATTACCGCTACCATACACACAGGTATTTAGGCACCACCAACCCCTACCATACACACACTGCTATTTAGGCACCGCAACCGGCTATCATACACACACCACTTAGGGCACCACCACGCTACCATACACATACTATACTTAGGGCATCACCACTGCCACATACACACACTGTACTTAGGGCACCACCGCTACTACACACATAGTTTACTGAGGCACTACCAACCGCTAGTATACACATACTGTACTTAGGCACTACCACCGCTACCACACTATACTTAGGCACCACCACCGCTACCACTCATACACACTTACTTAGGGCACACCACCGCTTCCATATACACTTACTGTACCAAGGCACCACCACTGCTACCATACACATTATACTTAGGCACCACCACCGCTACCAGCCACATTATTATTATACTAAGGCACCAAACGCTACCATACACGTCTATACTTAGGCACCACCAGCGCTACCATATATACACAACTGTACTTTGGCACCACCACACTGCCACTCACACACAATAACTATAATTAGGCACCACCACTGCCACATAATAATATACTATACTTAGGCACCACCACCGCCACCATACACACACCAATTAGACACCACCACCGCTACCATGCACATACTACACTTAGCACCACCACTGCTACCATACACATACTATGCTTAGGCACCACCACCGCTACTATAACAATAACTATACTTAGGCACCACCACTGCCACCATACACATATTATATTTGGCACCACCACTGCTACCATACACACACTATATTTAGGCACCACCAGCCATACACATACTATACTTAGGCACCACCACTGTTACCTTACACAACCGTACGTAGGCACAACCACCGCTACCATACACACAACTATATTTAGGCACCACCACAACTACCATACACATACTATACTTAGGCACCACAATCGCTACCATACACACACACTGTACTTAGACACCACCACTGCTACATACACATACAGCCTATGCATAGGCACCCACCACTGCCACCATACACATACTTTATGCTTAGCACCACCACCTGCTACCACACACACAACCATAGCTTAGCACCACCACTGCCACCATACACATACTATACTTAGGCACCACCAATTGCTTCCCATATACACTGCACTTAGGCACCACCACCGCTACCATACACACACATAATTCCATACTTAGGCACCACCAGGTTTGTTCCACAGAAACTGTACGTAGGCACAACCACCGCTACCATAAACACAAATATATTTAGGCACCACCACCACTACCACACTACTATAATTAGGCACCACCACTGCTAACATATACACACTGTACTTAGGCACCACCACCGCTACCATACACACATATTTTACTTGGGCACTACCAACCGCCACTATACGCACACTTTTAGGCACCGCAACCGCTACCACACTTACCGTACTTAGCACCACCACTGCTACCATACACATGGTATTTAGGGCACTACCAACCGCACCATACACACACTGTACTTTTGGCACTGCAACTGCCACCATACACACACCGTATTTAGGCAAAACCACCACTACCATCCACAGTGTACTTTTAGCACTACCAACCGCTACCATACACATACTGTACTTAGGCACCGCAAGCCATGCATACACACACCGTACTTAGCACGCACAACACCACTACCATACACACACTGTATTTAGGCACCGCCACCATACACATACTATTCTTAGCACCACCACCATGTACTTACACACACTGTAATTTTAGACACCACCATGCTACCAGCACCATACTACACTTAGCACCCACCACCGGCCAATACACACAATTCCATGCTTAGGCACCACCACCGCTACCATATTATATCAATAACTATACTTAGGCACCACCACCTCATACCATAATAATATTCTCATACTTTAGGCACCTCACCGTACCATATTAACACTATATTTAGGACCACCACTGCTACCATGTACACATATACTACACTTAGGCACCACCACTGTTACCCTTACTAAACTGTATGCAGGCACAACCACCGCTACCATACTCACAACAACTATATTTAGCACCACCACAACCATACACACTATACCTTTAGGCACCACCACCGCCACCATACACGACTGCACTTATTCACCACCACCGCTACCTACACACATACACACACAGGGCACCACCACTGCTACTTATACACATACCATGCTTAGGCACCACCACCGCTACCATACATATAACTATACTTAGGCACCACCACCGGCTACCATACACACACTGTACTTAGGCACCACCACCGCCACCATACACACATTTTGCTTGGGCACTACCAACCGCTACCATACACACTTCTAGGCAGCAACCGCTACCATACACCTCTACTGCACTTGAGACACCACCGCTACCATACAATATAGGTATTTAGGCACTACCAACCGCTACCATACACACTAATTGTACTTAGGCACCGCAACCGCCACCATACACACACCGTGCTAGGCAAAACCACCACTACCATCCACACAGTGTGCTTAGGCACTACCAACCGCTACCATACACATATTGTATTGGGCACGCAAACTGCCATCATACACACACCGTGCTTAGCACGCCAAACCACCACTACTATGCACACACTGTATTTAGGCTCTACCACTGCTACCATACACACAGTATGTTTAGGTGCTACTAACTGCTACCACACACACTGTGCTTAGGGCACCGCAACTACCATACACACACTGCACTTAGGCACAACCACCACTACCATACACACACTGTACTTAGGCACCACCACCGCTACCATATTACCACACTATACATAGGCACTACCAGCAACATACACACACTACTGTATACTTATAGGGCACCACCACCGCAAATTACACCACACACACACTGTACTCAGGCACGACCACCGCTACCATATACACACCGTGCTTTACACACCTCCGTACCATACACTGTACTTAGGTACCACCACCACTCACACACACACCCTGTACCTTAGGCACCGCCCGCTACCATACACACACTGTACTTAGGGCACCACCACCGCTTCCATACACACAATATACTTGGCACTACCACCGCTACCATTATAAACATACACATACCGTACTTTAGGCACCACCACCGGGCTATGATTCACAAACACACACACTGCACTTAGGGGCACCACCTCCGCTACCACAGACACTGTACTTAGGCACCACCACCGCTACCACACACTGCACTCTAGGGCGCCACCCCGCTTCTACCACTTACTTAGGGCACCCACCGCCGCTTCCACACGACACTGCTTAGGCACCACCCCACCATATACACACACTGTACTAGCACCACCACCGCTTCCATACACACACAATACTGGCACTACCACTGCTACCATGCACACGCACATAATGTACTTAGGGCACCACCACCGCCCCATACCACACTGCACTTAGGCACCTACTCTGCCATACACACACCATAGGCACCACCACCGCTTCCATACACACACTATACTTAGCAGTACCACCACCAACACACACACACACTGCTCTAGGCACCACCCCCGCTTCCATACACACACTATACTTAGGCACCACCACCGCTTCCATACACACACTATACTTAGGCAGTACCACCACTAACACACACACACACTGTACTTAGGCACCACCACCGCTACCGTACACACACTGTACTTAGGCACTACCACCTCTAACGCACACACACTGTACTTAGGCACCACCACCGCTAACACACACACACTGTACTTAGGCACCACTCCCACTACCGTACACACACTGTACTTAGGCACCACCCCCACTACCGTACACACAGTGTACTTAGGCACCACCCCCACTACCATACATGCACTGTAATAAGGCATCACCACCACTACCATACACACACCGTATTTAGGCACTACCACTGCTTCCATATACACATTGTACTTAGGCACCACCACCACTACCATACACACACTCTCCTTCAGCACTACCCCCGCTACCATACACACACTATACTTAGGAACCACCACCGCTAACATACACACACTACTGTATACTTAGGCACTACCACCGCAACCATACACACACACACTGTACTTAGGCACGATCACCGCTACCATACACACACTGTACTTAGGCACACCTCCGCTACAATACACACACTGTACTTAGGTACCACCACCGCGACCATACACACACTGTACTTAGGCACCACCACAGCTACCATACACGCTCTACTTAGGCACTATCACAACTTCCACATACACTCTACTTAGGCACCACCAATTCCACACACAGTTTATTTAAGCACTACTTTAGTACTTTGTTAAGCCTCGTTTCAAGCAAATACTCATTGTCGTCTTGGTTTAAGATTCCTACTTATTACTCCTAAATCTTTCTCACAGTTGGATTTCTCTATAACAACATTCTCCTTCAGCACCACCACCGGCACCACACTCACACACACTCTATTTAGGACAGCCACTGCTACCACACACGCACTCTCTTCAGCATCACCACCGGTACCACACACACACACACACACACTCTACTTCACTACAACCACCGCTACCACACACACACACTCTCCTCCAGCACCATCTCCTCTACCGCACACACACACACTTTCATCACTTCCACCATAGACTCAGTTCTCTTCGCCACCACTGCGTTTATGTTCACCCACCTCCATTACAACTCTTCTGCTACACATACAGCCAAGGAACACACAAATCCCATTTCCGTACCTAGTGGTGTTTGCTCCCTTCTCACCACGGAAACTGTAATATTGTATAATATTCTCTTTTTCACAAACTCTTTCCGTATTCCATTACTATCGGAAAGGAGTTCATTTCAGTGACAGGATGCCTTGTCAACATGTCTTCACTATCCTTCACACTGCTTTTATTGTCAAATGTCTCTTGTACTCTTCGTCACCTGAGCTCTCTCTTTCAGTTCCCATTTACTAAAGTGACACCGATATTGCCTTCTGTAGTTCTTTTCCTCGGCAATTTTCCTCTTCTCACCCCTTGCTCCTCTTTGGTCAATACCTTCATCAGAGCATATAATTGCTTCCCCCCTGCCTACCTCACTCTTTCCTCCTTCGTCGCTCAGTTCCGTGAGGTTCTTCCACGGTCCAAGGCGCACAACTCCTGCCAGCACTGCTATAGGTCATGATCATGTGTTCAAACTTCAAAGTCTTTCACGGCAGCAGAAACTGCTTACTTTCTCTCTCTCCCTTTCTGTTTGTTAATTGACTTCTCTATCCCATATTTCTCTCTCATATTCCCGTTTTCTTTATGGAGATCAGTGTCATGGCTCTAAATTACACTTGTAGCACCCGTTCCATTGTAGTTTTGTAAACACACACTCGACTGTGTTAACACTTAGGTAAGGATTTTCTTAACCAAAGCCACACGGTCAGCTGAACAAACACTTATGCATCTTCGATATTCACGAGTATTCGTCGATTAATGCGAAGTTTCAGGAGCTCCAGGAGTAATTCTTCCGAGTAATAACTATATTAGACGTTATATCCATTGAATAAAAATATCTTTCAGCTGCTGTTAATCACTAAAAAACAATAAATCCTTGGAAGTAGATATATCCGTCCGAAAAAGATTCTTGGAAGTAATCCCCTGGAGGAAATAAATCCTTGAGAAGTTCAACGTCCGTGCCTGGAGGGTATAATCCGAAGGACACAAATCCCCAGGAGCAAGGAATTCCTCGGGAGGAAATGGGTCCTAGGAGAAGGGAAGACCTTGAGCGGGGAGATCCTGCCAGGTGGAGAGCGCTGGCGGTACTGGTCGCTGGAGCGGGCTATGGTCTTACCCCCTTCGGTGACCCAGCGTACATAAAAAAAAATATATCGGACTCATCTTTTGAAGTTCGTCTGTTTTTCATAGTGTTTCACTCGCGTCGCTTACCAATGGTTATATTTGTTCTGTCTTGAACTAATTTATTCATAAAGTTTATTACACAGAAAAGTGATTTACATATTTATTGAATTACAATATGTTTTAGGAGCTACAAAAACAGATACAAGGACTCCTAAAATTCATTGCAAAACGGGATGTTGTTAACTCTCTACCAGACGGGAGTGACGACATAATGACGTAATTCTCGCGTCACTAACCGGTTACCTGGACTGGCGTGCGTGTTATGATCACGTGACCTGCCGGGATCTTGTTTTTGTCAACACTGTTCGTTTCGCTACACTTGACTTGGACTGTGAGGGAGTCGTGTGCGACCTATCAGGAGATTTGTATTATTATTTATTTTCTTTCTCAAGGGTTTGCTGTTGTAGGATTTGGGTACTCTAGTTATCTTATACATTATGTAAAAAAATCCCAGGCACTTTGTTCTCACTGAGTGACATTACTCATCTACTTCTCTTGTTCTTCAGTAACTCTGTAAGACATTGGAGTTAAAGGTTCTTAACATCCTGACAACTTATTACTGTCGTTGAGAAGGTCTGACCCTGTAGAATGTAGATGATGAAGGTCGTGTGTGTGTGTGTGTGTGTGTGTGTGTGTGTTCGGGTTAGAATACGAGCTCAGTGTGTCTAAAAACTTAAACAGAACCAATTCTCTTTCACACTTGTTGTAATTAGTAGGACTGAGATACTAACATACAATGCCTACTGTAACTTTGTAAACACAATTAAGGTTGTGTATTATTGAACCTTTTATATTGAGTCGAGATTTTAATAAAATATGCATATAATTTTCAGGTAATACATGTTCAGGTAACCTAATTTTTCTTATTGTAATATACATTCTCTCACTAACACATACAGTAACTTCATACTGTTGCGATTCTACATACAGCTACTGCCTACATGACATCTTTCACGTACAGTACACTAACACGGCCTCCTACTCTTCCATATAACTCTACTCACTCATCCCCAATACTAGTACGTCCATTTAAAAAAACATGAATCCCTAGTTATCTAATTACTCTGAGAAAATGAAGAAAGTAAATTCAGTTCTTAAGTATACGTTTTCTCTTAATAAAATCCAGTAGTTATAAGCATCCTGCTTATATCTTCAATATTTGGTAAAGTGAGCGACATGACGCCTCAGTGAATAGATCGAGCATGTCTTACCCCTCCCAGCGATAGTCACTTGTTCAAACATCCATAAGCTATGTCTCTGTTCTTCATCTCTTCATTCATCAGAGTCCCAACTGCCGAACATACTGACTTGTTGCTTTAACAAAGACCCACAGAAAGTTCCCTGGTTTCTTCTTGGTCAGGTGAAGATAAATGATGATAAAAACATACTGAAGAGCAATAATAAGTACAACTTGGGATGCAACTACTCATATCCTTAATACTAATGTGTTAAATACAAGCACTTGACGACAACGACGATGATCGATGATATGACAGTGACAAACGCCTTTTGTTAACTTCGAATATAAACTCTCTAATAATAGTAACAATGATAATAATAATAATAATAATAATAATAATAATAATAATAATAATAATAATAATAATAATAATAATAATAATAATAATAATAATAATAATAATAATAATAATGATAATAATAATAATAATAATAATAATAATAATAATAATAATAAAAATAATAGTAATAATAATAATAATAATAATAGTATCAATAATAATAATAAAAATAATAATAATAATAATAATAATGTTTATAAATAATAATATTAGTAATACTACTATACCTGGTATGTGTACCTGAAGAATACCCAGGAGTTCCATACTTTTAGGTGTAGAGTGTACCTGAGATGTGGTGCTATAATATAACATGTGGTGCTATAATTATCTAACACGTAGTGCAGTCTGATGTGTTGGGTGTTATGGTAAGAGGGAATGACCGAGGTAAGGATGTCAATGGTTGTTAGGAAGTGATCATAGTACTTATTTGGTGAAGAACGTGTAATGTTGTGAAGTGTAATGAACATAATAGTAGTTATTTTGATGAATGCCAACTATTTTTGAATTGTGACGGGATGTCATATATTTTGGGTTAAGGAATAAGTTAGTTAAGTCATCATCATGTTTCACCCTTCCTTCCACTCTCGATTTGGTCAATGAGAAACCCAACCCAATGCTTGGCTTGCTGTGCCAGCTACCTAAACAAGCTACAAACTGTCCAGGGGGTCTGGTGGCAGCGACTTTAAAATTAAAAGTAGATTTAAGTTATCCCATTTGGATTAGTAACCCCAGAATGGGCAGTATAAATTTTACTACTACTACTACTACTACTACTACTACTACTACTACTACTACTACTACTACTACTACTACTACTACGTTTTTTTTTCAATAAACGTGGCCTCCAGCCTCCCCCAATAGCCACACCTTCGCCACCATTTTATTACCTTAATATTAAGTATCCTAATACATAAGTAGCTATCCTATCTGTGTTGAATTAGTTGAGCCTCAGATCTATGCGGCATTCAGTGACTGTAGCCTCATAGTCAATATCTGCAGCAGTTGTCGGGATTGGGGCAGAAGCTCTCGTTCCCCTGAGGCAGAGCAAAGCCGACCGAAGGAGAGAGAAAGACAGTCGACATCTCATCCAGGCTGTAACGTAACTTCTGGGCTGCTGCTTCTGTTCGGAGATCACCTCCGCAAGTCTGGCGTAGAAACATCTTGCACTTGGTCCCTTCCCACCTAAGGTTGTGAACACTAGAGGAGTGAATCTGCCTTGATTAGCGTTTTGAATTCTCTCCCCATATGCCCTTCTCTTGTCGTTCTCGTTCCTCCTATGTGCAGCATCGAGAGCTAGGTTACGGTGACATGCGGCCATGGGATTAAAAATCCTGATGTCGAAGAAAGCTTGCTGTCCCCGCGTCCAGAATCCTCGAGCACTGACGTCCACACGGGCTTCGTTAGATGTGTTTGAAGTCCTGTGTTGGAAGATCTCACCATCCAATGGAAGGAGGGTCGGTTCAACCATGACCTCCCGGCAGATTTCCTTCAACATATTTGCGGTGAGGTCCCTTACCTCGTCATGCCTCATGTATATGAAGCCCCCTTTCTTGCACACCATGGCGTGATCGCCATCATAGGAAGAGCCACACACGCATTGGGAGGGCACACCTTTTACTGGCCGACCATACCTTAGAGCAATGGCATCTGTAAATTCTTCTTTATTAAGACTGAAACCATTTGCCCTTATCGGTAACGTAGTTAACCAGTTCGAGGCGCCCACCTCCTGCGCTATAGCTACTTTTTTTTCAAATTTTCTGGTGCCTGCAGCAACAGTTGCTGCAACTTATCATTTTGGCAGTGCTGTCGATCTGTCGTAATGGACCTACGAATCTTATTTACTTCACTGGTATCCACCTCCCCTGTTGCATTCTGGGCTATTATGTGGTCCTTGAGGGCTGCCGTGAGCTTAAGTGAATTTTGATGGTCGGTGGCAGCAATCTCCTCTGGATTGGTTAGTCCCATCCCTCCCAGTCATGGTGGAAGTGCAAGAAATGCTCTTTCTGCTGGGGTTAAGTCAGGGTGTTTCACTAATTTAGGAATGAAATTGACACTGATAACTTCTTCCAGAGGGTGGAGGAGGGGTCCGATATCAGGGATAGTACGCATCAGGTAGTTCCAACGATACTTAACTCCATGGGTGAATGCAGCAAAGGCCGCATGTGGCTCTGTGTTAGCAATCTCAGACAGAGCTTGGATTTCACTAACCCACTCATTCACCTTTCCCGCTATGTACTTGGTCTTGATGACCGTAGTGCCAATTACTGCGCCTAGATGTCTTTGGCCGTCCTTAGTTATTTTGACCTCACTTCCGCCAAAAATCTCCATTGCCCGTTCATAATGTTCTGGCTTCACGATGAGGAAGGACTTGCTGGCGTTTGGGTGGTACCCTATTTGTGGACCTCTCGATGTTACCAAGTCCCACCACTTTTTGATGCCCTCCACTTTTCCTGCTCCTGTAAGGTCATCAGCATATGCCACTTGTTTGACCCCAGTTGTTTCAAATTTTATTTCTTGTTGGAGCACTGATAGGCCAATTGCATACATTGCCATTGCAACAGGGTCCCCCTGTGTTGTTCCCTCGGTTGACTGTAAGATGGTATCACCTCTTAGAGCCTTGTTGTTTACCATGTAGAGGTCTGATGGGTTCCTATACGAACTTTCAACATACATCGCAAAGCTTGGACACTTGATCTTAATGTTGTGCAGTGCAGCCTTGCGGTTAAGTATGTTGAATGCGTTTAAAGCATCCACCAGGAGAACGGCCTCACAATCACGCTGCTCAAATATCAATCTCATGGCGTGAATGGCGGCCTCCCCGCCAGCCTGGTGGCCAGCACACACTTGTAGGTTCCCTGCTGCTGCCCTGACATCATCCTTTACCACCTCCATTATGCATTTGCCGATGATCCGCCTCAGCACTTCCCCCACCCCTATAGGTCTACATCCTGGTTTCTTTTCCAGAGGAATAAGGCGGCAGGCCGTCAGGGCCTGGAGGTGATGGCAGCAAGAGGATGCAAGCTTTCTTGCAAGGGCGGCAATGGCAGTGCAGAGATCGCTTGCTACAGGGCCAAACTTGTTTGTGCTGAGGATGACTCTCCAACCGTTTCCATCCAGACCTGAAGGGCCGGCTCCTCCTCGAGTCTTCAGTGCCTTTTTCCACACCATCTCTCCTGTTATTTTCTCGAACAGGACATCATTTGGTGGGGTCACCCTGGGATGCCTTCGTCTTCGCTTGCAGGGGGATGTTTCTCTTTCAGTAGATGTCTCCTGGACCATAATAATAATAATAATAATAATAATAATAATAATAATAATAATAATAATAATAATAATAATAATAATAATAATAATAATAATAATAATAATAATAATAATAATAATAATAATAATAATAATAATAATAATAATAATAATAATAATAATAATAATAATAATAATAATAATAATAATAATAATAATAATAATAATAATAATAATAATAATAATTATAACCAAATGAAACCAATCATAGTCTGCTGGGTCTATCGTATTCTTCTCACTTTTATTCACAGGTAACGCACAGGTAACTCATAAGCAAGGTCAAGATGGAGATGTCGGCCGGCGCGCAGGCGAGGTCCGAGGCGGGCGGGAGTGATGACGTCAGATGATCCACTCGGCCTGCATCTCCTTGTACTTAACAAGTTGACCCCAGTCTTACCCGGACCATTTGTGTGTACACAATTATATTGGCACACCCATATAAATGATAAAGTAATTTTATTAAAAGTGAGATATACAGTTAACTGTGTTCTCACACAGCATTTTCCACTCATGATACAGATAATTCATAGTAAGCAGAATTATGCCTTCTCTGCGCTGTTACTCATGAAGACAAAGTCTGACACTTTAGTCCACTTGAAAGGTTAGCTGTGATATTATTAGATGAAATGGCCATTGCGAGTGAATGGAGTTATGACAAAGGTAAGGATATCCTATATAAACCTCATGAGAAAGTCCAGGTTGTCATGCTAAGCGGACTGGTAGGCAATTGGAAGCAACAATTTTTTTATGACTTTGATGTCCCATATATACAAGGATCTTGTTGACTTTAATAGAAGAGTTTGAGCATGCAGGTTACCCTGTCGTTGCAATGGTGCACGACTTCGGGTCCAGTATCCTTAGGATGTGGAAAGAATTTGACATTGATCCCGTGGAAAGAAAGAAAAAATCTCTCAAAGACCCGAGAGCTGATCGGGATATATTTGTGTTTGCAGATGGGCCACATTTGATTAAACTAATTAGGGATAATTTTCTCGATTCAGGATTTTACCTAAGGAATGGGAACCTTATAACTGATTCCTCTATTCGGGAAATAATGACGGCAAGTAAGACAGAGTATGGCTTAACATACAAACTAAGTGAAATGCATTTAAATGTATAGGAGTCAGCAACGACAGCGGGTTAAATATGCAGTTCAATTGTTGTCAAAAACTTGCTTTAGCTCACTGAAATATCTTCGAGAAAGAGGACTACTGGAGAGTAGAAATTGGAAGGAAACTGCTGACTTCATATATCTGGTGGACGAATGGTTTGATATTATTAATTCTTCTCATAAGTTTGGTGAAAAGCAATCACTTAATTCATTTGGAATTAATTTATGTGACCAAGTAAATGTTCTACATAGAATGATTGAAGTGATGACAACAATGAGAGGAAATACCCACTGTTGAAAGGCCTTTACAAGTTTCAGAAAGGAGTGATATTATCATCTCGGTCACTTATAAGGTTGTACAAAATGCTCCAGAAGTCTTTTAATCTTGAATTCATTCTAACTAGAAAACTAAATCAAGATTGTCTGGAGCATTTGTTTGGGTGCATGAGGCAGATGCATGGAACCTACGACCGTCCAAATGCTGTGAATTTTAAGTTCAGGCTCAAGAAGTTACTCCCGGGAAAAGACTTTTCACTAATTTCTGAGAAATCTAACACAATTAATGATAATTTTGACTGCTTGTCAAGAAATATTGGTCTTAGACAAACAAATGATAAAGGTACACCATTCGATGACAGAGAGCTGGCAGTAGAACTCTATATAACTAATCAATGTTTCAAAGACTTGGGTATTGGCAATGAAGTAGAAAAATTTTAAATGATTAGTTTAATGAAAACCTAGGAGAGTGTATAAACCCTGACAAAAATGCCGGTAAACAATAGATTTAGTCATAGAAGAGGAAGCTCTTAGGTACGTCGGTGGCTATATTGTAAGAAGGTTTTACGTGAAATACCCACACTTAGGCCAGAAAGAACACATCTGTGACCAAAACATGGACGGAAGAAATAGACAGAGGTGAACTGTATGTTTCCTCTGACACTCTATTTTCTCAATTAACCATTATGAGAGACGTATTTAAGGCTGTACATGGGGTTAGTCTTATGGAGGGGAAAAGACTGTTTCAAACAATTGTGTCTGAGATGGAGAGTTGATGTACCCCAGGATGTTTTATTCTTCTTTGACAAAATATCTGTGTTCTTTAAACTGAACAGTAGCATTAGGATAAATAAGAAAACAAGTAAGAATTGCAGAAGTGAAAATATAAATTTTATGAAAATATAAAAATTATAGTAGGAAAAGCAGATTGCCTTGGGTTGCAGTTGATGTTATTTATTTATAACCTATATGTGTAAATATAATTTAAGTTATCATGATATATTTATTCCCCTTTTAGATGCATACACACTATTACGGAAACATTTCAGAAGAGGCAGTTATGAACTCAAGTGCACAGATAAATTGCACTGAAATAAGTGCATGATTTCAGGACATTAGTAAGAATATTCCAATAATGTCAGCTGTCTTCCCTCCACAAAGAAGGGACGAATGTGGCCAGACCCTTTATGACACCCTTTTAGACAGCCTTTCTTACTATAGCTACATCTTTCTCCTTCTTTCCGAGCTAAGCCTCCTTATACCAGGATATAGGAAACGGGGTTATGATGACGATGCTGTAAAGATAGACAGACTACAGGAGAGAGAGAGAGAGGGAGCTGGCCAGTCAACTATAGTTCACGTGACGTCACTGCGCAGAGCGAGCGAAAACGCGACCACTGTCCGGCCGACCTTTCTATGTTGACCTTGCTCAAGGTAGCTCACGGGTAACTGACAGGTAACTCACAGGTAAATGACTTCTAAAACACAGGAACCTGCACACTAACGATACAATATATTAAAATAAAATTCTCGTACCCAGAGATAAAATTTTATCTTAAAGAACTACATCAAATCCGTAAGTTATACTGTAATAACGAGGTAAAAGATGTGAGACTTTTATCAGTCACAAACATACACACCAGATGGTAACTATTCTGGACCTACCCTCAAGGCTGACTCAAGATATTTATCACATTACAAGTTCATATTTCCGAGAATTTTATTGATCGCTAAATGATATGATCAGTACTTAAGACTTTGGTAAATTATTGTTATCAAAAGCAGAAAAAATATATTATTACTTTTAAAACCAACTTGTCTAAGGAAGTGTTGTAATTCCAAGTAGTGAATATATCCTTGGCAAGAATCATATGATAAAGAAGGGTACAGTTGTATCATTCAAGGCTAACAATATCAGCCGCCACCTTCAACACTCCGTGTACCAGTCAAAAAAAAACACTATTGACCGGCCGAAGTCTGTGTCATATTATCACGCTCGAACGAGGTCCAGTTAAGTCAGTTGTGACGTCACAGTTGCACTGACGTCAGAGGTAGTTGGCGATGACGTCACATAGTTGCTTACCTTGAACCCGGTAGAGAGTATTATTGTCTCCCACGGCGTTCTTCTGTTGGGTCGCTGCTCGCTTGTGGTGCTGAAAGTGCAAGTACTTATTATTATTATTATTATTATTATTATTATTATTATTATTATTATTATTATTATTATTATTATTATTATTATTATTATTATTATTATTATTATGACTTACGACTTCTAGTACAGTACTTCTTCTGCTCTATTTATTTCTGCATCACCTGTAGATTGATATATCAATTGCTATATTGTTATATTTGAAGAACTCTTCCATTCCGTTCCGACAAGAAGAAAACTTTTAACAACTCAGTTTATGAGTGCCAAAAACAATCAACTTCTGCCTTAAATCATGTTTTAATGACTAATTGCTCTCGTGGTTCATTATACGTCATACCTAATCATCTTGAAGTGCCTTACCTTACAAGATAACCAGAGACTGATATCATTCTCCTGTGCTCTGCGGATAATAGATTTTATTCACCATTTCGATGAGTTTATGCAAGGGCCAGGTTATGATGCGTCAGTAAATACTACATTATGGTTTTCTTTATTTACCGAATTGACAAATAAACAAAAGTAGTGAGTGCGGTCAGCTTCAAGAACAAAAAATGGAGGTGTAAGAATTCGCCAGCAGGTGATGGCTGAGTCAGCGGCCACTTCCCGTCTGATAATATCTCAGAACCCCGCCCGGAGCGTGATTGTGAGTTGCCACTACACCACTTTATGCTTTAATGTATTTTACATTTATTACGCCAGTTTGGTTATTTATCACTTTCTTAAATTTACCGGCGTGATATTTTTTTGTTTAGAAACAGGGATAAACACTAATAATCTTTATATGGAAATGCATTACGTGTTGAATTAGTGAGCGGATCGGGAAATGGCTGGCTGGTTACCTTGTGGTTGGTGATGATCGCGGTAACAGGGAGGCAGTCTGTGCTCTGTGGGACATTGTCGGTGTCTGGAGGAACTTGCAGCCCCTGCCAGGCCAACACCACACCGACCTTGTCCAGCAGCTGCAGGTGTAACATGCTCCAGGAAGAAGACAGAAGGAAGTGTATTTATAAAATACAAACCTTTAACCAAACCAGGTAATTGTCGGGTGCTGTCCACTCCAAAAGTCAAAAGTAATTCTAGTATCAGAAAACACATTGTAAAGATAATTAGGTTTAAGGGATCTTCGGCTACACGTTCTACTGCAGTATGAAGGTTATTCTTCCATTATTTTAAAAAGGTCATAATTTATACAAATATCAGAGACTCAATGTTAAGAAAATCAGGTTTAGGGAATCTTGAGATATACACTTCTGATTGCAATATGAAGGTAACTTTAATTACTCCTCTTGACATAATGTGCTGTAGCCTACACACCTTAACTACAAGTACTGTATAACATCCTCGTTAACACTATACAGACGTCATGCATTTTCATCGTAGCTGTCAGCTGTTAATGCTGCTGTCTCCTTGCTGCTGATAATTTTTTGTTGTCGAATTCGCATTCGATTTCCTGGTGTTGCAAGGCTCTCACACAAGTGTGGATTTTTTAATACCTATACACGAGTTTCCGTGAAAAAATACTGATTTTTATGACTTGAAGCCTTACCATTAAAATGGGAAATGACAAAATTTGAGTCGGTATGAAGGCTACAATAATGATACTATTAAACGTGATAAAAAGGTTAACGTATATTCAGTTTTGTATCAAGAAGGCTTTCCCCTTTCCCTACAGCCATCCCTTCCTCCCACTTTTTTTTTATAATGTGAAAACAGACTACACAAATCCCTCTGTTCCATTAGGCCACACACTGAATGTTGGTCACAAAGAAGAAGTTGACTTTACAAATATGATTAAAGTAACATTGTCATACCCAAAGATGCAATATAGGTTTATAAATCTACAAGGAATTTGTTGGCCCAACAAGAACAGGTTTTTTAAATGTTCAAACTATACTCCTGTATATATATATATATATATATATATATATATATATATATATATATATATATATATATATATATATATATATATAATCAACACCTCAACCCGCCAGGATTCGAACCCACGGCCCACTAGTCCCCGTTAGAGGTTCACGGCGCCATAAGCTCGTTGAACAGGCTTTGTGTGAAATATAACAAAGTCTAGGACTGCTATTAGTATCCTGGTGGTCCAGCGGTTAGCGTTCCCCGGTCACAGTCATGGGCTAGTGGGCCGTGGGTAAGAATCCTTGCGGGTTGAGGTGTTGATTGTATGTAGAAGTCCGCGTGCTATTGGGCTAATGAAATATATATATATATATATATATATATATATATATATATATATATATATATATATATATATATATATATATATACTAGCAGAATCGCGCTCATCCGCCAGGCCACGGTAGGACGCCACCTTCCGGGAGGCTCCACATTGTCTCACTGTTCAGTCCCCAAAACTTCTTCTTCCATCAATAGTTCATTCACGGTGTATGTAAGTTCCACCATGTTTTTCACTACAACGGTACAGCAAAGTATATTTTTTTAGCATTAAACTGTTATTTTATTGTCTAATCATCACTACATATAACACCACCCATCATCACTACATATAACATCATCCATCATCACTACATATAACACCATTCATCATCACTACATATAACACCATCCATCATCACTACATATAACACCACCCATCGTCACTACATATAACAACATCCATCATCACTACTTATAGCATCATCCATCATCACTACATATAACACCATTCATCATCACTACAGATCGGTAAAATTGTTTCTTAGATTCTCGTGCGGACACACACACAAACAGACATACTTCTTTGTTTTATATAGATAAATTGTCTAATTATCACTACATATAACACCATCCATCATCACTAAATATAACACCACCCATCATCACTACATATAACAACATCCAGTATCACTACAAATAACATTATCCATCATCACTACATATAACACCATCCATCATCACTACATATAATATCATCCATCATCACTACATATAACACCATCCATCATCATCACTACATATAACACCATCCATCATCACTACAGATCGGTAAAATAGTTTCCGAGATTCTCGTGCGGACACACAAACAAAAACACCACACACAGACAAACAGACATACTTCTTTGTTATATATATATATATATATATATATATATATATATATATATATATATATATATAGTGTTTGGCTAACTTTGATATATAGTCTCAATTTACCAACATTCCTTTTGCCGAAACTATTTACATACAGTAGGTACAGACGAAATGTTCTCCAATACTGATATAGTTGATCGATTCAATGGACCACAATTTAAATAATTTTTTAAATTGGCTGTAAAAGATTGATTGTTTTCATATAATAACAAAGATTATAAACAATGTGATTGTGTTGCTAAGGGTTCACCCTTAGGTCCCATGTTGGCCAACGCTTTCCTCTGTCACCTCGAGAAGTTTTGGCTAACCGAATGTCCCGCCCAATTTAAGCCTTTGTTCTATCGTCGGTATATTGATGACACATTTTTAATTTTCAGATCACTTGATCACATCCCATGTTCCTAAATTATTTAAATTCGAAGCATGACAATATCAAATTTAGGGTCAATTGCAAGATCAGCCATGGTGTACAGCACGCTGTGGTATCCCGGCAGTCGTAATACAACGGAGTAAAAATTTGTGATTTTTCAAGATGGGCCATCGTGGTACCCAACCGTCATTTGTTGTTACTACGTCATCGTAGTGTAGTCAGGTGTACCAACTGGCTGAAAACTGGGAGGTTGGTATACCTGCACCCTCAAACCGTTGTCAGTGGCACGAAACGTTTACTCTTGCTACCCGATTTACGAGCATGAAAAACTTGAATCCCAAGCTAAGGTGCACCTCATTTTATTATTTTCTTGGATTTTAAGAGAATTCTGTGAATGAAATATAATCACTTACAATGACTATAGGTAAATAAAGCCTGAGACAACCATAAAAATGTAGGAATAGAGTGTAATATCTGTTCCTTTCTTCTAACAATAAAGTAAAAAATTTGCCACGAACTTGGGGTTGGGTCAGTGTAAATAAAGAGAACTATGGCCTGTTCTGTGGATGAAGTCAGTAGAATATAACAAAGTTCAGTATTCGGTATTATAATTTTGCTATGACAGTGATGAACTCACTGTACTGTACAGATGAATTGGGATAAAATCTTGAAAATATATCACCATAACTGTTAGTTTTCTATCAAACAGGAAATGATCTTTGTACCAAAATTTTTTACTTTCATAACATACAAGTATAAAGACAAGTTATCTACTCACAGCTATAATGGAAAGGAAGACATGTTAGGTTAGGTTAGATAAGGTTCATCTTGTGAGCAAATGTCATGGAACCCATATACAGTAGGTATATTCATGAAATTCTACCAACTAATTAGAGACTAAAAATGTTAAACATAAAACAAGATGATAATTAAATGGTTTAAAAATATCCTCAATACAGTCTGCAATATTAATTGTAAATTATTCCTGCATTTCTTAATGTTTAATACAAACTGTAATAAAGATGAGGATAAGAATACAATGATAATGCTTATGTCAGGATATAGCCTTTACAAGTGATCTTGGGCCCTTCGTGCCCGGTGGCGAGTCCTGTGGCACAGTTTACCAAGGCTTGAAAGTTCGAACGCTCACGCTTGGCTAGCACGCAACCACTGTCCCGCTGACAGAGTACAGCGGCATCGTTTTCCAGATGGTCATGGTTGTTATAATCATGGTCGTGGTTGTTATAATCATACTGGTGGTTATGATCATAGTCATGGTTGTTATAATCATAGTCGTGGTTGTTATATTCATGGTCGAGGTTGTTATAATCATAGTTGTGGTTATGATCTTAGTCGTGGTTGTTTAATCATATTCGTGAGTGTTATAATTATGGTCGTGGTTGTTATAATCATATTCTTGGTTGTTATAATCATGGTCGTGGTTGTTATAATCATGGTCGTGGTTGTTATAATCATGGTCGTGGTTATCATAATCATAGTCGTGGCTGTTATAATCATGGTCGTGGTTGTTATCATGATAGTCGTGGTTATGATCATAGTCGTGGTTGTTATAATCATTGTCGTGGTTGTTTAATCATGTTCGTGAGTGTTATAATTATGGTCGTGGTTGTTATAATCATATTCTTGGTTGTTATAATCATGGTCGTGGTTGTTATAATCATGTTCGTGGTTGTTATAATCATAGTCGTGGTTGTTATAATCATGGTCGTGGTTGTTATAATCATAGTCGTGGTTGTTATAATCATGGTCATGGTTGTTATGTTCATGGTCGTGCTTGTTATAATCATAGTCGTGGTTGCTATATTCATGGTCGTGCTTGTTATATTCATGGTCATGCTTGTTATAATAATATTCGTGGTTGTTATAATCATAGTCGTGGTTGTTATAATAATTGGTCATAGTTGTTATAATCATTGTCGTGTTGTTATAATCAAATTCGCGGTTGTTATAATCATGGTCGTGGTTGTTATAATCATAGTCGTGGTTGTTATAATCATGGTCGTGGTTGTTATAATCATGGTCGTGGTTGTTATATCCATGGTCATGGTTGTTATAATCATAGTCGTGGTTGTTATAATCATGGTCGTGGTTGTTATAATCATAGTTGTGGTTATGGTCATAGTCGTGGTTGTTATAATCATTGTCGTGGTTGTTTAATCATGGTCGTGAGTGTTATAATTATGGTCGTGGTTGTTATAATCATATTCTTGGTTGTTATAAATCATGGTCGTGGTTGTTATAATCATGTTCGTGGTTGTTATAATAATGGTCGTGGGTTGTTATAATCAGAGTCGTGGTTGTTATAATCATGGTCGTGTTGTTATAATCATAGTCGTGATTGTTATAATCATAGTCGTGGTTGTTATAATCATGGTCGTGGTTGTTTAATCATGTTCGTGAGTGTTATAATTATGGTCGTGGTTGTTATAATCATATTCTTGGTTGTTATAATCATGGTCGTGGTTGTTATAATCATGATCGTGGTTGTTATAATCATGTTCGTGGTTGTTATAATCATAGTCGTGGTTGTTATAATCATGGTCGTGGTTGTTATAATCATAGTCGTGGTTGTTATAATCATGGTCATGGTTGTTATGTTCATGGTCGTGCTTGTTATAATCATAGTCGTGGTTGCTATATTCATGGTCGTGCTTGTTATATTCATGGTCATGCTTGTTATAATAATATTCGTGGTTGTTATAATCATAGTCGTGGTTGTTATAATAATTGTCATAGTTGTTATAATCATTGTCGTGGTTGTTATAATCAAATTCGCGGTTGTTATAATCATGGTCGTGGTTGTTATAATCATAGTGGTGGTTGTTATAATCATGGTCGTGGTTGTTATAATCATGGTCGTGGTTGTTATATCCATGGTCATGGTTGTTATAATCATAGTCGTGGTTGTTATAATCATGGTCGTGGTTGTTATAATCATAGTTGTGGTTATGGTCATAGTCGTGGTTGTTATAATCATTGTCGTGGTTGTTTAATCATGGTCGTAAGTGTTATAATTATGGTCGTGGTTGTTATAATCATATTCTTGGTTGTTATAATCATGGTCGTGGTTGTTTATAATCATGTTGTGGTTGTTATAATCATAGTCGTGATTGTTATAATCATAGTCGTGGTTGTTATAATCATGAGTTATTGTTGTTATGTTCGTAATTAGGTGCTTGTTATAATCATAGTCGTGGTTGCTATATTCATGGTCGTGCTTGTTATATTCATGGTCGTGCTTGTTATAATAATATTCTTGTGGTTGTTATAATCATTGTAGTGGTTGTTATAATCAAATTCGCGGTTGTTATAATCATAGTCGTGGTTGTTATAATCATAGTCGTGGTTGTTATAATCATGGTCGTGGTTGTTATAATCATGGTCGTGGTTGTTATATCCATGGTCAGTGGTTGTTATAATCATGGTCGTGGTGGTTGTTATAATGGCTCATAGTTGTTATAATCATTGTCGGTTGTTATAATCAAATTCGCGGTTGTTATAATCATAGTCGGTTGTTATAATCATAGTCGGTTGTTATAATCATGGTCGTGGTTGATATAATCATGGTCGTGGTTGTTATATCCATGGTCGCGAAGTTGTTATAATCATGGTCGTGGTTGTCATAATCATAGTTGTGGTTATGGTCATAGTCGTGGTTGTTATAATCATTGTCGTGGTTGTTTTAATCATGGTCGTGAGTGTTATAATTATGGTCGTGGTTGTTATAATCATGTTCGTGGTTGTTATAATAATGGTCGTGGTTGTTAATCAGGGTCGTGGTTGTTGTAATCATGGTCGTGGTTGTTGTTCATGGTCGTGCTTGTTATAATCATAGTCGGGTTGCTATATTCATGGTCGTTTAATTACGATCGGGTTGTTATAATCATGTTCGTGGTTGTTTTAATCATAGTCGGGTTGTTATATATCATGGTCGGTTATAATCATAGTCGTGGTTGTTATAATAATGGTCATAGTTGTTATAATCATTGTCGTGGTTGTTATAATCAAATTCGTGGTTGTTATAATCATGGTCGGTTGTTATAATCATAGTCGTGGTTGTTATAATCATGGTCGTGGTTGTTATAATCATAGTCGGTTGTTATAATCATGGTCATGGTTGTTATGTTCATGGTCGTGCTTGTTATAATCATAGTCGTGGTTGCATTCATGGTCGTGCTTGTTATATTCATGGTCATGCTTGTTATAATAATATTCGTGGTTGTTATAATCATAGTCGTGGTTGTTATAATAATGTATATAGTTGTTATAATCATTGTCGTGGTTGTTATAATCAAATTCGCGGTTGTTATAATCATGGTCGTGGTGTTATAATCATAGTCGTGGTTGTTATAACCATGGTCGGTTGTTATAACTGTGTCGTGGTTGTTATAATCATAGTCGGTTGTTATAATCATGGTCGGGTTGTTATAATCATGGTCGTGGTTGTTATAATCATGGTCATGGTTGTTATGTTCATGGTCGTGCTTGTTATAATCATAGTCGTGGTTGCTATATTCATGGTCGTGCTTGTTATATTCATGGTCATGCTTTTGTTATAATAATATTCGTGGTTGTTATAATCATAGTCGTGGTTGTTATAATAATGGTCATAGGTTATAATCATTGTCGTGGTTGTTATAATCAAATTCGCGGTTGTTATAATCATGGTCGGTTGTTATAATCATAGTCGTGGTTGTTATAATCATGGTCGTGGTTGTTATAATCGTGGTCGTGGTTATATCCATGGTCATGGTTGTTATAATCATGAGTCGTGGTTGTTATAATCATAGTTGTGGTTATGGTCATAGTCGTGGTTATATAATCATTGTCGGGTTGTTTAATCATGGTCGTGAGTGTTATAATTGGTCGTGGTTGTTATAATCATGTTCGTGGTTGTTATAATAATGGTCGTGGTTGTTATAATCAGAGTCGTGGTTGTTGTAATCATGGTCGTGGTTGTTATAATCATAGTCGTGATTGTTATAATCATAGTCGTGGTTGTTATAATCATGGTCATGGTTGTTATGTTCATGGTCGTGCTTGTTATAATCATAGTCGTGGGTGTTATAATCATGGTTGTGGTTTATTTATAAGCATGGTCCTGGTTGTTATAATCATGGTCTGGTTGTTATAATCATGGTCCTGGTTGTTATAATCGTGGTCCTGTTTATTTATAATCATGGTCGTGGTCGTGATACTTACAGTATCTAATGTACTATAAGAAGGAATAGAATAAAGGTTAGAATAATTAGTTAAAGAAAGATTTCGCCATAAGGAGAGGTTAAAATCATAAAAACAAAGTATATATTATGATTCACCGATGATCATTCCGAATAAATTACATTATAGAGAGAAGTGACCTTGATTCTGGTTAGATTAGTCACCATCTGCTTAAGTCATCACCTGTGTTAAGTCATCATAGTCATCATCTTTGTTAGTCAGTTTTAGGCCCATCTCACATGACTGACCGACCATAGATGTTCTTTCCCTTGCGAGTTAGTTTTCAATGCGTCTTATTATTTATGCTGGTGGATGTAAGACCTCCTACCCTCACTGACGCAGCTTCTTGTCCAATTTGATTCTTGTTTTTATATGCCTTCGAATCTGTCTCAAGTCTATCCGTCCTGTCTATTGCCATCCCAACTGTCTGTTCGTCTGCTTGGTGTTTGAATGTAAGCTCTCGTACTCTTTGTGTCGTAAATCTGTCTGTCTTATCCGTTGTTGGCGTGTGTCTGCCTGTTTGTCTAATGAACCAGTCAGTCAGCTGTCTGTCTGTCATGTTAGTTGCCATATTGTCTATTTTTGCATGTATGAATCTGTCTATTTTGTCAACCTCCTGTCTGTTTCGCTGTCTATATTCACCCTGTCTATTGTAGTCATCTTCTCCATGCATTCCTTTATTATCTTTTTATCTCTTCTTTTCCATGTACAGTCACCCACAGGACTAAGTATACACTGTAGCTGTAAGGTCGTCTGGTAACGTTGAAACTTTCATCCAGGCCGCTGATTAAACTCAGCTCCCCCACCTGTTATCTCAGCTATTTTCTGTTTCCCTTATTTTCTATTTACTCATCTTCTTCCTTTACTAATGCAAACAACATTAAGAAAATAAGTAGCTAAGAAAAAAAGTGGGGGGAGGAGGAGGATCCGTGCGTAACTGCAATCGTGGGCTGACAGGGTACAGGAATGAGGGTGCGTCAAGTCTGTAGACTTCCACCGTTTCAGCGTAAATAAAATGGTTATGTAATGGCTTCCTAAAGAAACCATCGATATGGGACCAGGTTTGTTCCACTCTACGATTTTTTTTAGATTTTTCTACCAAGTTTGATGAAAAACGATTGTGCATTTGGCTGCCCAGAACAGACACATACACACACACACAAACAGACACACGCCTAGTCCTGTAGTATATTAGATTAAGAGCAGGATGTTATAATATATGGATGATCATGAGTAAAGTATTTTGTATCCACAAATTTTACAAACAAATTCGTACATAATATCCATGTATGTATGCAGAGTATACAATAAAAATAAAATTAACTAACGCATATGCTATGATTTCTCCATTCTTTGAAATTCCAGAAACTGCATTTTTCTGGTCTATGTGAGTAATTTGAGGATTTTGCGGAAGGTCTTCAAATTTTTCTGTTCTGGAGTCTGGGAACCAATTCGTAGGTTAGATTAGGTAGCAAATTCCAAAATCTTCCTTGGGACACGGAAAAATTCTCCATCAATCATGATACCAAGATTTATTTCTTCAGTATTGGTGAAGGTGAATATTCAGCTGTATCTCCACCTGTAAGTGAAAATAAAGTCATTAATATTGTGTTAGTTAAATTTTGCAAATTCTGAAACATCTTTTTAATGAGGGTTAATAATTATAAGTTTCCAACACCTACATATTGTGGGTAATTTTGTTTGTTAAACAAATTAAATAAAAATTCAATGGTGAATCGGCTGGATTGTCGCTAACCAGGCCGTTCACATATATTTATTTATTATTTGGGTTAAGTAACCCAACTGGTTCCTTGTTTTATTATAAAAGGATTGGATCAATAATTCCTGAGTGTTGATCGACCGTAAGTTCCACTGTATATGAGTGAATAGAAAGGGCGGTTTATGTAATATAAGCGTGAGATCACGTCTTTACGATATAAGTTGCTGTGAGGACTTATGGTAGTGACCTATCTAGAGAACGGTATATGGGTACGTCGTTCGGGGAAAAGCCTGAGCCATCCTGCTGCTCTCAAATAACGTCTTCCTCTAGTCAAGGATATCAAACTGCTACGCTTCGGGTGGCAGAGAGCCTTACTTATGCCTTTACTCAGCATAGTATGAAGCAGCTTCCTCTGTCACCTCTATAGCCAGTGGAAAGTTACAGGGTGGTGAATCTGAATATAATATCAGATGTATTGACCCATTTATATAATATGTTCTGTTGATGAGACAGGGGCCCATTACATCGCTCGGTCTACCAGCCGAGCTCAGTGAGGCCTAAATATCACTGAGTACAGTACATCCTAGACAACTAACCATGTTATAAACAGATATGTAGACACTAAGCTGGGGATTCTACTACTGTAGGGGTATGCTACTGGGGGATCTATACTTTAGTGTCGTAGGGTTTAGTATGTTATGAACAATGTTGAATTTGGTGCCTTGTAATAATAGAACTAGGAACTTGATGTAAGACACAAACATTACTGCCAATATCAAAAGCAACATGGCAGAAATAATCTTCGCCTATTTGCTGGTTGAAACCTTCTGAGCAATGTACAACTTTTGCTACTGTCATCCGCTAGATGAATGAGTGTGTGGTGCTTAAGACTCTTTCAACGAAACATTAATTTTGCGGAAAGCAGATGGTACTGAGTTGTGAAGGGTACTTCATGGCATGGCTGAAAAATTAAGTCTGTGATACTTTTGCAGAACTATCATATTTTTTATTTTAAGAAGATGTGTCATTGACATCATTAAAATATGTAGATTGAAACTTTAGTATTTATTAACATAAGTAGCACTTACAACAATGACATTAACCTATCAATGTTCTTTCGAACGATATTAAATGTTGTGTCTATACTTTACGTATGCCTAGATACTACAGATTGCCTTGTAGGCTTGATTGAAGAATCCTTTCTAGAATTTCTTGATTATGTGAAATTGTTGCCGCAATCCGTAGACTTGTGTGTGTGTCGCTCACAGTAGACACAGCTGATTCCGGTCGGTGACTGGGTCAATGTTCACAAAAATCTAGTACAGCAAACCGCCGCTCTTGGTCACACTAGGACATCCACCATACCATACCTCAGAATGCTGAGACCATCTCTCAGACCGGATGTGTCATCATCACTAGGATTGGGCTGGGTGCTGGTAACTGGGTTGTTCACGCCATCGAAAAATTTTTGTTGACAGGAAGTTGATTGATGAGCAGTCACATCAACTGCAGTCACGTCTGTCCCCTGGGCAGTGAACAGATCATTTTTCACTTCAGCTCACAGGATTGTTGCGTTGGTGAATTCCTCATTCTGTAATGGAGGGACTCTTCAAAATTGGTACTATCTTCCAACTATTGCTGCTGTAATCACGCTGTGAAAGTGTGGGGTTGAGGTCATGAGGTTCTGATGCATTTCCTTCTCTGTTGGTGGACAACACTCGATATAGAGGTGAGCATAGGTTCAGAATGGCTCATACTGTAGAAACACCTTTAAACGTAATAGTATTATTACGTGGATGAACATCTATCATGTTCATTTTAGGGGTTGGGAGACCAAGCAACCCGTCAGCTGGCAATATTGCTGGACTATGCGTAGAAGGGCGTACCACGTCGAGAAGTCTGAACATTCCATGAATGCTCAGCTGAGTACCTGATACTCCTTCGAGCTCAGCGTTACTAGGTCGCCATATGAAGTCTCACCACATGATAAGGTGATCGATCATCCCCAGGGCAAGACATGCCTTTTAGAGCTGCTTGCCGACTATAGAAATAGTAGCCTTGCCGGGGAAACCTTCGTCTGCGAACCGGGTTCAGCACCCCATCCATCATATAGCCTTAAGGAGGAACCAACTGTTGCCTGCCAACTTATAGACTACCTCATAGCCAGCGCGCTGTAGTACAAGATATGGTACAGGGTATGTTAGATGGGGAATCGTTATTGGAACACTCAAAATCCTTTAATAGCCCATTATTCCTCGTCCCGAAAAAGGATGGTGGATGGCGCCCTGTTATGAATTTCAGGCGCGTCAATGATCAAGCGATCGTGATGGGTGCCTATGCCTATCAGCAGGCGACATATTGCAATCCTTAGGCAAGGATAATGCGGTGTTAGCAACTTAGATTTGCTTAGTGGGCATTGGCAAATACCACTCGATGAGTAATCACGAAATCACACGGCATTTAGCACGCCTCTAGAGCCATTTGAGTTTCTACGAATGCCATTTGGTCTCAGAAATGCCCCACTAACATTTCAGAATGATCAACACCCTGTTTCCGGATTGATTGGTACCACAGTCTGCACTTGTTTGGATGATCCAATAGTAGTCAGTAAGGACGTCGATTCCCATCTGATTAACTGCTTGAAGTGTTGGAAAACTTTCCACAGCAGGCCTCAAAATAAAACTCTCTCGAAGTGTGAGTTTTAAAATCCAGAATCCATTTCCTTGGTTATGTAGTTGATGGTGAGGCATACATACAGTTAATCATAAAGTCAAAAACTGTATCTCAGTTCGCATCCTGCCTCAAATGATCATGTGAGTAGCTTTCTTGGCTTATCTGGATATTATCGTTTGCTTTATCAAGAACTATGCAACATTAGCATCGCCCTAACAAGGTTGCTTGCTCCAAAAAAGATGCAATGTTTATATGGGACACTGAACGTAGATAGTTTTCGGCATTGGAACAGCACTTACCAATGCCCGGTTCTCTTTTGTTCCAGACTACCTCAACCTTTCACTCTCTGTGCTGACCCCTTCCGGAATTGGGTGGGCAGTGCTCATGCAGAGGATGTCACATATAGGAAGTTTAGAGTGATAGCATTTACCAGAATCACAAACTAATTGATGCTGAAACACGTTATTCGGTGACGCATTTAGAAACGTTAACTATTGTGGGCATGAAGTTCAAAGACATTATCTTTGGCTACAAGATAACTGTTTTTTACTGATCATGCCGCAGTAACCGAGCTGTTCCATGGCACAAACTTATCAGGCAGATTAACTCTGGTATCTGACAATTCAAGTTTGACCCCGAATTTGAGTATTTACCTGGGGAGGGCGAATGTTGTCGCCGATGCTCTGTCAGAAATATAGCACCAGTCATGCCTGTATCAACATTCACTCTTTAGGAACTGGAAGATGAACAACGACGAGACCCATATTGGTCCAGCAGTCATTTTGCTCTCGAATCGGTGAGGATGTTAAACTCCCAAGTTAATTCTTCCCTTAAGTCAGTTTGAATTACGACGTAACATACTCCATAGGACGAAAAATCACCTGAGGGTAATGTGTCTCAAATAGTCATTACCTGACACATTGTGCAAAGCAGTAATGACATTGTTCCATGATGTCCCACAGGCACGTCACCAAGGTCGTGATAAATGCTTAGCGGTTACGAAGAAGTATTTCTGGAACACTATGAAGAAAAGACATAGAATTACATAGCTAATTGTTTGCGTGTGCTCAACGTAAAGGTTCAACAGGATCACCAGCGATTCTACAATATCCTACACACCAGACGATCCGTTTGTACGAGTCGCTATTGACTTGTTACAACTCCCAATGAGTCATCAGGCATCAGTATGTCTTGAGTGAGTGTGGATCATTTTCAGGTTCTTGGTCTTGGTCCACTAAAAAAGCAAAACGGCCGAAGCAGTGTATATGCATTAGTGATGAATCTTATATGTCCATATACTACGCCTAAAGTTCTGCTCTGACAATGGCACAGAGTTCAGGAATCAGCTAGTAGCCTGTAAATAATTGCACAATATGGTATTAAACAAACTTTGTGACCTTATCAGCCACAGGCTAATGGCCTTGAAGGAGCAATCTTATAATCCTAGAAATACTGCGTCCAATTGTCAGTGGTTTTCAATACGCATGGAGGATTGGTTACCGCAGGTTGGCGTCCTATAAATGGGTCGGTTAATAATACTATGGGCAAAACACCCTACTACATTGTCTATAATTTTAGATAAACGTCTACCTTACGACATCATACAGATGCGCCATACCCTGTTTATAATACGGATGATTTCGCGGCAAAAGCAAATACGTAATATTTTACAGATATTCCATGCCCAGTCGATCACATCTAGCGGTGTCCCGCGCCGAAATGATCATCAAACAACATAAACAAAGCTAAATCTGTCTCATTAGCGAGCGTTGGGGACGCTGTTATGTTAAAGAGAACCTGAAAGGAACTCCAAACTTTCTGCAAATTTTCTGGTCCGTGCTCCGCATAATCTCAATAGAATCAGGCAACAAATTCAAAATTTGGAAGCCTAATGCTGAATTCTGCGGTCATCGTGCACACGGATCGTCCTGAAGAAGGCCAGATAAATGTATTACCTCCAGTTGATGATGATGTGATTGATACATCCTTACAGATTGTCCAGAAGCAGATCACCACCTGTAACTTTCCACTGGCTATGAGGTGACATGTTCAATGCGTGATAAGGTGTGCCCACGGGAAAGCTCGTCATAATATGCTGAGTAAAGGCATAAGTAGCGGCTCTCTGGCCACCTGAAGCGAGCAGTTGTTTGATATCCTTAACTAGAGAAACGTTGTTTGAGCCTCAATGGATGGCTCCGTCTTCCCTCGAGGAGCAGCGTACCCATACCGTTCTCCCTCGATGGGTCACTACTCATGAGTCCCCACAGCAACTTATATTGTAGAGCATGACCTAACGTTTATATTATAAAGCCGTCCTTTCTCATTCACTCATATACAGTGGAACTACGGTCGATCTACACCAGGAAATATAGATCCAATCCTTTTATAAAAAACAAGGAACTACAGTTGGGTTTCGTTACTTAAACCCAAATAATAAATATATGTGAACGGTCTGGTTAATTGGACAATCCAGCCGATTCATATAGGTGGCAGCGGTGGGATTTGGAAAGAACAAATACTGAACATTGTGCAGATGAGCGTGAAACACAGTTTTAACACTAACTGGCCTATATCTGTGTGCTAGCGCTGTGCGTGCATTTGGTTGTATGACTGCCAATTCACATATTCCCTCTGCAGCAGGAATAAGCGAACATGTAGGCTGGACACACGTGTAGGTGTAGATAAGACGACTTACACCATGACAATAGCTCAGAATCCTCTATTGATAACAAGAATACTCTTCATCTACTAAGAAAGTTCTTTAGGCCTATCTAGGGTATACAGTGTGTATACAAGCTGCTAACTATATGAATGGGCTGGATTGTCCAATTAACCAGGCCGTTAACATATATTTATTATTTGGGTTTAAGTAAGCCCAAACTGTAGTTTCTTGTTTTATTATAAAACATTGTATCTAGTGTAGATCGACCGTAACTTCACTATATATGAGTGAATGAAAGGACTATGTAATATAAATACTCAACATATTCAACTTCCGTGGGCACACTATGAAGAGATTGAGAGTGATATCAGATGTATTGACCCATTTATATAATATGTTCTTCTTCTAGTGTTCCAGAAATTCAACACCAGCAAGTGCAGCGTAATTAATATTGGAAGAACAAATACTTATAATGTATACAGCCTTAACAACATCAACCTAGAGAAGTCGACTTGTGAAAGAGACCTAGGGGTACTTGTAAGCCCGGACCTACGGCGTAGAAAACAGTGCGTTAATGTTCGAAAAAAGGCAAACAGAGTATTGGGTTTTATATCTAGAAGTGTAAGTAACAAGAGTGCAGAGGTCTTATTGCAACTATATCTTGCGCTAGTCAGGCCGCACCTCGATTATGCGGTTCAGTTCTGGTGCCCCTATTATAGAATGGATATAAATTCACTAGATTCGGTGCAGCGAAGAATGACAAAAATGATTCCGGGACGAAGAAACCTTCCATATCAGGATAGGTTAAAGAAACTTAACTTGCATTTCCTAGAAAGTCGAAGAGTGAGGGGAGATATGATAGAAGTATTTATGTGGTGAAAGGAATCAATAAAGGGGATATAGATAAAGTTCTTATAATATCCGAGCAGGATAGGACTCGGAGCAACGGATTCAAGTTGGATAAGTTTAGGTTTAGGAGGGAGATAGGAAGAAACTGGTTCACAAATAGGGTGGTGTTCGAGTGGAACAAGCTTAGCAACTTTGTAGTAAGTGCGGGAACTCTGGAAAGTTTCAAAAGGAGGCTAGATAGATTCATGGATGATAGAGAGTGGTAGTAACTTTCGACAGGAGCTGCCATGCACAGGCCAACCGGCCTATTGCAGACTCCTTATTTTCTTATGTTCTTATGTTCTTTCGTAAATCCGCTAAGCATTTATCACGACCTTAGTGACCTGCCTGTGGAACATCATGGAACAATGTCATTACTGCTTTGCACAACGTGTCAGGTACGACTATTTGAGACACATTACCCTCAGGTGATTTTCCCGTCCTATGGAGTATGTTATGTCGTAATTCAAACTGATTTAAGGGAAGAATTAACTTGGGGAGTTTAACATCCTCACCGATTCGAGAGCAAAAATAACTGCTGATCAATATGGGTCGCGTCGTTGCTCATCTTCCAGTTGCGAAAGATTGAATGTTGATACAGGCATAACTGGCGCTATATTTCTTGACAGAGCATCGGCGACAACATTCGCCCTCCCAGGTAAATACCTAAATTCGGGGTCAAACTCTTGAATTGTCAGATACCAGAGTGCTAATCTGCCTGATAAGTTTCTGCCATGGAACAGCTCGGTTACTGCCGCATGATCAGTAAAAACAGTTATCTTGTAGCCAGAGATAATGTCTTTGAACTTCTTAAGTGCCCACACAACGGCTAACGTTTTTAAATGCGTTACCGAATAACAAGTTTCAGCATCAATTAGTTTGCGACTTACAAATGCTATCACTCTAAACTTCCTACGCGTATCCTCTTGCATGAGCACTGCTCCGACTCCAATTCCGGAAGCGTCAGTACAGAGAGTGAAAGGTTGAGTGTAGTCTGGGAATGCTAGAACCGGGGCATTGGTAAGCGCTGTCTTCAATGCCGTAAAACTATCTTCGTGTTCAGCGTCCCATATAAACATTGCATCTTTTTTGAGCAACCTTGTTAGGGGCGATGCTAATATTGCATAGTTCTTGATAAAGGAATGATAATATCCAGATAAGCCAAGAAAGCTACTCACATGATCATTTGAGGTAGGATGCGGGAACTGAGATACTGCTTTGACTTTATGTATGCCTTCACCGTCAACTACATGACCAAGGAAATGAATTCTGGATTTTAAAAACTCACACTTCGAGAGTTTTATTTTGAGGCCTGCTGTGGAAAGTTTGTCCTACACTTCACGCAGTTTAATCAGATGGGAATCGACTCCTTACTGACTACTATTAGATCATCCAAATAAGCGCAGACTGTGGTACCAATCAATCCGGCAAACAGGGTGTTGATCATTCTTTGAAATGTTAGTGGGGCATTTCTGAGACCAAATGGCATTCGTAGAAACTCAAAGTGGCCTAGAGGCGTGCTAAATGCCGTGATTTCTCGTGATTACTCATCGAGTGGTATTTGCCAACACCCACTAAGCAAATCTAAGTTGCTAAATACCGCATTATCCTTGCCTAAGGATTGCAATATGTCGCTCAAGATAGGCATAGGGTACCTATCACGGATCGTTTGATCATTGACGCGCCTGAAATCTATAACAGGGCGCCATCCACCATCCTTTTTTGGGACGAGGAATAATGGGCTATTAAAGGGGGATTTTGAGTGTCAAATAACATTCTCATCTAACATACCCTGTACCATATCTTGTACTACAGCGCGCTGGCTATGAGGTAGTCTATAAGCTGGTACATAAATAGGGTTGGTTCCCTCCTTTAAGGCTATATGGTGGGATGTTAAATCTGTCTGACCTAGCGTTTCCCCTGGCAAGGCTACTATATTTCTATAGTCGGCAAGCAGCTCTAAAAGGCGTGTCTTGCCCTGTGGATGATCGATCACCTTAACATGTGGTGCTACTTGATCTATCCTGGCCTGTCGAGTCTGTTGGCATTTCGCAACAATACTTCGAATTGGGAATTTTGTAGGCTGTACTTCGACATTGTTGTGATATACTAGAAAATCACACAAATAACATCCTTTCTTTAAGATTCGTTGAACGCCTGTTCGATTTAGAATCATTACGTCGGTCAAACCACCAGGGCGTATAGTGCTCAGGGTAGATTCACATGACAGCCCTTTTACCTTGCATGTTTCTGGGAGACACACAACATCTGTGCCCGTGTACACGTTGGTTTGATATGCAACACACACGCAAAAAATAGATTTTTTTTCTAATGTAAATTTTTATGTGTGATTCCAAAACTTTGATCCCTTTTTTTGGAGAAATTCATAGAAAAAAAATTATTAGCCCATTAAAATTTTAATGTTGTACTTCAAAATGTTAACCTAATCTACCTTACTTAACCTAACTGGAAAACATCGGTCAACTTGAAATCCTAAAATTCCCTAGATGACCAAAATGATAATAAGACCTTCAATTTCATTTATTTTGGAAGACATTCATTTTTGTTGGAATCATGGACATACAAAGTCAATATATCTGCACTTGATTCTACCACTGTCAATGGCAAATTTAATTATTACCACCACTCCAAATGTTGCACAAATAGTGGTAAGGTACTTTTCTCTTGGTCATCCATATATTATAACATATCCTGCTTTTATTAAAGGCTATATCCTGACATAAGCATTATCATTGTATTCTTATGCTTATTATTATTATAGTTTATATTAAACATTAAAAAATACAGGAATAATTTGCAATAAACATTGCAAACTGTATTCAGGATATTTTTAAACCATTTAATTATCATCTTGTTCTATGTTTAACATTATTAGTCTCTGATTAGTTAGTAGAATTTCATGAATATACCTACTGTATGTGGGGACCATCACATTTGCTCACAAGATGAACCTAATCTAATCTAACTTAACATGTCTTCTTTTCCATTATAGTTGTGAGTATATGCCTTGTAAACCAATGTCTGCACACTAACTATATGAAGACTCTCTGGTAAGGATCCATATACAGTATTTACATAGAATATTTTTCCAAATAAAAGACCATTTAAACAGAAGATACTTTTCTCCAACTGCTGGTTTAGTCCATGTCATTAACATATTGTATACATTTTTACTCTTGACATTCGGAAAGTGTTCATGTCTTGCTTTCTTTCATAGGGTATTTATTGCATTACTATAATCAGGTGGAGACAAGTAGGAAACATTACACTGGTCTACAATTTTTTTTTTTTTTCTGGCATGAAACCTTTTAACTGTTTTTTTACTAACTTTAAGGTGCTGAATCCAAATCTGATCTCAGATTTGCTCCATCACGTAACGTGCCAGAATTTACTGAGCTACCAGAGATTGAGGATATAGACCGGAATTCACCTGTTTCTACTGATGAAGATGAAGAGACTGATCTTTTCAAGCCATCTGGTGAAGATTGTGAAAAGCCAACGTTGTTTACTCAGTCAGAATTGAATGATCTGGTCAGAGATCTAAATTTGCCAAAACAGTCTGCTGAATTGTTAGCTTCCAGGCTTCAAGAGAAACGACTCTTAAAACCTGGCACGAGTGTCTCCTTTTATCGCAACAGAGAAGAGCAACTGCGGAAGTACTTTCATTCATATGACCAGCTTGTTTTTTGTAATGATGTAGAAGGACTTCTTCTCTCCATGGGACTACCAGCATATGATAGTAAGGATTGGAGACTTTTTATTGACAGTTCTAAAAGGAGCTTGAAATGTGTTCTTCTTCATAACGGAAACAAGTATGGTTCAATTCCAATCGGACATTCTGTACAAATTAAAGAAGAGTATGAAAACATTAAGACTGTTCTAGAGAGGTTGCAATACCATGCTCATGAATGGTTAATTTGTGTGGACTTGAAAATGGTAAACTTTCTATTGGGCCAGCAAGGAGGGTACACAAAATACCCCTGTTATCAGTGCTACTGGGACAGCAGGGCTACAGCAGACCATTGGGTGAAAAAGAATTGGCCACCAAGACATAGTTTGACGCCTGGTGACAAGAATATCATTAACGATCCTCTGGTTGACAGGAAAAACATTGTCCTTCCTCCTCTGCACATAAAACTTGGTATCATGAAGCAATTCGTCAAGGCTCTAGATCATAGTGGAGAGTGTTTCAGATATATATGCTCAACCTTTCCAAATCTTAGCGACGAGAAGAAAAAGGCAGGGATTTTTGATGGACCTCAAATAAGAACACTACTCAGAGATCCACACTTCCTTGCAACAATGACTGAGGCACAGGCAAGAACTTGGAATGCTTTCTCTAATGTGGTGCGGAACTTCTTAGGGAACAAGAAAGCGGACAACTATCAAGAAATTGTGGAAGAGCTGCTCTTGAGTTTACAAGCACTTGGATGCAGAATGAGTATCAAGGTTCACTACTTACACAGTCACTTGGACGAGTTTCCAGAAAATCTGGGAGAAGTGAGCGAGGAGCAAGGGGAGCGCTTTCATCAAGACATTAAAGTAATGGAAGAACGTTACCAAGGTCGATGGGACTTGAACATGATGGCGGACTACTGCTGGAGTTTGATGAGAGACATTCCAGAAGCTGTACATAAGAGATCGGCCAGAAAGAGGAAGTTTATGTAACTGTAACTTGATCTTAATACTTGCACTATTTCTACCGTACATTAATTGTTTTTTTTCACCCTTCAATGTTACATTTAAATATTATATGTGCATTAACTTTCCAATTTGATATTAACAATTTTTGGTTATAGAAAAATACAAACTATAATGCTGAAAAAATTTATGTATACATGTTTAAACCGTCAATTTTGATCCAAAAGTTTACGTTTCCCAGCAAAAGTGCAATATGGTATATCTCAAAAACCTGATGTGATAGACAAAAACCAAAGTCATATTTGGATTCTGCACCCCAAACTCACTTAAAATCCGTTTAAAAACCTTGTGCCAGAAAAATTGTGTTGACCGGTGTTATCTTAAGTTTTCATATCTTGTAGATAACTGCCTTTATACTTGTATAATATGAAAGTAAAATTTTTGGTACAAAGATAATTTCCTGTTTGATAGAAAACTACCAGTTATGGTGATATTTTTTTCAAGATTTTATCCCAATTCATCTGTACAGTGAGTTCATCACTGTCATAGCAAAATTAAAATACCGAATACTGATCTTTGTTATATTCTACTGACTTCATTCACAGAACAGGCCATAGTTCTCTTTATTTACACTCACCCAACCCCAAGTTCGTAACAAATTTATTGGTTTATTGTTAGATTTAATAAAGGATAAAGAAGAAAGGAACAAATATTACACTCTAATCCTACGTTTTTTATGGTTGTCACAGGCTTTATATAACCTATATTCACTGTAAGTGATCGTATTTCATTCCCAGAATTGGCTTATAATCCAAGAAAATAGAAAATGAAGTGCACCTTAGCTTGGGATTCAAGTTTTTCATGCTCGGAAATCGTGTAGCAAGAGTAAACGTTTCGTGCCACTGACAACGTTTTGAGGGTGCAAGCATACCAACCTCCCAGTCTTCCGCCAGTTGGTACACCTGACTACACTACGATGACGTAGTAACAACAAATGGCGGTCGGGTACCACCATGGCCCATCTTGAAAAATCACACAATTTTTACTCCATTGTATTACGACCGCCGGGATACCACAGCGTGGTGTACACCACGGCAGTTCTTGCAATTGCCCTTAGTCCCACACAGCTTCAAATCTACACCGTTCCTATATATTTTATATATTTCACCATTCCGTACACAGGCCTACTCATTTTTACCCTTAGAAACAAACTTAAGAAGCTTTTCAATTAATTCTATCCACAAATTTCTCTTTGACTAGTCTTCAAAACCCGGAGTTCAATTAAAAAATTATTTAAAACTAAACACACCATACCCACACAGCTGCAATCCTTAGTTGTTTATCAATTTACGTGTGCTAGCTGGAGGGCAGCATATATAGGTAATACAAAAAGCCAATTTGTAACTCTCATCTATGAGCACTTGAGCAGTTCCGTCCGAACAGGCCATTTAATCACATCCATCACATTCAGCTATCCGTAACCACGCCCACAAACATGACCATCCTTTTTCGCAGTCTGGTTTCTCAGTTCTTGGCAGGAGCAACTGTGAGACGAAACTTGTGTCAGTATAAAGTAAAGCCATCCATTATTATATGACTTCCTGTGAATTGTTGTGTTTTCACATTAAGGCTCGTCTAAATTAAGGTGATTTCCTCTCCCCCTGTATATTTTATTTATATTTTCTGATTTTAGTTTTGTACGTAGGTTTCTCGTCATTTTTATTGGTTTTAAATTATAATGCTCTTTTTTTTAATTTTGTGGAAGTTAGATATTGAAATAATGTTACGTTTTTATTGTACATCACCTGTAATTTTTTTTAAACTTTTAAGACCTTTTTCTTGTTTTCTAGGCTCAGATGATGGAAAATTATTTTCCGAAAGGGTTAGTGATTGAAGAAACCCAACTTAGTCAAGTTGTTTGTGTTTTTCCTGGTTCTCCTCTTCGTTATGAAACTAAGCTTTCCACGTAACAAATCCATATTATATATATATATATATATATATATATATATATATATATATATATATATATATATATATATATATATACTGTATATATATATTTCATTAGCCCAATAAAGCACGTCGACTTCTACATATAATCAACACCTCACTCCACCAGCATTCGAACCCACGATCTTATAACTGTGACCCGGGAACGTTACCTCTGGGCCACCAGGGCATTAAAGCAGTCCTAGACTCTGTTATATTTCACACAAAGCCTGTTCAATGAGCTTATGGCGCCGTGAACCTCTAATGGGGACTACCCGTGTCGCTTAGGTGATCAGAGTAACGTTTTACCAAATCTGGCTTCGAAACACGAGGATCCATATATATTTCATTAGCCCAATAAAGCACGCAGACTTCTACATATAATTAACACCTCACCCCACCAGTATTGGAACGGGTAGTCCCCATTAGAGGTTCACGGCACCATAAGCTCATTGAACAGGCTTTGTGTGAAATATTACAGAGTCTAGGACTGCTTTTAGTGTCCTGGTGGCCCAGAGGTAACGTTCCCTGGTCATAGTTATAAGATCGTGGATTCGAATCCTTGTGGGGTGAGGTGTTGATTATATATATATATATATATATATATATATATATATATATATATATATATATATATATATATATATATATATATATATATATATATATATATATATATATACTTCATTTTAGTCCATATAACACGCGGACTTTGAACATATAATCAACGATTATATATATATATATATATATATATATATATATATATATATATATATATATATATATATATATATATATATATATATATACACGTAAGCTATTTGGATTGTTTAACAGACGTGTCATTGTCAAACCTCTTTATCGAAGCGCCTCGGCCCCTTGTCAGAGATCTGATCTATGGGAAGCATTATGTTTTGAACTGGTGGAGGTTAAATAAAAGGATAAACAGTGGCAGGAAACTTCACAAAATGCTTGTCAGTGACAGAAATAAATATTCTTAAAGTAGAAGTTATACAAGATGTGAACCGGTAGTCTGATGAGGGTGTATAATGTTGGCACTATTGCCTGTAGCTCGTCAGAACACTTAAAGAATCTGTAGAAGCAGAAGACGGTGAGAGATTCCTACGAATATACCCTACTGGAAACTTTCTAGCAAGGTCATTACTGTTGATTGTTTTGATGGTTTGTTCCTGCACAGAATAGAGGAGACGCCATCCCAAGCATCACGAATCCAGGAGAAAAAATTCACAGGATAAAAGTCACAGAAAAAAAGCCACAGAACCTAACCCAACCTAACTTAACCTAACCTAACCTAACCTAACCTAACCTAACCTGTTACTTCAACTGTTAAGGGTAATTAAATATAATGTTACTTTTTTCCTGTGACTTTCTTCCACAGTAAAAAATGACTTTTTTCTAAGATTTTTCCTATGACTATGTTTCCGTCACCAGCATTACACACCACAGCAGTAGTTCATTATATAAACAGATTAAAACAGGTCTAATTTACTCTTATGAAAGGAGCTATGCTGGCGCTCGGGATATTAGTTAGAGGAATTCATAATGTCTTCACGACGGCTACAGGGAGAATCAGCCTCAGTTCAACAGTAATAATACTTCCTTAAAATAATACAATACGAATTCGGTCAAATGAGGCAATATTCGAATTCAGATAGCTAGAGTGAGTTTCTCCTCTAAAACTGAGCTTTAAGAATTTTTATTAAATCCCTTTATTGGCAGTCTGATATATAATTTTTTTAATTACAGTGAAAACACACACACACACACACACACACATTAGAGAAAGGAAAAAGAACACACAGTGAACATATAGATTAATGCTTACAGTGGAGGTCACGTAGATCATGTACACCTCAGCGCACATGATCTGCGTGACCTCCACTGTAAACATTATTCTGTATGTTCACTGTAGGTTCCTTTTCATTTCTCTAGTGAAAGCTTTTGTTAAACCACCAATGTACGAGTATGTAATAAGTCATTTATGCCCAATGTATATTTTCAGCCTTCGGGCTGCAGAACTTTTTCAATAAACCGTTAATTATTATTATTATTATTATTATTATTATTATTATTATTATTATTATTATTATTATTACCTCTATAATGTCATGACAACAAAAAGAGGCAGTAAATCTTTCACTAGGGTAAATCTGAATTTCATACATCCGATTAACAGGTGACTCACCAGGTTGCTATAATGTATGACTCGAGTGTTTTATTTTACGTTCAAATATTAAACAACAGAGTCTCCATAACACAAACATTTGACAAATTAATCTGATAGGATAAGTCGTGTTATCATGCGTTAGTGATAATATCATACGTAACATGACGTGGTAAAGATGGAAGATGACATGATGTGTTTATTACAGCGGAACATTAAGCACCTTATTATCCTTAGGGTAAAGATATAATAAATGGGGAATTAATTCTAGTTGATCCTCTCATCAGTTGGATGTCACCCAGTGAGAATCTCAGTGCTCAGGAAGCCTCCATCGCTGGTACTGTATAATGTACAGTATACGGATTGACAAAAAATTGGGTAAACTTCTTCAGCAGATTAATGATTATTAAACAGGAATATGTTCAGTTACATTTTGTTAAGATTTTATAAATTGAGCTGGAATGATTGATCTAAGATAATTTTTCTTTGTTTGAAAGAAAATGTGATGACAATTTATGCTGACTTAGTCAGTTTAAGGTGTCCAGCATAGTAAAATATATTTGATAAAGGCAGTTATTTTCCTGATAAAAGGTTTCGTCATCATTATATTACTGTTCGCACATTTAGCGATGCAATAAAGAAACATATCATTAAACGCGTCTTTTGGCTCTTATTATGATTTATTTACAAATCGTAACAAGTTACACTCCCTTCCTATTTGCTCGAGCCATATTATGGTCACTACACCAGGACGGACGACCACACTCAGGTGGCAGCGAGGAACAATGATAAAACCGAATTAGTTACAGGGAGGGAAAATAATGTGAGTTACAGATAAAACAAATAAATAATTGAAACTTCAATGAATTAAACTAATGGTGATAAAAGTCATAATAATCAGACAGTGTTAATTTGTGTGTTGTAGGAATAATTATTGATTGCATCAGGTTTTCATTTTTACCTCAGACTTACCAGCTTTAAACTGTTTATTATAACCCCTAAAGTTGCACAATGTCCTTACTCTTTGAGTGAGAAGCTCTACTCTTTGGTGTCTGTAAGATTGAAAACTGATAAAAAATATAATAGCGAAATGGGATATATGAACTTTAACCGATGCGAGAGCCGGTTACTATACAGTATATATGTTACGTTTTTTTTGCGGAATTGGTAGTTTTGGAAAATGACCGGCATGCATATTGGTAATTTTTCAAAATAACTTACAAACAGAAAACCTAAACTAACCTAACCTAACCTTATGGTTAGGACAGCACATAGTCCAAAGTTAAAAAAAGAAAGAAAAAACAACTGGACCATTTAACTGTGTATCAAGCTACACGAGCCATCCTAACCTAACCTAACCTAACCTAACTTAACCTAACCTACCTAACCTAACCTAACCTAACCTAACCTAACCTAACCTAACCTAACCTAACCTAACCTAACCTAACCTAATCTAATCTAAGCAAACCTAACCTTATTCAAGCATAAGGTTAGGTTAGTTTAGGTTGTCTGTTTGTAAATTATTTGGCAAAATTACCAATATGCATGCCGGTCATTTTGCAAAATAACCGATTCCGGAAAAAACCCGAAACGTATATAATGAAGCATCGATATAGTTTATACACACTTTGCGATCAAGGTTGTATAATATACGTACCGATAGTACAATGTATAAAGGTACTGTTCGGAGCATGACAATCACTACAGTGGTAATTTGATACAATAAATCCTCAGAAGGAATCAACATGTCTCGCTTATGAAAGTATTCGTCTCTACACCTCGTGCGAGACGCCAGAAGCAGATGTTGACTGTGTGAGGCGAAGAAAGAGACTAACGTGTATTGAGGTTCGTTCAGACACCAATAAATGTAGACCAACCACCATAAGCATCTTAGCTTACTTCAGACAGCTTCCTGTTCGGCCACATGTTACACACAAGGCTGGTCCTGAACCAAACTGTTTGCTCACATGGTGATGAATTACTTCCCTCCTACATATCCTTATACACAGGCGAGCTCTTTGTTATATGAACCGTGCCATCACGACTCCAGTGTTAGATTGGCCGAGCAAGCAGTTTCCCAGAAGACTTGAACAAAAGGATCCTCAGGAGTCCAGGATAGTGTTTCTTAGAGGGGGTTAAGGTGTGTTGGAAAAATCGTAATTTTTTCGCCTTACATCCTTAATGTGTAGTTTGATCGAGCATTTTATGATATGTAAAAATTTTAATGGCCTTCAGTCTCTTACGTGGCAACATCACGTTGGCAACGTAACTTCCAGTGAGCATCTGGGAAGGGTCGAGTGGTGTGGTATAACGCTGCGTTACACCACACCACTCACACTCTAAAAATCGGCTGTATGATAACTAAAATCTAACTGCATATTATAAACACTTTAAATAAAGACTGTATTTCAGGTTTACTTCCCCATTTCTTAGCTCGAAAAATACAGTATGTGTGTGTAAGACAGGTAAAAATGTTTGAAACCATATAATTATCAAACGCCAAGGATATATAAATGCCTTAATTTTCACTACAGAATTTTTGATAAACGACAAAATGCTTCAAAGTTTGGCTGACGAGTCATTTTCTAGGAATACTGCCCACACTGGCTGTTTATCGGCGAGAAAATTCATACATAGTGTCCACAGTGTGTTGTTTGGGTTTCAATTGTTCAGGTTGTATGTGTATGGATGTTCATTACTGATACAAAAAACGATGGGACAGGGATCAACAGCAGAAGGTTCAATATTATAAAGAGACAATCATATTTACAACAAAAATATACCAATAAGAGTTATAGTCCAGTTATGACAAGAACTGTGCACTGAAGCCACATCTTTTCAATCTTCAGCTGTGATTAAGTCCGCTGTGATTATGACCGCCTTGATTATGAACGCCGTGAATTTGACCGCCGTGAATTTGACCGCCGTAAATATGACCGCCGTGAATATGACCGCCGTGAATACGACCGCCTTGATTATGACCGTCGTGAATATGACCGCCGTAAATATGACCGCCGTGATGACCGCCGTGAATATGACCGTTTCTGTGATTTTAAATTTGGCTTCAGGCTGTTATCCTTAACATACAGAACTTCACTGGAGCAATTAAACAGTTTTTAATCTTTGTTAGTGTAAAAGGTAAATATATTCACAAAAAAGATTGACTGAAGATATTGCAGGAACTTCCGGTCTCGACGTGGCTGAGTCATTCCTAAGTTACCGGTGCCTACTCATTATGGTTCATGCTTTGACAGGTGGAGTAAACATTAGTTAACCTCAGCAGCAGCAGTATAATCGACTAATAAACGAGGTAGAGATATGTGCGGTTCCCCAGGACGGCGAAGACAACATGACTACACACCGCACTCAGTACGTACACGTTTAACCACCACCGTACTCCAGCACCTGAGAACACATCTGATCAGCTCAAGTATTTCTTTTACTACATATTTGAAGGGACAAAAAAAAAAAAGATCCAGGATGAATGGGATTATCATTCCATCTCTGAATCAATATGAAATCCAATTATTACACTTGACAAACACTTAATACTATGTGTACATATTTAAAGTTTTTTAAGATATCTATCTGTTCATATCAAAGTTAAATCATAATCTTTATGATGCCATCATCATATAGCACTTACCGACAAGTGGCTAAAAAGCCAGTCAGGTTATGAGTGGTTGGAACCCGTGTCATAATATTTCTAAAGCAGACAACATAAACCAACCAAATATAACGTAATTTAATGTGCAAGGAAATCGTTAGGTTAGGTCTTGTTCATTCGTATTTTCTGCTGTTATTTTAAGAGGTATTACAAGAAACCTTGTAAAAAAATTATCACCTCTCGGTGCCAGGTTTCGAATCCAGGCCACCACTGTTGGTAGTCAGGGTGCCTGTGTTCGAAATCTGGCATTCAGAGGTGAATTTTTTTTTATTCATTTACCTGTGTACATTACAGGTTCTGATATGCAATAAAACTTGTTCCGTTTTTAGAAACTTAATGGTATAACATAAACTACAGCCTTAACTAACGGATACTTTCTAGCCTCACTTGTGGTTACTGTGCCTAAGGTTACAACTATTAAGTTATTCATCCGGAACTTAACCAATACAGCACAGGGATTATCCAATAAATTTGTTTTGTTTGGCGGGCAACTGGTCATAATGCTCGTGACGTGTGGAGGAGAATAACCAGAAGAAGCTGACGAAAGAACCTGAAGCAGTCATTCATAGTATCAACAGAGGCCTGGAGTGACCGCTTCCGGTGGTAATATAAAGCAGTATGAGATTCACCTATGCTCCACGTGCTTGCAGTTGCACATCTTTTATTACACACAGCTGGTAATACCTAGCTTCTGTGAATCTCTTGTTCTTGTTTCTATCTTTTTATATAATTCCAAAGGTTATCCTCCGCCCGTATTTTTATTTAACTGCTGCATCACTGTTGTCATTAATGGCTCGATCTATTTTTCCAAGTAACAGCCTGTCTTTCATTTTACTCTTTTTTTCAGTGGACATCCCTTCTTCCAATGTCAGTCCGATCCATATGAATTTGTGTTGACGACCCAACTATCTACTGCAACTTTATAAATATGTCTCCCAGTTTTCATCATAATTTAAGATTGAAAACCAAGCTACTCCTGATATCAATGGAACTCAACAACTTCACAATACAATACTAATTTACATTATGGGACTCAGATTTCACTTATCATTGCTTTAATGATATTATGTGTTGTTATGCATGGCGTAATGTACAGTGGTGCTTTGCACTGTGCATAGTGAAATATCTTTAGGCATATTACCCCCAACTTGTGGAAATAGAATAGTTTTGTATAATTATGCGTGAGCAGGGCTGGTACTTGATACATAAAACTTTTACTGTATGTATGTAGGTATTTTTGCAGCTTAATGTGGGAGTTGATTAAAAATAGTATTAGGTTTGAAGTCCCCTAGAGGGCCTAGAGTATGGAGCGATGTCAGTCACTGGCTGAACTTGGGAGTAGGAGGACGTCTCAGTTTGTCAGTGGTGGATACCTTTTCAAATAGGGTTTAGTTGTGTATTATCTATTAAATGCTGCTCTATTATTATTATTTTGTGTAAAGTGCAATCAATGGCGATATTAGAAAGTAGTTTATGGTTTATTTACTGTGCATATATTTGTGGTTTATTAAGGATTATGTTTATTCTTTATTCTCTTGATTTAATTTATCTGTTCATGATATAACCTCCACACTTAATATGGTCAACTTTTATTTTTAAATGTTATTTAACTTTTCGTGATGTATATAATTCCAAACCCTTACTCCCGAACTGTTGTGATAAAGATGGCTGTGATTGAACCCATGACTAAGAGGTGCTGAGTTGCCAATTTTTTGTTGTTGTACCATGTGCCCTCATTAGAACATAAATCTTTAACGCAATTCAAGTTAATAAGTTATTGCAAAACAAAATGGGGGCCTGTGTTCGTGAGACTTTGGTTAAAATTATGTGAAATTAAGTTAAAACCAGTTAAAATCATCAGGAGTGAAGTTTTCGAATAATTTTTGATACAAGTTTTTTCCACTAGCCAGTAAGTTGTCATATCTGCTGAAAATGAAGCCTTTTGATTTAGCTACGTTCATTGCTGAATCTTCAGTATTAAGTTTGGAGTGTAGTACCATTCGTAAAGATGATTGGGTTTTGTTGGCTAAGCATTATAAAGTGGAGATTAAGTCAAATTGGAAAAAGGCAACTGTCAAAAATGCCCTACTTAGATGTTTGGTGGAAAAGTTAATTTTGGATGATTCTGCGTTCACACTGTGTGAGATGGAGGAAGATCCGTCAGTAAAGTTAACAGAGTTGCAGTTAGAAAGAAAGAAGCTGGAGTTGGAAATGAAGTTAAGGTAGCAGGAAAAAGAAATGGAAGACAGGAAAGAGAAAGGGTGGACAGAGAAAGAGTTAGGGAGGACAGGGAAAGAGAAAGGAAGGCCAGGGAAAGAGAAAGAGCATTCCAGTTAGAGTTGTTGGATAAGAGAGCTACTCTGGAGTCGTGTGACGTCAAATTTGATGTAATTAAAGGGACGAAGATTGTGCCAAAATTTGACGAGCATGATCCAGAAGAGTTTTTCATCCAATTTGAGCAGATTGCCACAACACTTTCCTGGCCTCAGCAGTATTGGCCCTTGCTGATCCAGTCTGTCCTTGTGGGCAAAGGCCGTTCCACTTACATGTCCCTAACCAGCCCTCAGCAAAATGAGTATTCTCTGGTCAAGTAAGCCAAATAGAAATCTTACCAGTTGACAGCAGAAAAATATAGGGATAAGTTTAGAAATACATTCAAATTGCCCGATCAGTCATATATCGAATATGGTCACACAGTCAATAAGTTGCGCAACAGATGGCTATCGGCTAGTGGAGTTAAAACCTAAGATGAACTTTGTGAATTGATTGCACTAGAGCAGTATTTGAGAGGTGTCTCCATAGACTTCCGTATGTACGTTTGTGAGAAGGAAGTTACAACTATTGAGAGAGCTGCTATTTTGATGCAAAATTTCAGTCATACTCATAAACATAAAGTTAATGAGGTTCCAGGCCCAGCCGGGAGTCCAGCTCAAGGTGGTAAGCACCCGTTTGGTAGCAGAGGTAATAAGCCCTCCTTCGAGAATGTTGGCAGAGGTTCTGATGGTCATGGTGATAATGGATTTAGTGTGTGTTTTTATTGTCAAAAGCCTGGTCACTATATTGCCCAATGTCCTCGGCTCAATGCTACGGAGTCCCATGACACGCCTGTTGCTAATTTTGCATTTGTCTCAGTAGATGGTGCTGGTGTTATCCATGATGTTGCTCCGGTTCCTGACCCAGTTTGTGTGATCCGAAGGATCTGTTCCAGCCCTTTCACTTTCCTGGTTTTGTGTCCGTATCCGAGGGTAGTCCTGCTATCCCTGTGGGTTTTTTGAAGGATACTGGTGCTTCACTCAGTATTTTGTTGAAAAGTGCTCTTCCATCTGTGAAAGAGGCTTATAGTAGCGAGCATGTTGTGTTGCGGGACGTTAGTGGAACCACTTGCATTCCTTTGTGTAAAGTGTATCTTCGGACGGACCTTTTGTCTCAGCCAGTTACAGTAGGGGTTCAGGGGGTTTTGCCAGTGGAGGGAGTAACATTCCTCTTGGGAAATGATATAGCTGGTAGCTTTTGTTGTTCCGGATCCAGTTGTGTGCTGTACACCTTTGAGTAATAACCCTGCTGCAGACCTTGTGAGTAAGTGTGTTGGGTTATTCCCTTTTGGTGCTGTAACCTGTAGTCAAGCTAAAATGGTGACGTATGGGACAGATGTGAGTGATCAGTGTGATGCTTTGCCTGATTATGATTTAAATGAACTGTTTGATGTTAGGCCAGAGCAGCTAGATGCAGGTTTAGTAGATCAGTTGTTAGGGATTTGTCAAGTAATGTGAAGACAGATTCTAAGGATCGTGTGAATGTTGATTTCAGTAACCTTCCTGTCACAAGAGAGATGTTGATTTCTGCTCAAGAGTCTGACCAGTCGTTGATTCCTTTATTTGCTAGGGCCGTATCAGAACCAGAGACCCATTATGAATCTACTGTTTCCTCAGGCATACCTGTAGCAGATTTTTGACGTGCATGTCCTGTATGCCAGTTAGCTGGCAATTACAATCAAGTATTGTCACATGCACCTTTAAAACCTATATCCTATTGTTGAAGAGCCATTTGCAAAAGTAATCGTTGATTGTGTGGGCCCTCTTCCTAAAACAGAATGTGATAATGAATATTTGTTACCGGTGATGTGTGCTTCTACTAGATATCCAGCAGTTATACCTGTGCGGGCAATTGGTTTATTGGTTTATTTTATTTCTAGTGTATGTTATCAGATGAACTATACAGTCTAGTTTCGGATTCTCATCAAGTGAAATTATATTTGGGATGGATATCCGTGGTCCCTAGAAACTATTGCATGAGAACTGGGGAGAAGAAGATGAAACTGCAGAAGATAGAAAATAGAATGTTGGGGATAATGTGCTTTTGTTTTTGCCTATTAGGAAGTTTCCCCTACAAGCTAAGTATCAGGGTCCCTTTGAAGTTTTGAGTAATGTAGATGTTAACTATGTTATAGCCACGCCTGAACCTATGAAGACTGTGGATCTGTTCAAACCCTATTGCGTCGGACCTGATAAGGTGGTGTGCGATACAGTGACATGTGATGGAGTGAAGGAGGATTTGTTACCTAAGCATGACTTCGAAGAGTTGAAAGTCAATATCAAACTGAACAATTCTGATGTGTTATGTGATCCTTCTTCTAAATTCTGCCATGTACTACAGGACCAGAGGAGCGATGTAATGTGTTTCTTACAGGAATATCAGCCCATCTTTGGTGATGTGACGCAGCCTAGCCCAGTGGTGACCCATGGTGTGGTGTTGGTGGACGACGTAGCCCCAGTGAAACAAGTACCCTACCGCATGTCTTCCCAGAAATCGGCATTCTGAATGACAAGGTGCAGTTCTTGATTGACAATAATTTGGCTGAACCTAGTGACAGTGAGTGGGCAACCCCTTGTGTCCAGGTACCTTTGTCAGAGGGGGCGAGACGCATATCGGCATTTGTTATCCCTTATGGCTTTGTATCAGTATACCGTTGTGCCATTTGGTATGCAAAACGCCCCTTCAACTTTCCAACGATTGATGTCAGTTGTCATTAATGGTTTGAATGGTGTCAGAACATATCTTGACGACGTAGTTGCGTTCTCTTCCACATGGAGTGAGCATATTGAGTCACTGCGTTGTCTGTTCAGTCGTCCTAATAGTGCTCGGCTCACTTTTAACCTCGTTAGGAGTGAGTTTGGCCATGCCAAACTAGTATTTTTGGGACATGAGATTGCCTATGAGTCAGTGGCCCCAGTCCAGGCCTAAAGTTGAGGACATTGATACCTTGCCCATAACCACAAACCTTAAGGCAATCCAAAGCTTTATGGGCATGACTGGTGTTATAGGAGAGTCTGCCTTAACTTTTCTGATGTTGCTAGGCCATTAACTGAATTAGTTAGTCCTAAAAGGGATTTCGTGTGGATGGAAAGTTGTCCAGAGGCATTTGATAAAATTAAGGTAATTTTTATGTGTAAGCCAGTTTTATGGGGATCAAACTTTGACAAGCTATTTGTTGTACAAGTAGATGATATTGACGTAGCAGCTGGGGTAGTTTTATTGCAAGAGAGTAGTATTGATGTTTTGCACCCAGTATCTTACATGTCTACTAAATTTATGCCTCATCAAAGAAATTACTCTACCATTGAGAGAGAAGCAGCTGCATTGTTAATGGCGCTAGATAAATTTGATGTATACCTTGGGAACAACAACCAGAAAATCATTGTATATAGCATCTGCAACCCCTTGCAATTTGTTACTCACATCAAGAACGAAAACCAACATTTAACTCGCTGGTGTTTGGCACTTCAACTGTGAAATTAGACATATGAAGGGTAAGGATAACATTATTGCTGATACTCTGTCTAGGACATATTAGGCAGATCTGATAAAGGTGTGTTTCCAATATAAAATCCTATGGGTTTTATTTTAAGGAGGGGGTGTTACGCATGGCGAATTGTACAGTGGTGAGTTGCGCTGTGCATAATGAAATATTTTTAGGCATGTTACCCTCAACTTATGCAAATAGAATATTTTTTTATCATTATGTGTGAGCAGGGCTGGTACATGATACATAAATTCGTTTTCTGTTTGTATGTAAATATTTTTGCAGCTTAATGTAGGAGTTGATTAATATTAGTATTAGGTTTGTAGTCCCCTGGAGTATGGAGCGATGCCAGTCACTGGCTTGCCTTGGGAGTAGGAGGACGTGTCAGTTTGTCAGTGGTGGATACCTTTTCATATAGGGTTTAGTTGCGTATTATATATTCAGTGCAGCTCTATTATTGTTTACTTTGTGTAAAGTGCAAACAATGGTGATATTACAAAGTAGTTTGTGGTTTACTTACTGTGCAGATATTAGTGATTTAATAAGGATTGTGTTTAATCTTTATTTTCTTGATTTATTTTATATGTTCATTATGTTACCTACACAGTTAATATGGTAAACTTTTATTATTAAACTTTTTTTAACCTTTCTTGATGTGTAGAATTCCAAACCGTCACTCCTGAATTGTTGTGATAAAGAGGGTGTGATTGAACCCATGAATAAGATGTGCTGAGTTGCCAATTTGTTATTTTGTGTGCCAGATGTGCCCTCATATATATATATATATATATATATATATATATATATATATATATATATATATATATATATATATATATATATATATATATATATATATATATATATATATATATATATATATATATATATATATATATATATATATATATATATATATATATATATATATATATATATATATATATATATATATATATATATATATATGTATATATACATATATATATATATACATATATATATATATATATATATATATATATATATATATATATATATGCAAATCAAGGAGACCAGGTCCACAATGGTCCACAATTACCTAATACCTGACCACTGTGGACCTGGTCTCACCCTCCTCTGTATATATCCACCTTGATTTGTATTTCTCTCTCTAGTCTGTACTCACCCCTGAAGATGTGAATTACACGAAAGCGCTTGGGAACTTCGTGTTTTCTTTTTTCCTTGTGGTTATCAGCATATATATATATATATATATATATATATATATATATATATATATATATATATATATATATATATATATATATATATATATATATATATATATATATATATATATATATATATATATATATATATATATATATATATAAGTCCCGTGTTATATGGACTAAATGAAGTATATATATATATATATATATATATATATATATATATATATATATATATATATATATATATACATATATTGTAAGGGTGGAAACGACCTTCCTGCTCGTTACCTCTGCTAACTCTCTCGTTTGCTGGCGCGACCCCCACTTGGGGGAGTTGGACGGAGGTGAGGAGGTTCTCTGCTACCTGTGTCACCAGCAGATTCACCCCAGCCGTCATACAGTCACTATCTATCTACCCTGCTGTTCGTCAAATTCTGGCTGTGATCTCATCATAGGTCTTGGACTCGTGGGCTGTGTCCCCAGACCTTCACCTATCGACTGTCAATTCTCTGGACATCAACCACTACCGGTGCTCCTCTCCATCGTCGGTGCCCCCGGTGTTTCGTCTGCTGTATCAAGACATCGGCCGCTGTCACTCGAGTGAGGTTGAACAGATGCTTCCCCCTGAGAGTGGATCACTGTGTTCTGGAACCTTCCCCAGGGCCACTGTCGTAGGAAATATCTGTTCATTGTTTGATTATATTGTTTGATTCCTTTAATTGCTGACTCCCATTAATTGTTTGCTTCCCTTTAATTGTTTGCTTCCTTTAATTGTTTGTTTCCCTTAATTATTTAACTCCATTAACTGTTTACTGCATTAATTGTTTGATTCCCGTAATTGTTACTTGATGTTCGTTGAGTGGTGTCAGAGTTTTGTGTTATATTTTTTATAGTAAAGAGATGTCAATCTCAAACGGTTGTTTGTTATTCCTCAGAAAACCATGGTCCTTGACATTCCCTGATTAAGATCCTGATTAGTCTGGTAAGGGATTTATATCCCTAAGTCCCAGGCCTTTATATATATATATATATATATATATATATGCTAGCGGAATCGCCGCCCTCTGGGCGGCTCTTTCGCTAGGCCACAGTAGGACGTCACCCTCCGGGCGGCTCCACATTGTCTCACTGTAGTACATTAGGGTAGACCACATTTTTAGTTTTGCCACTAGCAGCAAGTATGTACAGATTTTTGCCAGTTCCCACTCTGGAGCATCCAACATAGAACTGTCCATGAGAGAAGCAAGGAAACACCAGGTTTAGGCCAACCATCTTTAGGGACTGTCCCTGGCTTTTGTAGATGGTCATGGCAAAGCTCACTTTAACCGGGAACTGAAGTCGCTTGAACTTAAATGGCAGGTCAGTGGTGATGAGAGGTATCCTTGGTAAAAAAACGTCCTCTCCTTTAGCTTTTCCTGTCAGTATTGTTACTTCCAGTACATGTGGCATCATGTTCTTCACTACCAGTTTTATGCCATTGCAGAGGATTGGTGGTTCAAAATTTCTTAAGAACATTTTAGGAGTTCCAATCTTGAGAGTGAGGTGGGGAGGAGGCATTCCAGCGGGCTCCAAAGAATTAAGGAATTCTGCTGGGTACTGGACTGCTTGGTCCTAGTCGATTACTGTATCAACAGATTTGAATTAGATCTCACTGCCTGGAAGCTGTCTGAGTAGAGCATGTTGATTTCAGCCACTGTTTCATTCTTTGGTGCCAGAATTGCGCGTTCACGCAGCCACTTGTGATCCTTGTAGTGGTGGACAATTTTTGGGTAGACCATGTTAGTGAGCTCAGTAGAGGACTTTACAACATTTCCACATCCTTGAGGAATGATTATTTGTCCTTCTGAATCAACAGGGAAAGTTCCATTCCCAATCTGTAGTAGAAGGTTTGCAAACCGTCCAGCATCCTGATCTCCTTGTACATGTACTCTCACGTTTGTGGATAGGGTGAGTGTCTGAACACTTCTCCAAAGTGGAGTGCTTCGAGGAATGACAGGTAGGGTCTGGCGAAAGTCTCCAGCAATGACCTTTGTAATGCCACCTATGAGCTGGTCATTTTCTCGTATGTCTTGCAAGGTCCTGTCCAATGCTTCAAACGCTACCTTGTGAAACATAGTGCATTCATCCCAGACTATGAGGTTGCATTTTTCTAAGAGTTTTGCATTTGCCGATCCGTTTTGATGTTGCACACTGGATTCTTATTGTGAGAGAGGTTGAGAGGCAGTTTAAAAGTTGAGTGTGCAGTACGTCCTCCTTCTAGGAGTGTTGCAGCAATGCCTGGGGATGCCACAGCAAGAGCAATTTTCCCCTGATGACGTACTTTGGCCAACAGAAGGTTGATCAGGAATGTTTTTCCTGTCCCGCCAGGTGCACCGAAAAAGATCATACCTCCCTGCTCCGCTTGTATCGTTTGCAAGATCTGTTCATAATCATTTGCTTGATGAGGCACCTGGTGAGGCTCATTTTCTTCAAGAAAATTCACCAGAACTTCAACCGAGTAGTCTGTCGCTCTGAGCGACTCCGTGTTTGCAACTACTGGTTCTTCTCGGTTTGGGGAAGGCAATCCAAAATCAGTCAGGTTTTTTCCACAAAGCTCCATCACTTTGTCTTCCAGCATGATGAGAGCCCTGTTGAACATGTCATCCATGAACTCAATCTGTTGACCAGGATGTTCTCTTCTTGCTTGATGAAGCAGATCCACTGAAAGACTTTCTTGGTGGTTTTCCAGAGCTGGCTTGGTTTAAAAAGTCCACATGTAGCAATCATGATGGCAAACAGGTTACTCATTCTCATTAAGTAGCTGCTGCCTCTTCTAATGTGTCATTCCAGTGACCATCATCTTGCAGTACGCCAAAGACATTGCACTCTTCCTGATAGGTTCTGCAGACTTGTCCATTCACTGTCTTGAGTGCTGCTGTGGGGTACGGGTTCTTTTGTTCATACTCAGGATGAGATGGAGAAAGGAAACTCACAATGTGCCCTCTGTATACATATTGTATTGGATGTACAGTGCAGCTTGGTGATGGGAAGTGGCAGCGTGGTTACAAGCGTGATGTAGAGAGAGCTGGTTGGTGAGGGTGCTCAGAGGAGGACCAGCTTGTGGGTCGCCATGCTCGCCGGCGGGAGCGAGGGCCGCCAGGCAGGAGCGGAGGAGGTGGTGTTACTTGAAGACTGGCTGTAGGTAGAAAGAGAGGAAGGTCACCACGAGATCAGGTCTTATATAGCGGAGGTAGGCGTGGCTTAATTGTTGACCTCCGTCATGTAAGGCGGCGCTGGTTGATCTAGACCACGAGGCATACACTGGGGAATTCGCGGGGTCGGCTACTCAGCGACAAGCGTTTGAAGGGGAGGAATCCATTACACTGCATATGATGTTGGGCCACGGATGTGGTGCAAAAGTAGTCTCAAACAATAGCATTCAAAGTTGTTGGGGTGAACCGTGTAGACATGTCCCAAAGCATTGCCTGACTTTATCCCTGGCTATCCTTCAACATCGGATCCTTGAGCTCTTCTCTGGAACTTTTTCATTGAAGCCTGCCATATGTAGAACTTGGGTACGCCAACATAGAGGAGTATTTGAGCAAACTCATCTTCCTGTGAAAGCTGTAAGAATGCAGTGAGGGTCGTATCAGCAGGATTTGCCATTTGATTTTTGAGGGACTCTTCTGTGAAGTAAACTCTTTGTCCATTTTTCAGGTGAACAGCCAGATGAACTACTGTTGGACATCGTTCGTGTATAGGAAAATTAAAAATTCTCCATAGGGTTTCATTGCTGCATAGCATCACTACATATAACACCACCCATCATCACTATATATAACAACATCCATCATCATTACATATAACATCATCCATCATCACTACATATATAACCATCCATCATCATCACTACATATAACACCATCCATCATCACTACATATAACAACAGCCATCATCACTACATATAACACCATCATCACTACATATAACACCATCCATCATCACTACATATAACAACATCCATCATGACTACATATAACATCATCCATCATCACTACATATAATACCATCCATCATCATCACTACATATAACACCATCCATCATCACTACATATAACAACATCCATCATCACTACATATAACACCATCATCACTACATATAACACCATCCAACATCACTACATATAACAACATCCATCATGACTACATATAACATCATCCATCATCATTACATATAATACCATCCATCATCACTACATATAACACCATCCATCATCACATACATATAACAACATCCATCATACTACACATCATCCATCATCATTACATATAATACCATCCATCATCACTACATATAACACCATCCATCATCACTACATATAACAACATCCATCATCACTACATATAACACCATCATCACTACATATAACACCATCCATCATCACTACATATAACACCACCCATCATCACTACATATAACATCATCCATCATCACTACATATAACACCATCCATCATCTACATCATCATCTACATATAACACCATCATCACTACATATCACATACATATCATCATCATACATATAACATCATCCATCATCACATATAACACCATCCATCATCATCACTACATATAACACCATCCATCATCACTACAGATCGGTAAAGTAGGTTCCAAGATTCTCGTGCGGACACACAAACACACATACTTCTTTGTTTTATATATATATATATATATATATATATATATATATATATATATATATATATATATATATATATATATATATATATATATATATATATATATATATATATATATATATATATATATATAAGCAATAAAATCACTTTAGGTGTGCATGATCCAGGTATATGCTGATAACCACAAGGAAAAAGAAAACACGAAGTTCCCAAGCACTTTCGTGTAATTCACATCTTCAGTGGTGAGTACAGACTAAGGAGAAGTACATAACAAGGTATATACAGTATATACAGAGGAGGGTGAGATCAAGCCCACAATGGTCAGGTATAAGGTAATGACCCTACTAACCTTCAAAAAGCACCACAACGGTCGGTAGTCAGGTCAGAGGGTAAGATGATCCAACCTTCTCACCTGGTTACAAATCTTCTTAATTACGAAATTATCCAGGTTTTACATACCATTACTCAAATTTATGTTGACGGATTCGGTATGTTTAATGAGACTGGATTCTATAATCTTCCTACTGTCAATTGAATTACAAGGTAATATTGAGGAGGCATTATCCCAGTCAATACAATGCTTATTGTCCCTCAAATGAACAAACAGAGCATTGGTCAATTTGGTGTTATTCTAGTTTATAAATGCCTTCTAATCTGTCTCAAGTCTATCCGTCCTGTCTATTGACATCCCAGCTGTCTGTTCGTCTGCGTCGTGTTTGAATGTAAGCCCGCCTGTACTCTTTGTGTCATCAAATCCGTCTGTCTTATCCGTTGTTGGCGTGTGTCTGCCTGTTTGTGTAATGTGAACCAGTTAGTCAGCTGTCTGTCTGTTATGTTAGTTGCCATATTGCCTATTTGTGCATGTATGAAACTGTCTATTTTTGTCAACCTCCTGTCTGTTTCACTGTCTATATTCTCCCTGTGTCTATTGTAGTCATCTTCTCCATGCATTCCTGTTATTATCTTTTTATCTCTCCTCTTTTTCCATGTACAGTCACCCACAGGAATAAGTATACACTGTAGCTGTAAGGTCGTCTGGTAACGTTGAAACTGCGCATCCAGACGCATGATGAAACTCAGCTCTCCCCGACCTGCTATCTCTAACTATTTTCTGTTTACCCTTCTTTATTCTTCTATTTACTCCTCTTCCTTCCTTTACTAATCCAAACAACATAAAAAAAAGTAGGCGAAGAAAAAAAAGTGGGCGGAGGAGGAGGGAGCCTTACAATAACTGCAATCCTGGGCTGACAGCGTACAGCGAATGAGGGTGCGCCGAGTCCATAGACTTGCATCGTTTTTGCAGCGTAAATGAAATGGTTACGTAATGGCTTCCTAAAAAAAAACATCGATATGGGACCAGGTTTGTTCCACTCTACGATTTATTTGCGATTTTTCCACCAAGTTCAATGAAAAAACGATTGTGCCGTTTCGGCTGCCCAGAACAGACACACACACGCCTAGTCCTATAGTATATTAGATAAAAACAAAGAAGTATGTCTGTGTGTTTGTGTGTGTGTCCGCACGAGAATCTCGGAAACTACTTTACTGATCTGTAGTGATGATGGATAGTGTTATATGTAGTGATGATGGATGGTGTTATATGTAGTGATGATGGATGGTGTTATATGTAGTGATGATCTATCTATATCTACATAAAACAAAGAAGTATGTCTGTTTGTGTTTGTGTGTGTTTTTGTTTGTGTGTCTGCACGAAAATCTTAGAAACTACTTTACCGATCTGTAGTGATGATGGATGGTGTTTTATGTAGTGATGATGATGGATGGTGTTATATGTAGTGATGATGGATGATGTTTGAAGGTTCCAAGTGTTCCCTGAAGAATTCAGTGATGGGTAGGGAAACACTGGGTAACACTGAAGTCCATTTATTCGGATAGGATAAATACAAGTGGTGACTTGCGTGTGCCATGCACGGCCCACACAGTCAGACTGAGATTGCCTTGCCATATGGCAGCCTCTGGGCAATGTTGCCACATAACACGTGCAGTGTTGCCACGTAATTATATACATAGATGCTACTCGGCACAGTAGCTTATATACAAGGTTGCTACTCGGCACAGTAGCATAGATACATAACCTACATCTCCCTCCCCCCCTCACGCTCATAGTCTTTGTCTTGAGCGGACTTCTTAGTCCTAAGTTGCTCCGAGCGTCGAGGTGCACTGTGGGGCGGATCCTCGTGAGGTGTAGGGGACTCGTCCTCGGTCAGGGGGCCAGCAGCAGGGGGTGGGACTGGCCGGAGGAAGCGGCGGTTCCTCCACCAGAAACGGCCGCTCGGCATCCTGACCTTGTAGTCCCGCGACCGGCCGACGCCCATCACTATGCCCACCTTGTCCCAACGTGTCGTCATCGGGTCCTGGACGCGGACAAGGGCACCAATCTCCAGTGGCTGAAGAGGGCGGGCACGGTCGTCATACCGAGCCTTGGCGTCCCGGGCATGTGAAGCGGCGCGGCGGTCGCAGCTCTCGGCTCTGGTCTGCCACTCCTTTGCAAAGGCCTTGGCGTGTACAGGAACGCAAGAGCGGAGAGGGTGACCATACAGGATCTGGGCAGGGGAGCGTCCTGTGTGGGTGGGAGTGGACGCGGGTTCTGGGCAGCTCTGTGCAGCAGCGCCAGGCACGTCGCTCGTTGATTCACGCACCCTGCTGGAGGTGTACCGAGCAGCTGGGATCTGCTCAGGAAAGTCTCTGGGCACCACGCCTAACTCCTTGCAGTGCTCCCACGACAACAAGGGTGTAGCGAGAGTAGGCTGCACGTCGATCCATCTGTGACACGACCTGTCGCCATAAGTGATCTCCGCTTGAAAGGAGCCCACAGCATCTGGCATCTGGGAACCGTCAGCATTGTAGTACTGCAGCTGCGGCGGTGGTCCCAGGTCGCGTTTGGTGAGGCCCAGTTTCTGGAGGTGCTTCAGACCTATCACCGTAGTATCAGCGCCGGTGTCCGGTATCACCTCGATGTGACCCGACACATCACCGTGTGTGACGGCGACGCGGATGGTAGGGGAAGGGGTAGCCCTGGGGCGTGTGGTCGAGTCCACCCTTCTGATGTGACTCAGCTGCTGCTTGGGGCTGCGTGGGCCATCTGAGGGGGGCTGCGTGCGAACCACCCCGAGGGAAGTGCGCTGCTTTCCTCCTCGTCTCGGGCTTTTGGGCTTGGGTTGGCGGCAGCACTTGTCGTAGTGTCCATAGCGACCGCAGGCCTGACACTTGCGGCCTCGTGCAGGGCACCTGTCTGTGTTAGACCAGTGGCCCTTACGGTCACATCCACGACACAGTGCGTCGGCGGCCGGGCATGTCTTGGGGCCATGCTGCTTTCCACAGCTGCCACAGGAAGCACTAGGCGGAGGCGTGGAAGAACGTGCGGCAGCCTTCACGTTGTTGCCCGCCTTCTTATCCTTCTTGTATTGTGAGATAGCTCTCACAGCAGGTGGGGCCCGTAAGGCAGAGGTGGCGGACTTGGTGGCCTCGTACTACCGACATTCAGTCACTACCACCTGGAGTGTGGAGGAAGCGTCCAGGGGGATGAGTCGCTGCACCAACTCTTCGTGCCTGACACCTGTCAAGATCCCATGCTTGATCCAGGCTTCCTCACATTCCCGGCTGTGCGCCTTGCAGACGTCGATCTCCTCTGACAAACTCTTCAAGCGTACAAAAAAGTCGTCAAAGGATTCGTTCTCCGCCTGCTTGCAGCTGGTGAAGGCTTGGCGACGCAAAGCCTCGTTATTCCGACCTTTAACGTGCTGCTGTAAAAGGTCGAGCACATCCGTCACTGAAGATGTAGAATCGGGAGGCACTTGCAATGTGTGCTCCAAAACTCTCTGGGTCTCCAGCGATAAACACATCCGAAGTTGGATGAGCTGTTTGTTTGGAGGCATGCTGTCAAGGTCCACCATCGTGGAGTAATCTGTCCAACGCCGCCTCCACTCACAAATAAGCTGAAACGTGACGTCTGGTGAGAGGGCGGGTGGGGGTTGAACAGATGCCTTGGGAGCTGTTGGAGTAGCAAGAGTGCCTGGAGGACGCTGGTGTGGTGGAGGAGGGAGGGTACTGGCGCCTTGGTGCGCGAGTGAGGGAGGGTGGGTTAGCGCCAGGGTCGCCAATAGTGCATCAAAACGCGACTTTTCCTCCTCTCTTCGTGTCTCCTCCCTCTGAAGTTCCATCTCTCTACGTCGCTCGTCCCGGTCGTCCATCCACCTCAGAATTGTGGCAATGTCCGTCACTGGAGGTGGAGGATGAGAGTCTGCCCCCGGTGGAGGGGAAGGTGGTGGGGAGTCGTGTCTCCCTTCTTGACGTTGTCCCTTCTTACCGCCCATCTTAGTGTGTGCGTGGACTGCACTGTTTAGTATATAAAGTGGCGCCTCAACAGCTCGAACCACATATATATGACATAAACAGCGCAGAAATAACGCATAGAGTCCACTGTTCTGTCCGTGAGTGAGTGCGTGCGTGCATGTCTGTGTGTGTGTCTGAGAGAGCACTTCGTGGTGGCCTTAATACCGGTGGCTAGAGCCGCCGCGGGGGTGAGACCGTCAGTGTCTCCCCGGATGTCACACGAGAAGGGTGTACGTCTGCTTACTCCGTGGGTACCACAAAAAACAGGCCAATGCTCAACTCTCAGCTCTAGACACACTAATACACTGACACTAACACTGCCACCGTCACTAAAAAGCACTGTGACGGCCCAACACTGCACATCGCGGCGAAACACAACACAACACACTAAGAGTCGACGTGCACATCGCCGGCAGATGTAACCGTCGGCATTGTTCACACACTTGTAAGTCCACAGATCCTAGTCACTGTGCCATTAGGGTGTGTCATAGGAGGGAAGATCAGCTAAAACTAATGGCCCATCACTTTTTTGGTAGATTTTAGTGTATATAAACAGAAAATAATTTCAGTTTCAATATTTTGCAACCTTTTGCTAGGTAAATTTTAGCGTGAAATTTATCGAAAATCTAACGTACAGCTGCATTAGTGCATTACAATTAAATAGTGAACATTGCTTTCTGACTTCATTCTTTAACAACCCAACTAACAATATTTTTTCTGTTTCAGATTCTGATGCATTTATAAGTTGATAATATTTGCGATGGCTGCTTGTGTCAGGACGAGGAACCAAAAATCCAGCCATCTCAGTCACTATCTTGGGTTTGGGAGAGAGCTCCTGAAGTCGGAGTTGCCTACATTGAGAGATGCTTTGAGATACGGTGTTTTAATCAGGCAAATCAGTGAAAAGAACCAAAGAACTTACACAAACAAAGACATTGCCAGTGATATGACCAAAGCTGTCTTGGCACAGTACACTCTGGCTAACGCTCAGTTCAAGCCTCCAGTCATAACAAGTCAGAAGAAGATTAGTGAGAGACTGCTAGCCAGTTGGGAAAAGGCAAGAGATATCTCTCTTGGGAGAGGAAAACTTGCAGTTAAGGACAGCTTTGCCAAGCAACTGGACCAGTTATTTGACATAATTACTTGCAAGTGCCCAATTGTTCTCTGTCCTGAGTTTGGATGCGATCGTGACTGTAAATCCGAGGCCCACATCTCCTGTATTTGCAAGCGTGAACTGAAGATTCCTGTGATCGAACTGGCATTTGTCAAAGCACAGAGAGAGAAGACTGGCAGTATAGGGGCTCTCATGATTTCTAGCCAAGATATTCCGGAGTCCAAGAGACAGGAGGCTGCCACAGAGAGACAGAAGAGGAGAAGAGTTGCCGAGGAAAAGAGACTTGAGAAGGCCCAGGGTGAGGTAAAAAAGGCCGATGATTGGAGTCAAGCTGATTCAGAGTTTAATGACTTCCCCATGGCTGATCCGAGTGCTGACCAGGAGAATGGTGACTTTGTCCCTAACCCAGAAAATAATGATCCCAAACCTTCCAGGCATAAGATTCGAAATAGGAAAGATATACCGAGCATAGCTCTGGCCAGCATGCGACACCACACTGGTCTCAGAGAAACTGCAGAGATAGCAACAGCTGCCTGGGTTGACGGTGGTTTGATAACACCTGATGATGTTCACCTGGTGATAGATCATAACAAAGTAAGGAGAGCTCAGGAGAAACTTGTCAGTAACCTAAAAGAGGAATTTGATAAGGGGATAAGAGAAAATGGAATCAATTGTTTGTTCTTTGATGGGAGAAGGGATGACACTAAAGTGTTCATTAAAGTTGGAGATTCTGACAAGTTGTTCCCTGCCATGGTGAAGGAGGAACACTACTCCTGCTGCAGTGAACCAGGAGGGAAGTATTTGTGGCATTTCACTCCAGAGAAAGATGACATCAGGAAACCAGCTGAGATAGTGGCAGATAACATTGTGAACTGGCTCAGAGAGAGGAACGTAGATCAGACCCTGCAGGCCATTGGAGGGGACAGCACCAACACGAACACAGTGTGGCAAAGGGGGGTCATACAGTGGATAGATGCGGAAGATTAGGAGGAAGCTGGTCTGGATTGTTTGTGACCTCCACACCAACGAATTGCCACTCAGACATCTGATCCAGGAGCTGGATGGCAAAACTCTTTCAAACAACAGATGGTCTGGTCCTCTTGGCAAGATGCTGGACTCTGCCACTGAGTTAGAAATAAATCCGAGCTTTGAAAAAATCACAGTTGGCCCTCCACTCGTTGAGCTTGCACATACTGTCATTGACGACCTGAGTACTGACCACTACTATGGTTACATGATTTGCAGTGCCATCAAAACTGGGGTCATGCCTGATAGACTTGCTTACCTGCAGATAGGTCCAGTCTCACATTCTAGGTGGCTCACAACGGCTCTCAGGTTGTGCAGAATTTGGGTCGCTCATCATAAACTGAAAGGGAACCAGCTTTACAACCTGAGACTTATTGTCCAATTCATCGTGAGTGTCTACTTGCCAAATTGGTTCAACACCAAGGTCAAGTCATCGTTCTCCGAAGGTCCGAGGCATGTTCTCTTCCAGCTTGAGCTCCTGAGGAGTCAGCCAAGGAAGGTTGTTCAGATTGTGGAGCAGACTGTGAGGAGATCTTCCTGGTATGCTCATCCCGAGGCAGTTCTGCAGACAATGCTCTGCAGTAAGGATGAGGAGGAGAGAAGAGTGGCAGTCAAAAAGATCTTGGATATGAGACTTATGAGAGGATGTGGGCATGACGAATCAGTTGGTGACGATTCCTTCAGGGTCAGGAAGACTCCTGAAGTCAGTCTAGGTGCCAAGACCCTCACTGATCTCATAGATCTGGATAACATCCAGGCTGGCAGTGAGCCCCCTCTTACCTGCAGCCTCACCAATGTTCAAGTCAGAGCTTTCCTGGACAACCCCATGCATGTCCCTGCCTGGCCCTCGCACACCCAGAGTATAGAGCGTTGTGTACAGCAAGTGAGCGAGGCCAGCAGTCACGTGTACAGCCAGGAGAGGAGGAAGGCTACATCCGAGCTCAGGTGGTCAGCAGGGAGGTGATGAGTAGAAACAGAAGCAAGAAAGACATGTTCTCTATGGTGTGCAGCAACACCGGGTCGTAGTAGTAAAACCGGTTTTTGTATTTGATGATTTTGTTTTCTAAAGGAATATTAAATTTAATAAATGTGTCAAGATCATTCGTTTCACTATTCTGGATCATTTTCATCCTAATAAATTAACCTGATACATTTACTTTACTTCAAATAAGCAATTTAGTGGTGTTGGTAAAAGGGTGGGAATACTGAATTTTCATAAGATTTCAAGTTAAAATTTACCTAGCAAAAAATGAAAACGTTTCAAATCTGAAGATATCACATGATTCTGCACATAGTACTACATCATTAATACCATGGGCTGATTTTTCAAACTCAAAAAAAAAAAATTCGCCTCCGTATGACACCCTACTGTGCCATGAAGGTTCCAAGTGTTCCCTGAATAATGCAATGATGGGTAGGGAAACACCGGGTAACACTGAAGTCCATTTATTCGGATAGGAGAAATACAAGGGGTGACTTGCGTGTGCCATACACGGCCCACACAGTCAGACTGAGACTGCCTTGCCATATGGCAGCCTCGGGGCAATGTTGCCACATAACACGTGCAGTGTTGCCACATAATTATATACATAGATGCTACTCGGCACAGTAGCTTATATACAAGGTTGCTACTCGGCACAGTAGCATAGATACATAACCTACAATGTTAATAAAGTAATGATGGATGTTGTTATATATAGTGATGATGGGTGGTGTTATATGTAGTGATGATGGATGGTGTTATATGTAGTGATAATGGATGGTGTTATATGTAGTGATGATGGATGATGTTACATGCAGTGTTGATGGGTGGTGTTAAATGTAGTGATGATAGATGATGTTATATGTAGTGATGATGGATGTTATATGTAGTGATGATTAGACAATCTATCTACATAAATCAAAGAAGTGTGTCTGCTTGTGTGTGTGTCCGCACGAGAATCTCGAAAACTACTTTACCGATCTGTAGTGATGATGAATGGTGTTATATGTAGTGATGATGGATGTTGTTATATGTAGTGATGATGGGTGGTGTAACATATCAGTTTTGTACTGACCATCACTAAGGTGTATAGAATTTAATTCCCTAAACAAACTAGCTTGAACCAGAAGTCTTTCTGTGATACATGATTTATACACTTCTAAGCAGTTTTCCCAATCAATGGGATGATTATTGTTCCTAACATGAACGAAGAGTGCACTGATTTCAGATGCTGTTCTAATATTGTACTTGTGCTGTTTAATACTGAGTTGTAATGCTTTCCCAGTCTGTCCTACACAATTTCTATTACACTTGCTACATGGAATGCAGTAAACACTTCCATTTACATTCAAGGTTGGGCTATTCTTGATTAATATATTAGTAATAGCTGAGTCATACTTAAAACCAACATTAATATTTAACAATTTAAGGGACTGAACTAACGTGACAAATTCATTGCGATAAAGTGGAGTCAAAATATTCTTAAATGGAGAAATTTGCCTGGTTTGAGTTGATTGAAAGAATTTGTTAGCCCTTCTAAAATAATTATCAACAGATAATGAAGGGTACCCAAGTTTTTGTGCAATGGGCAGAATGTTTTTCAGTTCTTCTTCAATAAATTCAGGGGCAAAAATATGCATACATCTCAAAAATATAGCAGAAAAAACTGACATATTGGTAGATTCATGGAGACTCAATACAAAATGTATGAAACTGTCTACCTGTGTAGGCTTTCTGTACACCTTAAATTTATAGTTGTGACCATTTCTAAGGATAAGCATAGCAAGAAATGGAAGGGATCCAATTATTTCTCTTTAAATTTTGAAGGTAATACTAGGGACAAGATCATTAAGATTGTATAAAAATTCCAGTGAGTCACTGTTTCTAGGCCAAAGACAAAGAACATCATCCACATATCTATACTATGGAGGAATAAAGTCCCCAATATTGGGTAGTAATATAGCCTAAAAAAAATTCATGGAAATAAATGAGAAAGGAGCAGAAAGACAATTACCCATGTTCATGCCAAATATTTGCTTGTAAAACTTCCCATTTGCTCTAAACACATTGTCAGTAACGCATAACTCTATCAATTTGAGAAACGTATCATGTTCATTAGTCAAATCTAACAGTTGTAATTTATCTTTAAGAAATGAAAGTAGGTCTTTCACTGGTACTTTAGTGAAAAGTGAATTTGCATAAAAACTTATTAATTCACATGGTTCATTGTGTTTCTTGAGTTTTCCAATTAAATCACTGCTGTTGTGTATATGTGAATTAGAAAACTGGTCTGTAAGAGGAGATAGCATCCTAACCAACCACTTGGATAATTTGTACGTAACGGAATCCAAAGAACTCACGATAGGACGTAATGGATTATTTAGCTTATGCTCTTTGATCAATTCATACATATAAGATAAAATGGGATAGATTTGAGAGAGATGTTTGATGAGATCGGGGTTCTTTTTCAATAACACCTTCATTTTAGAATTAGATAACTTATTAATATTTTCCAGGGGATTTTTTGTAAGCTCATAATAAGTGCTTTCATCACTTAGTAAAGAAATCATCTTATCATTATAGTCACTTTATATCCAAAATTACAATAGCATTGGACTTATCAGCCTTAGTAATATGGATATTCTCATTTCTTTTCAAGCTTATCAAGGCTGTTTCAAATCTTTTTGGAATGCTTGAAACAATATTCTTACGTAAAACACTATGTATACAGCCTTTGGCTAAAGAAATATCTTCATTTGTAACTTCTATCGACTTATTCTTTTCCAGGTTGATTATACTTTAGCAATAGTAAGTGGTTTAACGCACCGTTGAGTGATAGAAAACTTCCTACCAAAACCAAGCACAAGTTTCTCATTTGTCTGTAGGTCATAAGATTATAAGTTTATGACAAAATTTGGATCACTCAGTTTAGACCAGTAACTCTCGTCAAACAGAGCATTTGTCACTTTCACGAAGAAATTGTTATACAAAATCACGAATGATATGCCACTTATCAACACAAACACTGTTTTGCATGAGTACTTTACACTGAGCACTGTGTTTAAAGGTTAATTTTACACTATCAGTTGAATCTTTGATAAGGGAGTCCAGCAGCACTTTATGAGAAGGCTTGATATTCCAGATTTCTTAATCTTCTTGGAAGAGAGGACTTTGGAACAATTTTATCATCTCTGCAATCTTTCAAAAACTTCAACTTATTTTTGAGACTATGAGCTTTCAGCAAACTCTTGTTGTAGTTACGGTAGATGGGGCGAAGATGAAAATGTTGACAGATTAAGAACACAGCATAAGAGAGACGTGTAAGTCCCCTATTTTATGTTTGTATTGATAAGTTTACATAATTCGGATTTGTTAATAAATCACTGTAGTTGCGCCTGATCCAGGTATATGCTGATAACCACAAGGAAAGAAGAAAACACAAAGTTCCCAAGCGCTTTCATGTAATTAACATCTTCAGGGGTGAGTACAGACTAAGGAGAAGTACAAAACAAGGTGTATATATACAGAGGAGAGTGAGATCAGGTCCACAATGGTCAGGTATTAGGTAATGACCGTACTAATCTTTAAAAAGCACCGCAACGGTCGGTAGTCAGGTCAGAGGGTAAGGTGACTCAACCTTCTCACCTGGTTACAAATCTTCTTAATTACAAAATTGTCCGGTTTGTACATGCCATTACTCAAATTCATGTTGACTGCTTCGGTATGTTTAATGAGACTAGATTCTATAATGTTCCAAATGTCAATTGAATTACAAGGTAATATTGAGGTGGCATTATCCCAGTCAATGCAATGTTTATTATCCCTCAGATGAACAAACAGAGCATTGGATTCCTGGCCTGTCCTAACACAATATTTATGTTGTTTAAGTCTAGTTACAAGATCTTTACCAGTCTGGCCTAAGTAAAACATATTACATTCCTTGCAAGGAACTTTATAAATGCAGCCAATTGTGTTGTTGGGGGAGTTCTTGATTAACATTTGTTTAACAGTGCATGAGTTTTTAAATAAGAACATAAGAAAGAACATAAGAAAATAAGGAGTCTGCAATAGGCCGGTTGGCCTGTGCATGGCAGATCCTGTCGAGAGTTACTACCACTCTCTATCATCCATGAATCTATCTAGCCTCCTTTTGAAACTTTCCAGAGTTCCCGCACTTACTACAAAGTTGCTAAGCTTGTTCCACTCGTCTACCACCCTATTTGTGAACCAGTTTCTTCCTATCTCCCTCCTAAACCTAAACTTATCCAACTTGAATCCGTTGCTCCGAGTCCTATTCTGCTCGGATATTATAAGAACTTTATCTATATCCCCTTTATTGATTCCTTTCACCCACTTAAATACTTCTATCATATCTCCCCGCACTCTTCGTCTTTCTAGGGAATCCAAGTTAAGTTTCTTTAACCTATCCTGATATGGGAGGTTTCTAAGTCCCTGAATCATTTTTGTCATTCTTTGCTGCACCGACTCTAGTGAATTTATATCCATTCTATAATAGGGGCACCAGAACTGAACCGCATAATCGAGGTGCGGCCTGACTATAGCAAGATATAGTTGCAATAAGACCTCTGCGCTCTTGTTACTTACACTTCTAGATATAAAACCCAATACTCTGTTTGCCTTATTTCGAACATTAACGCACTGTTTTCTACGCCGTAGGTCCTGGCTTACAAGTAAGAACATAAGAACATAAGAACATAAGAAAATAAGGAGTCTGCAATATGCCGGTTGGCCTGTGCATGGCAGCTCCTGTCGAGAGTTACTACCACTCTCTATCATCCATGAATCTATCTAGCCTCCTTTTGAAACTTTCCAGAGTTCCCGCACTTACTACAAAGTTGCTAAGCTTGTTCCACTCGTCCACCACCCTATTTGTGAACCAGTTTCTTCCTATCTCCCTCCTAAACCTAAACTTATCCAACTTGAATCCGTTGCTCCGAGTCCTATCCTGCTCGGATATTATAAGAACTTTATCTATATCCCCTTTATTGATTCCTTTCACCCACTTAAATACTTCTATCATATCTCCCCGCACTCTTCGTCTTTCTAGGGAATGCAAGTTAAGTTTCTTTAACCTATCCTGATATGGAAGGTTTCTAAGTCCCTGAATCATTTTTGTCATTCTTCGCTGCACCGACTCTAGTGAATTTATATCCATTCTATAATAGGGGCACCAGAACTGAACCGCATAATCGAGGTGCGGCCTAACTAGCGCAAGATATAGTTGCAATAAGACCTCTGCACTCTTGATACTTACACTTCTAGATATAAAACCCAATACTCTGTTTGCCTTATTTCGAACATTAACGCACTGTTTTCTAGGCCGTAGGTCCGGGCTTACAAGTAACCCTAGGTCTCTTTCACAAGTCGACTTCTCTAGGTTGATGTTGTTAAGGCTGTATACATTATAAGTATTTGTTCTTCCAATATTAAGTACGCTGCACTTGTTGGTGTTGAATTTCATTTGCCATTTTTCAGACCACCCCTGCAGTTTATTTAGATCCTCCTGTAATGCATTTGCATCCTGCCCTGAATTAATTTGCCGCCCTATTTTGGTGTCACTGCTGATCCCAGTATCTAAATCGTTTATGTAGATTATGAACAAGAGTGGACCTAGTACTGACCCCTGGGGAACCCCACTGGTTACACGGCCCCACTCAGATTTAACACCATCTACGCTGACCCTCTGTGTTCTATCGGTGAGCCATGATTTTATCCAATTTAATACTTTCCCCTCGATACCATGAGCCTTAATTTTTCTCAGAAGCCTCTGTCAAATGCTTTGCTAAAGTCTAAGTAAATAACATCGTAATTTTCGTCATTATCTACTATCTCGAAGACTTTCCTAAAAAACGTTAGCAGATTTGTTAGACAAGATTTTCCCTTTGTAAACCCATGTTGAGAGTCGTAGATTAATTTGCTTTTCTCTAGATGCGATCGGATGCTATCTGCTATAATTGATTCAAGAAATTTCCCCACTACTGACGTCAAACTGATCGGTCGGTAATTTGACGCTGATGCTCTGTCTCCCTTTTTAAATATGGGTACTACATTCGCCTGTTTCCACAACTCTGGCACAACTCCAGTGTCTAATGATTTTGTAAATAAATTTACGAGGGGTCCGCTAATCTGTTCCCTACACTCTTTTAAGACTCGAGGAAAAATTTCATCCGGCCCTGGGGATTTTGTGTTCTTTAGTTTATTTATCTCCTTAAGAACATGCTCTTTTCTGATGGTGATATTCTTTAATTTCTCTTCTTCCTTTCCCTTAAATATCAGTTCCACCTCCGGAATTTCATCGCAAATTTCTTCTGTGAAAACTGATAAGAAGTAGCTGTTCAATGCTTTGCTCATGTCTTCACTGCCATTTATCAATTCTCCCCTCCCTGACTTTAAAGGCCCAACTTTGTCCTTGACCTTTGTCCTATATACCTGGAAAAATCCCTTGGGATTCGCCTTGGATTCTCTTGCTATTTTGATTTCATAGTCTCTCTTTGCTTTCCTTACATTTTTCTTAACATTCCTAGATAGTTCATTATACCTGTTTCTGAGCTGTTCCTCCCCTCCCTTTAATTTCTTATATATTCCTTTCCTTTATTCCTATGTCATGTTTAAGTTTTCTGGTCATCCACCTTGGCTCATTCTTATATGACCTAATTTTTCTGTATGGTATATTTTGTTCTTGTGCTTTATGTAGTATACTGGTGAATATATTATAGTCATGATCAATTGTTGTGTCATCTATGACCTCACCACTTCCTACTGGGAACTGACGTGACTGTTCGCAGGTGACCTCACCTAGGTACCTTCTTAACCCCTGATAATCCGCTAACCGAAAGTTTGGGACTCTGACCATATTGTCATTGTTTTTCGTTTCCCAATTTAGGGTGAACCTGATTTCTCTGTGATCACTGTTACCTAGTTGTTCCCCTACTGTGATATCTCTGATAATATTTTCTTTATTTGTTAATACTAGGTCTAATATATTGTCACCTCTAGTAGGTTCTGTAATTAGTTGTTTCAAATAATTGTCCTGTACTGCATCTAGGAAGTCTTGAGATTGATAGTCGCCTACAATGTTGTCCCAGTCAATATTTCTGAAGTTGAAATCCCCCATAATGCATAGGTTGTTATATTTTGCTGCCCTACTCATTTCCTGCCATATGGGCTGAGCTGCTTCTTTGCTAAGACTTGGGGGCCTGTAAATCACTCCCATAATAAGTTTTTCTCTTCCTTCCGTGATTTCTACCCACACAGACTCGGTTCCTATTTCACCCTTTATTGAATTATTAGTACAACATTTTAATGTATCCTTGACGAAGAGTGTGACCCCTCCCCCCTTCCTACCTTCCCTGTCCTTGTGAAAAAGGTTGTACCCTTCTATGTGGTACTCTGATAAAAACTTTTTGCTCGCCAGATTCATCCAAGTTTCGGTGATTGCTATGACTTCTACATTCTCGGTACATACAACCGCTCTCAGCAAGTCTATTTTATTTCTAACGCTCCTACTGTTTGCATAGTATACATTTAAACCTACTCTTCCCTGGTCCTGTTTTACCCCTTGTCCTGAGCAACTAATTTTACTTCCCAGGACCTGCTTGTTTTTTGATTCCCACTTTCCCCGACCCCTCACTACTGGCGAAACCCCCCCTTCAGAGTGACAATTTCACGCTCCAGGGATGCAGACAACGTCTTTACCCCCTCACGAGACAAGTGCACTCCGTCGCGACAGTACAGGTAGTCGTTGCCATAGAATCGTTGCCAGTTATCAATGAATGCCCAACTATTGTTTCCACAATGTTTTTCCAGTCGGCAATTAATAGCAATTGCCCTGGACAGCCATTCACGACCAACCCCTCTTCTAGGCAAGACACCACACACTATCGGGATCCCTCCCCTATCTCTAATCTTCCCCAGCGCCTCCCTATACCTCTTGAAAAGTTCCTCACTCCTAACCTTACCTATGTCGTTTCCTCCCACACTTAGACACACTACTGGATTGGTACCCTCCCCTGACAAAACTCTGTCTAACCTCTCGGCTACATGCCCTATCCCAGCCCCAGGAAAACACACCCTAGTCCTACGTTTCCTATCTCTCCCACAAAAAGCCCTATCCATAAACCTCACCTGGCTGTCACCAACTACCACGACCTTACCTGTGGGCAGGGTTTGTACAACTGCCCTTTCCTCTCCTTGATCCATACCGTCCTGCCTCTTCTCTTCCTCTCCAGCTTCCTGCAGCACCTGGTAAGGGTTACTGCACTCCACACCCTGGTCAGCTTTCCTAAGCATGACCCTAGTCCCCTTGGAGACAACCACTCTCCACGCCTGCTCCTCCTTCGCAGGTGTCCTGCTAGGCAGGACACCTACCTGAAGGAGTTCCGTCCTGAGGGCTTCATTTTCCCCCTTTAGAGTGTCAACCTCACTCCTCAACTGCCCCAGCTGCCTTAACAGCGTGGCAAGGAGGTCGTCTTTCCCCACACTCCCCTCCTCTTCTCCCACGACACAACGATCCAAAGCGGCCATTTTCCTTGGTCTCTAACGGGAGCGCGATCGGGCACGACCTTCTCCAAGCTGGGTCAGAGGTCAACTGAGCTGGGTCTCTTTCACAAGTCGACTTCTCTAAGTTGATGTTGTTAAGGCTGTATACATTATAAGTATTTGTTCTTCCAATATTAAGTACGCTGCACTTGCTGGTGTTGAATTTCATTTGCCATTTTTCAGACCACCCCTGCAGTTTATTTAGATCCTCCTGTAATGCATTTGCATCCTGCCCTGAATTAATTTGCCGCCCTATTTTGGTGTCATCCGCAAACTTGCTTATGTCACTGCTGATCCCAGTATCTACATCGTTTATGTAGATTATGAACAAGAGTGGGCCTAGTACTGACCCCTGGGGAACCCCACTGTTTACACGGCCCCACTCGGATTTAACACCATCTACGCTGACCCTCTGCGTTCTATCAGTGAGCCATGATTTTATCCAATTTAAAACTTTCCCTTCGATACCAGGAGCCAAAATTTTTCTCAGAAGCCTCTGATGCGGTACTCTGTCAAATGCTTTGCTAAAGTCTAAGTAAATATCATCGTAATTTTCGTCATTATCTACTACCTCGAAGACTTTCCTGAAAAACCTTAGCAGATTTGTTAGACAAGATTTTCCCTTTGTAAACCCATGTTGAGAGTCGTAGATTAATTTGCTTTTCTCTAGATGCGATCGGATGCTATCTGCTATAATTGATTCAAGAAATTTCCCCACTACTGACGTCAAACTGATCGGCCGGTAATTTGACGCTGATGCTCTGTCTCCTTTTTTGAATATGGGTACTACATTTGCCTGTTTCCACAAGTCTGGCACAACTCCAGTGTCTAATGCTTTTGTAAATAAGTTTACGAGGGGTCCACTAATCTGTTCCCTACACTCTTTCAAGACTCGAGGGAAAATTTCATCCGGCCCTGGGGATTTTGTTTTCTTTAGTTTATTTATCTTCTTAAGAACATCCTCTTTTCTGATAGTGATATTCTTTAATTTCTCTTCTTCCTTTCCCTTAAATATCAGTTCCACCTCTGGAATTTCATCGCAAATTTCTTCTGTGAAAACTGATAAGAAGTAGCTGTTCAATGCTTTGCTTATTTCTTCACTGCCATTTATCACTTCTCCCCTCCCTGACTTTAAAGGCCCAACTTTGTCCTTGACCTTTGTCCTATATACCTGGAAAAATCCCTTGGGATTCGCCTTGGATTCTCTTGCTATTTTGATTTCATAGTCTCTCTTTGCTTTCCTTACATTTTTCTTAACATTCCTAGATAGTTCATTATACCTGTTTCTGAGCTGCTCCTCCCCTCCCTTTAATTTCTTATATATTCCTTTCTTTATTCCTATGTCATGTTTAAGTTTTCTGGTCATCCACCTTGGCTCATTCTTATTTGACCTAATTTTTCTGTATAGTATATTTTGTTCTTGTGCTTTATGTAGTATACTAGTGAATATATTATAGTCATGATCAATTGTTGTGTCATCTATGACCTCACCCCTTCCTACTGGGGACTGACATGACTGTTCCCAGGTGACCTCACCTAGGTACCTTCTTAATCCCTGATAATCCACCAACCGAAAGTTTGGGACTCTGACCATATTGTCATTGTTTATCGTTTCCCAATTTAGGGTGAACCTGATTTCTCTGTGATCACTGTTACCTAGTTCTTCCCCTACTGTGATATCTCTGATAATATTTTCTTTATTTGTTAATACTAGGTCTAATATATTGTCACCTCTAGTAGGTTCTGTAATTAGTTGTTTCAAAAAATTGTCCTGTACTGCGTCTAGGAAGTCTTCAGATTCATAGTCGCCTACAATGTTGTCCCAGTCAATATTTCTGAAGTTGAAATACCCCATAATGCATAGGTTGTTATATTTTGCTGCCCTACTCATTTCCTGCCATATGGGCTGAGCTGCTGCTTTGCCAAGACTTGGGGGCCTGTAAATCACTCCCATAATTAGTTTTTCTCTTCCTTCCGTGATTTCTACCCACACACACTCGGTTCCTATTTCACCCTTTATTGAATTATTAATACAACATTTTAATGTATCCTTGACGAAGAGTGCGACCCCAACCCCCCTTCCAACCTTCCCTGTCTTAATGAAAAAGGTTGTACCCTTCTATGTGGTACTCTGATAAAAAAAATTTGCTCGCCAGATTCATCCAAGTTTCGGTGATTGCTATGACGTCTACATTCTCGGTACATACAACATCTCAGCAAGTCTATTTTATTTCTAACGCTCCTACTGTTTGTATAGTATACATTTAAACCCACCCCTCCCTGGTCCTGTTTTACCCCTTGTCTCGAGCAACCAATTTTACTTCCCAGGACCTGTTTTTTTTTTTACTCCCACTTTCCCCGACCTCTCTCTACTGGCGAAACCCCCCCTTCGGAGTGACAAATTCACGCTCCACATTGACGTTCCAGGTTTTTAGTTGTAAGGGAATTTGAGAGAAATTTTTGTGAAATGGTTATACTAAGAGATTCTTATTGTCATGGGTGGGCTTGGGATCAGTTCTATAAAAAGATTTCTTACTAATGTTCAGGCATTTGTCTATGAAAGATCTAGGGTATTTAAGGTTTGAGACAATATTATAGATATATTTATATTCCTCATCAATGAATTCCGGGCTGCAAATTAGTACGGTCATTACCTAATACCTGACCATTGTGGACCTGATCTCACCCTCCTCTGTATATATACACACCTTGTTTTGTACTTCTCCTTAGTCTGTACTCACCCCTGAAGATGTGTGTGTGTGTGTGAATACAACCGGTCGGAATTCTACCTATTGGCGTTTTTGAGTTATAGTGGATGGTAATGCAGTGGAAGCGCCCCTCAGAGAATACCGAACAAGCACCAACAGAATAAATAAAAGTATTTTCCGTGACGTTGGAATAGCTAGTACCTGTGATTGGGGTTAATGAGACGCACTGGTAAAAGATAACACTTTTATTCCTTCCAACACTACAGACGGAATCAATAATTGTACACAAGCACTAGAGTACTTCTTAGCATAGCTTACTACACTACAATAGGAAACAAAGTTGTACATGGTATCAACAAAATTATTTAAAGATATTAATTGCATCCGAAAAGAACTAATAATGCAGCAGTACTACATACACCAGAACGACGAACTCATCTGAAACAATTCCTTCGTACATCCTACATCACTTAGTGGCACAGAAAACATTAAAAATATATTACTTGCATCAATGAAAATGCCTAAAGTGCCTCCGACAAAAATATAGCAATCCCTGAGGAATAGAAATCCTGATTTAGTCATACTACACAAGAACATGGATCACTCATAGCCTGTCTAGAATGACCCACAAAATACTATAATCCTAACTACACAGAACCCGAAGGCTGTAACTACTAACCTGCCAGGTGGCAGGCATTTACAAGAAACCGAGAAAATCAACTCATGACCCGTCAGGCAGACTGGTGTTCCGCTGTTTTTTCATTACTCTTTCTAGGTTCAGGAGTCATGATTGCATTTCTCCACCAACACCCGTAACATGCTTCACACATAAGTTCAGAATGCACCCGTACTTTAAAGTGATACAGAATTCACCAATTCTTGAAGAGGATCTTCTACGTCCCATATATGCAATCAACCATGAGGAACGTTGATTTCACACCTGGACTTTATTCTAATCACATTTCACCCAATACTGGGGAGATGAATTATCTCTGTGTAATCACTGGAATTCCCGGTCCCAGCCTGTGACCTTTCATTCCCTCAGTCTGCACCCAGTACTTCATGGACAGGAAGAGAGCGACCGTCTGCCCGCCTAGTTATGCCAGCTCCGAGTACAACCAGATGAACCCTGCCCAGCTGAGGGAGGGGTTCTACTTTACCATCAATAAGATTTTTCACTGACTAACTGAGGAGATATGTGGGTAGTTCTTATGGTGTTGTATGAGCCTAGGTGGGGAGATTCGATGAACCAGCTAGACCACATCCAAGCTCTGCAATCAGTCACGGTAGTTTGGTAAATAGGGACACCTGTCTGCTCGCTGGCAGGGTGGGTATCCACCCTGTGAGTAACCAGCTATGTCTTTCAAACCACCATCACCATCAACCACCAACCAAATGGGGGGTCTCGTGACCCTGCAAAAGTAGTGCTTTGTTAACTACTGTTAAATTCTTCTCCGCCCTATCTAAACACTGTCTCAGATCAAATAAGGATTTACTTGCTACAAGGATGAACGTGCGGTAAGGAGCGAGGCCACGCGGTCGCTTCCTCATGGAGCGCGTATCTAGACGTCCGTCTGGGCCATTGACCGTGACTTACTGAGGCCGGTCAACGCTTGCATATCTCAGGGCACTCGCCTACCACTCCCCTCCCATGACGTCATCTATCCGCGTATTTTTTATAGTTTCAGTTTCCTTGGGACACACGTAACATATTCTGAACTGGGAAACTATCCACTATAGCTTTAAATTTTATAATTGTCCCTTAACTTCATGAATCGTGTGTACATTAATTCGATAAAGTACATTTAAATTTATATAGACCTAGTTCAAAATGCTTCCACCCCCTGACTGAGGGAATTGTTTGGAGGTTTTGTCTTAACTTGCCACAAGACATGATTGCTTCAGCCTGGCCCACTTATGTTTCCCTGTTCGACAGATCGTTCATTTTTGTTCTAACGCCTCTAAATATCTCATTAAAATTTCTGAATATTATAATCGACCCCCCTAAAAAAAGACAGCACTGTCCTCATGTGCGGAGAGAAAAAAGTATGCATACGACCCCCCAGAGGAGACCTGCTCTATTAACTGCATCTCACACCTGCGACATGCTGAAGCAGCAATTCCGTCCTCCGACTTTCAGCACCCCTGTTGATGCTAGTTTTTCTTTTTTCCCCTCTGACAATCGATCCCCCTAAAGGAAGACAGCACTGTCTTCATGTGTTGAAAGAACAACATAGAGCCACCTTCAAATTTGCATGATTCCAAATCACAAGCCAGCAAACTCCGCTTTTTGCCTTCAGTAGTCCTTGAAATTGAGAAATGTTGTAAAAAAAATACCAATTCCAATCAAGCACTCTCCCCTTTTGCCTGGCCCTTGAAATTAGAGAACCGGTGTCAAAAAATAATAATCGACCCATCTCAAGCGCTCTCACGTCTGTAGCTCCTAACACTACAACGATCGAGTCAATCCACGCCTCCAGCCCTCATGCCGGCAGACCAACCCTATTAGTGAAGCCCTGGCCATTACAAACCAATCACATAATCCAGCTCTTGACATCACAACCACAACCCGCACATTCCTGACATAGCCATCTCTCCTATTTTCTCTGCCCTACTCACGACTCCTCCAAAACTCACCTATTCCCAGTCTCTGCCACGCTTGCTAGCTTCACCCTTGGCAACCTGTCTGTTTCTCGTTATCATGCACACCTGAACTGTATTTGGCCGGCTTCGTCGTCTTCTCTCAGCTTGAGGGCTCGATCGACCTCTCTGAACTACTTACCTAACTCTTGCCCTGCCTTACTGTTGAACTTAGAAATGGTCAACCCGGCCCCAAAACTAACATGGTGTTTCCTAACTTCACCCATGCTGTGTTTTACAGAATGTTTCTACTCTGTCTGGTGCATCTCCCACTCAGCAAGGTGTAATCAGTGTTCCCCCTCTACTTTTCCACTTGGGCCTGATATTCCCCCTTAATTCCTCCCTTGACTGCTGGATATGTGCCTGATGCTCCGCCCTTGTTTCCTCCCTGAACCGTTGAATGTATGTCTGATGCTCCCAAGTGAACTTGTTCACCCATGCCTGATAATCCCTCCTTAGGTCTACGCAATCCTCTCCCAGATGTTGCCACTTGTGTTTCTCCTGGTTGCACGGTCTCTTGAGCTCAATCCCTATCATTAGTGGCCAAAACATGATTGTGTTCATTATCCCAACCACAGGACTACCAGTCACGATAAAACTGCGCTCTACTACCAGTTGTAACTGGTCGGAATTCTACCTATTGGGGTTTTTGAGTTATAGTGGATGGTAAAGCAGTGGAAGCGTGCATTGGAAGCGCCCTTAATATATACATATATATATATATATATATATATATATATATATATATATATATATATATATATATATATATATATATATATATATATATATATATATATATATATATATATATATATAAATATATATATATATATATATATATATATATATATATATATATATATATATATATATATATATATATAAGGAGAATGGAGAAACTTTAAGCGGGCCTATTGACCCATTCATCCCCTACTCTATTTCCAAACCAGTGTTTACGTATTTCACTCCGAAATCTAAATTTGTCTAATTTAAAACCATTGTTACGAGTTCGCTCCTGGTTGGGCAGTTTGAGTACCTTTGTAATGTCCCCTTTGTTTAACCCTGACTTCCATTTATACACCTCTATCATGTCGCCCCTCACTCTATGTCTCTCGAGGGACTGCAAATTAAGATGCTTTAACCTGTCTCTGTATTCAAGGTTCCTAATTCCCGGGATTAGTCTTGTCATTTTCCTCTGGATTATTTCCAAGGATTCTATATCCATTCTGTTTTACGGTGACCAGAACTGAACTGCGTAATCCAGGTGAGGTCTCACAAGTGCTAGATATAATTTTAAGATGACCTAGCTAGTCTTGTAACTAACACTCCTTTGTATGAACCCAAGAACTTTATTAGCCTTGTTACGAGCAAAAACACATTGTTTACTTGGCTTAAGATTTCTACTTATCATTACTTCTAAATCTGCCAGTTTTCCGACCATCCGAAATTTTTTTTTAAATCTTCCTGTAGTTTTGCAGAGTCCTCGTCAGATTTAGTTACACGTCCTATTTTAGTGTCATCAGCAAATTTACTTATGTTGCTCTCTATGCCGATATCTATGTCGTTTATGTATATAATAAATAATAATGGTCCAAGTACTGATCCTTGGGGAACTCCACTAGTGACATTGCTCCAATGTGATTTAGTGCCGTTTATGCTCACTCGTTGTTTCCTGTCCCGTAACCAAGCCCTAATCCATTTAAGGATATTACCTTTGATGCCATGCGCTTCTGCCTTTCTAATTAGTCTTTCGTGGGGACTCTGTCGAAGGCTTTGCTGAAGTCGAGATATACCACATCATAATTGTGCCCCTCGTCCACCGATTCGAAAACTGATGAAAATAATGTTAGCAGATTAGTTAGACATGAACGCCCGCTTGTGAAGCCATGTTGAGAATCATTGATCAACTTGTGCTTCTCCAGGTGGTTTCGAATAGAGTTTGAAATGATTGATTCTAGTAATATGCCTATTGTTGATGTTAGACTGATTGGGCGGTAGTTAGAGGATAGAGATCTATACCCCTTCTTGAAAATTGGTATTACATTCGCTATCCTCCAGGATTCTGGTACTACACCTGTTTTCAATGACATGTTAAATAACTTTGCTAAGGGCATACTAAGCTCTTCCTTACATTCCTTTAATACTCTGGCAAATATCTCATCGGGACCAGGTGACTTATTAGGCTTCAGTTTGTCTATTTGCTTATTAACATGGTTACTAGTCACAACTATCTCGCTTAATTTGTTTTCTTCACTATCTCTGAATAGAGTCGGTGCCTCGGGTATCATGTTTAAATTTTCGTTGGTGAAAACTGGTGAAAATTTTTTATTCAGATTATTGCTCATTTCTCCGTCGTTATCAGTTAGCTCGTCGGTATCTGAACGTATTGGTCCAATCTTATCTCGTGTTTTAGTTTGATACATTTGGTAGAATCCTTTGGGGTTTGTCTTCGCCTCCCTTGCTATCTTCAGTTCATTATTTCTCTTTGCTTTTCTTATCTCGGTCTTAACCGTACCGGCCAATACCTTATAATACTCCCGGAGGTAAATTTCGCCACGATTTATCCTTCTACCTATAGCCTTCCTTTGGCCAATAATGTTCTTTAAATAATTATTTATCCTTTAGGGTCTTTGTTGTCTGATCTAAGTTTTTTGTATGGTATGTTCTCTTTATGCATTAAGTAACTCGTTATTTAAATTGTCGTGGAACTCGGCAATCTCAGATCCCGTTATCAGGTCCGTGTCATCTGTCAGGTTCACGCCCAAGTGCAACACTCCCTCTCTCAGCTGCCTCTTTAAACTATCAAAGTTTGCCCTTCTGAAATCTGGGACTTTAATGGAATTTTCCTTACGTCTGACCTGAAATTCTAACTGGAATCTAATTTCTTTGTGATCGCTGTTTGCAAGTTCGTTCCCCTCCTCGACATTGCTAATGAAGTTTTCTCTGTTCGACAGAACTAAACCGAGCATATTATTACCCCGGGTGGGTTCGGTTATATGTTGACTTAGGAAACAGTCCTGGATCATTTCGAGGAAATCCTCTGATACTGAGTTACCAGTAAGGTCAGTCCAATCTATTTGACCAAGGTTAAATTCGCCTACTATACAGACTTTGTTGTGTATGGAAGCCCTGTGCATTTCATCCCAAATAAGTCGCTTATTAACTCTATCAAGATTGGGAGGTCTACATATTACTCCTATGATTAATTTTTCCCTACCGTCGATTAATTACATCCAAATTGTTTCTGTATTCCGCTCAGTTTTTATTTCCTTATTTATTTCACACTTCAGATTATCCCTGACATAGATTGCTACTCCGCCTCCTTTCCTGGACGACCTATCGGTATGGAACAATTTGTAATCCGCAAGTTGGTATTCGACAGGTAACTCATGTGAGTCTAGGTTGATCCATGTTTCAGTGAATGCTATTATATCGATTTTTTCGGTACATACCAAGGCTCTAATATCATCCATTTTGTTTCTCATACTTCTACTGTTCGCGTAGTAGACATTTAGGTTAGTCGTGTTCTGAGTCCTCCCTTTGCCGAGTTTAGGTCTTAACTCGCTGTCTAATTTAGCTTTGTCATCATGATATTTTGTCTGGTGTTTTCTTTCTTCACTGCTTTTAGGAGGAGTAGGAGGAGGGGGCGGAGGGGAATGAAAGAAAGGAAGGGAGGGGTAGGGTGTGTTGTGGCAGGGATAGATCGCCTAGGAGGAGGGGCTGAGGGAGGCAGGTAGGGAGGTAGGGAGGGAGAGAGGGAGAGAGAATGGGAGGGAGGGAGGGAGGTAGGGGTAGGGTGTGTTGGAGCAGGGATAGGAAGCTTAGAAAGGGCTGATGGAAATAAGTAGGGAGAGAGGACGGAGGGAGGGTAGGGTGTGTTGGGGTAGTGATAGGAAGCTTAAGTGAAGGGGCTGAGTGAAAGAAGTGAGGAGGGAGGAGGGAGGAGGGATGGTGTGTTGGGGTAGTGATAGGAAGCTTAAGTGAAGGGGCTGAGGGAAATAAGTAGGGAGGGAGGGATGGAGGGAGGGAGGTAGGGTGTGTTGGGGTAGGGATAGGAAGCCTACAAATAGGGTCCGTAATTGTCTTGCTTAATCGACATAATGGCGGATGTTATGACTTCCTGCAGCCGTCACGCCTCGGGGACCTGGCTGATGGTGGTGGTGGATTTGATGATACATCTCAACGTCGCCTCCAGCCCAGTACAGTAATGCTCCACCTCCGAGCTCCGGTTGCTTGGCTCATACACGGAGAGGGAAAGAGAAAGACAAAAAAGAGGAGACATAAAGATATTTAAGGAAACAAAGAGAGAAAGGTAAGGCATGAAAGAAAACGTTCAGCGAGAGACAGATTGAAGCTAGCAGAGGGCGAGATAGTGGGAGTCATAAAGCGTTTATCTAGTTCCTCACTCGATATCCGACTTTTATTTGAAACTGGAGAAATTTTCCATAAACGTAAAACTACCAAACGACTTCCCTGGGACTATACTAAACTGAGGTTTATCGCGGGGGCGTAATTATGCTATTCGTGGTCTTGGAACCCTGGAAGGTACAGGGGAAATTTAATAAAATATACCTTAATTTCTCTCGATACGAGAATGCATGATAGAACAAATTTCTAGATATTAGGAACTGAACAGAGGTTAAGTTGTTGACGTCTTAGACGAGCAACAGCAAATGGTCAAGAGTTGCCACAGTTGGTTAATTATAGTCATCACGGGAAGGAAAACTTGCTCTCCATAACGTCGACAAACCAACTTCACTCAACATCTGCTCTGCTTAGACAAAAATCATCCTCATCATAACGGGTTGTAGGTCCTTATATGATTGGAGGCCATTAGGAATAGGGCCCATTAGAAGTGGGACACATTAGAACTGTGGCCCATTACGAATAAGGCCCATTACAATAGAGCCTATTAGGATTACGATCCATTAAGATTGAGGCACATTAAGAATGAGGCTCATTAGTACCGGAACTAATCCATATGGTGAGGCTAGTCTGGGGACCTACCAAGATAGAAGGACATACGGCGAGTTCCTTACACGAAGGACGGAGCACCGCCGCCGGTCACCGTCCACACAACAGACCACCATTTTTTTTTTCAGGTTAATATTTATTCATCATTATCATTATTGTATTTGTAGTCGATTGTTATTGCATTTCTGGGATCAATTAAATCTTAAAGACGTTACACACGTGTTCACTTACCGATTAAAAAACACAGGTAGTGAGGGATGGCTGTCAGCTCCTCTACTTCACATGCTCCTACACTTGAACGCAACCAAAAATTACTGGGCTAATATCCCTCACTCACACTTCCGACTTAAGTTACCTTATACAGTAATGATAGATATTTGTTCTCTCTCTCTCTCTATACTTTGTAATTTCCTATGTTTATATAAATATCTATGCCATGTAATAGCTTTATGCTGGTCAGTTAGGAACAGGAGTTATCGTGTGTGTGTGTGTGTGTGTGTGTGCGTGTGTGTGTGTGTGTGTGTGTGTGTGTGTGTGTGTGTGTATGTGTGTGTGTGTGTTATCTGTTTATAATTCTGTTTGGACAGGCATATATGTTTTTGTGTTTTTTTAAATATATTTATAGGCATTTTACTTATTAAACGTGTAATACAAAGAAGTAACTTCTTGCAGTAGAAAAATATAGTTAATTAGTTTAACTTAGGAAATACGCAGATCTTTATACAATAAACTTACTTCAGTGTACTAACTTAATACAGTAAGCAAAATACAATAGACTAACTTAGTAGACTAACAAGAGGAAACGAACACCCCTGTGGGGATATAAGTAATTAAGTTAATGACTTCCTGGAGTGTGTGTGCCCTGAGGGGGCGGTGGTGATGGTAGTAGTAGTGATGGTGGTGGTGGTGGTTGTAGTGGTGGTAGTGATGGTGGTGGTGGTAATGGTGGTGGCAGCGTCGGTGGTGGTGATAATGGTGTTGGGGGTAGTGGTGGTGGTGGTGGTAGTGGCGGTAGTGGTGGTGGTGCCAGCGTCGGTGGTATTGGTAGTGGTGTTGGTGGTAGTGGTGGTGGCAGCGTCGGTGTTGGTGGTAGTGGTGGTGGTGCCGGCGGCGGTAGTGGTGGTTTTGGTGGTGGTGGTGGTGGCGGTAAAGGTGGAAGCGGTAGTGGTGGTGGTTATGGTCGTGGTGGGGGTGGTAGTGGTGGTGGCGGTAGTTGTGGTGGGACTGGTGGGTAATTATGGTACACGAAATGGAATTGGAGAAAAAAAGAGAGGAGGAAATAGAAGAATGCAACACTTAAGAGGAGGAAAAGGGGATTTGCGGAACAGGTGCCGGAAGAGAGGAAAGGGGTAAGTGGGGTCTAGTAGAATAGAGACTAGGAGAGAAGGGGTAGAGGAGAATGCATGAGAGGGTGTGGGAGATAAGTTTAAAAAATGAGAGGGTAGAGCGGAAAGGAGGAGGGTGAGGGCTTGGTGGCAAGGGAGATGAGAGGAAGAGAGGGAGTGACTAAAAGATGAAGGAGGAGGATGAAGAAGTGGGGGGAAGGAGGAATGGAAAGAGAAGGAAGGGGAAAAGAGAAAAAAAGGGGGTAAAGGGAAGGTGTGCGAAGAGGAGGGGGGAGAAGGAAGCAGAGATGACTTAAATGAAGAAAAATAAAACGAAATAAAATAAAAGGACTGTAGAACATTTACATCCCATCAACGCTTCCCCTTTGTCACACCTAACATTTCTTGATTTTAGTCTAGTGTCTCTCTATTAACACTCAAATACACACCTGAGTATGTAAACACGAGAACGCCATTTCATTTACAATTCGACGCAGGACTTGGGATATTAAGAACATAAGAACATAAGAACAAAAGAATGGAGAAACTGCAGCGGCCTATTGGCCCATACTGGGCAGTTACATTTACACCCAACCCCCATTGCTCATATATCCACCCAACCTATATATGAAGCTATCCAGCGTATTCGAGTTGATGATGGTGTTTGATAACTTGTTCCACTCATCCAGTGCTCTATTTCCAAACCAATGTTTACCTACTTCGCACCTAAATCTAAATTTGTTTAATTTAAAACCATTGCAACGAGTTCGCTCCTGGTTGGATAGTTTGAGTACCATTGTAATGTCCCCTTTGTATAGCCCTGACTTCCATTTATACACTTCTGTTATATCGCCCCTCACTCTAAGTCTCTCGAGGGAGTGCAAATTAAGGTGCTTTAACCTGTCTCTGTACTCAAGGTTCCTAACGCCCGGGATTAGTTTTATCATTCTCCTCTGAATTTTTTCTAAGGCTTCTGTATCCATTCTGTAATACGGGGACCAGAATTGAACTGCATAATCCGAGTGAGGTCTCGCAAACTCAAGATATAGTTTTAGGATGACCTCGCTGGTCTTGTAACTAACACTCTTTTTTTATAAACCCAAGTACTTAATAGCTTTGATTCTAGCAAATACACATTGTTTACTTGGCTTATAATTCATACTTGTTATTACTCCTAAATCTTTCTCATAGTCGGATTCCTCTTTAACATCGTTGTTCATCTGGTATCTAGTTTCGCTGTTTACATCTCAGAGACTAAGTACTTTATAATTGTCCAGCATTGAATTTCATCTGCCATTTGTCAGACCATTCGAAATATTTGTTTAGGTCTTCCTGTAGTTTTGCTGAGTCCTCGTCAGATTTAATTACTCGCCCTATTTTAGTGTCATCAGCAAATGAACTTATGTTGCTGTCTACGCCGATATCTATGTCGTTTATGTATATAATAAATAATAATGGTTTAAGTACTAGGCCTTGGGGTACTCCACTAGTGACGTTACTCCAATCGGATTTCGTGCCGTTAATACTCACTTACTATTTCCTGTCCTATAACCACGCCCTAATCCATTTTAGAATATCTCTTCCAATGCCATAAGCCTCCACTTTTCTTATTAGACTTTCGTGGGGGGACTCTGTCAAAGGCTTTGCTAAAGTCGAGATATTCCACATCACAGTCGTGTCCAACGAACACTGATTCGAAAGCAGCTGAAAAGAATGTTAATAGATTAGTTAGACATGAACGACCGCTGTGAAGCCATGTTGGGAATCATTGATCAACTTGTGCTTTTCCAGGTGATTTCGAATGGAGTTTGAAATTATTGCTTCCAGTAATTTGCCTACAATTGACGTTAAACTGATTGGATGGTACTTAGAGGATAATGATCTATCTCCCTTCTTGAAAATCGGTATTACATTCGGTAACCTCCAGGATTCTGGTACTACACCCGTTTTTAAGGACATTTTAACAACTTTGCTGAAGGAATACTAAGCTCTTCCTTATATTTCTTTAATACTCTGGCAAATATCTCATGGGGACCTGGTGACTTATTAGGCCTTAGCTTGCCTATCTGCTTACTAACATCGTTACTAGTCACTACTATCTCGCTTAATCTATTTTCTTCACTATCTCTATGCAGTATATAGTCGGTGCCTCGGGTATCATTGTAAGGGCTGTAACGAGCGGGATGGTTGTCCCCCCGCTCGTTTGCTTGTTCGTGGCCCCACAAGAGGAGGTAGACGAAGGTGAGAAGGTCGCTGCTGCTTCTTCACACAATAGACACTACCCAGCCAGCACCACAGTTGCACTTCCCCAGCTGTTCGATTACAATTCTGGTTGTGTGCTCATCTGAGGCTCCTGGGGCTTGTGGGCTTTTATATCTAGAAGTGTAAGTAACAAGAGTGCAGAGGTCTTATTGCAACTATATCTTGCGCTAGTTAGGCCGCACCTCGATTATGCGGTTCAGTTCTGGTGCCCCTATTATAGAATGGATATAAATTCACTAGAGTCGGTGCAGCGAAGAATGACAAAAATGATTCAGGGACTTAGAAACCTTCCATATCAGGATAGGTTAAAGAAACTTAACTTGCATTCCCTAGAAAGACGAAGAGTGCGGGGAGATATGATAGAAGTATTTAAGTGGGTGAAAGGAATCAATAAAGGGGATATAGATAAAGTTCTTATAATATCCGAGCAGGATAGGACTCGGAGCAACGGATTCAAGTTGGATAAGTTTAGGTTTAGGAGGAGATAGGAAGAAACTGGTTCACAAATAGGGTGGTGGACGAGTGGAACAAGCTTAGCAACTTTGTAGTAAGTGCGGGAACTCTGGAAAGTTTCAAAAGGAGGCTAGATAGATTCATGGATGATAGAGAGTGGTAGTAACTCTCGACAGGAGCTGCCATGCACAGGCCAACCGGCCTATTGCAGACTCCTTATTTTCTTATGTTCTTATGTTCTTATGTTCACTATTTGGCTGTCAATCTCCGGACACCTGCTCCAGCTACTACCGTGGCTGCCACGTCATCGCCACTTCCTCCACACCCTATCCACCATCCGTGCCCTGGCTTCTCTCCTGTATTGCAAGACATCGCCCACCAACGCCGGTGCCAAGTGAGGAACCTGCCCTGGACCTTCTCCCTGAGAGTAGACCACAGTGTCAACGGAACATTCCACCGGGCTGCAGCAGTTGGAATTATCTGTCCTTTGTTTCACTCCCGTAATTGTCGACTCCCGTAATTGTTTGAATCCTTTAATTGTTTGACTCCCGTAATTGTTTATTTGATATTTGTGTGAGTGGTGTCAATTATTGTGATTGTTTGTTACCCCTTGAAAACCCATGGTTCTTGACTTTCCTTCTATAAGATCATGATTAGGCTGACAAGGGATTTATATCCCAAAGTCCAGGCATTTACAATCATGTTTAAATTTTCTGTGGTGAAAATTATGGAAAATATTTATTCATGTTATTGCTCATTTCTCAGTCGTTATCAGTTAGCTCGCCGGTATCTGACTGTATTGGTCCAATCTTATCTCTTGTTATAATTTGATACATTTGAAAGAATCCCTTGGGGTTTCAATTCGCCTCCCTTGCTACCTTCAGTTCATTATTCCTCTTTGCTTTTCTTATCTCGGTCTATCCCTACCGGCTAATACCTTATAATAATCTCGGAGGTAAACTTCACCAAGATTTATTCTTCTACCTATAGCCTTCCTGTGCCACATAATATTATTTAAATAATTATTTAGCCATTTAGGGTCATTGTTCTTTGATCTAAGTTTCTGTATGGTATGTTCTGCCTTTGTGCATTAGGTAACTCATATTTTTAAATTGTTGTGGAACTCGGCAACCTCAGATCTCGTTATTAGGTTATCCTCAACCGTCAGGTCTGCAGGTAAGGTCAGGTCGCCCTCTGTGGGTACATTGTGTGAGGTCACATCACGTGAGGTCATGTAATTCACCCCCAAGTGTGATACCCCTTCTCTAAGCTGCCTTTTGAAACTATCAAAATTAGCCCTTCTGAAATCTGGGACTTTAATGAAATTTTCCTTGTGACTGCCCTTAAATTCTAATTGATTCTTTTTTCTTTGTGATCGCTGTTAGCAAGTTCGTTTCCTACCTCGACATTACTTATGAGGTTTTCTCTGTTTGACAGAACTAAATCGAGTGTATTATTACCCCAGGTGGGTTTAGTTATATGTTGACTTAGGAAACAGTCCTGGATTGTTTCAAGAAAATCCTCTGATTCTGAGTTACCCATAAGGTCGCCGACTATACAGACTTTGCTATGCATGGATGCCATATGCATTTCATCCCAAATAAGTCCCTCTTTAACTCTTTTAAGAATAGGAGGTCAATATATTACTCCTGTGATTATTTTTTCCATACCATAGGTTAATTCTATCCAAATTGTTTCTGCATTCAGTTCAGTTTTTGTTTCCTTATTTATTTTGCACTTCAGATTATCCTTGACATAGATTGCAACTCTGCCTCCTTTCCTTATCTGCTTATCGGTATGGAATAATTTGTAACCTGCAATTCACGTGAGTCTAAGCTTATCCATGTTTCGGTGAATGCAATTATATAGAAATTTTTTTCGGTACATCCCAACGCCCTGATTTCAGCCATTTTGTTTCTCATACGTCTACTGTTTGCGTAGTAGACATTTAAGTTAGTCATGATCTGTGTCCTCTCTTTGCTAGGGATGAGTTTTTTACTCCTTGCCTGATTTCGTTGTGTCATGATTATTAGCACTATTTCTCTGTAACCTTTCTCTTTGGTTACCCACTACCACTGCAATCTCCTCCACCTTCGTGTTCATTTGTTACTTAGCAGTTTAAAGAATTCGACATCTTTTGAACTGCCCTCTCGAGAGAGCCAGCCAAGGCTGCCACCCCAGCCCTAGACAAATGTACCCCATCCCTAGAATAAAGGTCCCTTCTGCCGTAAAAATTGTCCCAGTTGTCAACGAATGGGGCTAATATTGACATGCAATAACTGTCAAGACGGCCGTTGACACCAACTGCCTTTGACAACCATTCTTTGCCAACTCTCCCTCTAGGCACGACACCACATACAGTATGACAGAGATCCCTCCCTTCACCCTATGTTCTATAGATGTCTTGAACTTATCAAGGAGCTCCTCACTCCTACACCGGTCAATATCATTGTCTCCTGCACTGAGGCAGATAATGGGTTTGTTCCCATTACCATACAAGATATTGTCCATCCTGTCAACTATATCCCCCACCCCACCTCCTGGCAAGCAAACCCTCATCCTTTTTCTATTTTTACCACAAAAGCCTTTATGCAGGTACCGTACCTAAGAATCACCAACAATTAAGGTTTTTGTACCATCCCTGTCAGCCTTGTCTCTGACTATGTTAACGTTCAATTCATCTATCAAAGAGCTAAAAGTGTTTTTACAATTAGCTGTTGTTGTCGTATCCTTGGTGTGTTTTTTCATCACCAGTTTGGTCATTCCTCTCCTCACAACATTCTCTTTGCCTTAGTTTTCGTCAGACACGGTCTTTCCTTGTCTCTTTTCTTCCTTCATCTTTGCTATCACTTCCTTTAATTTCAAGTTTTCTTCCTTGACCTTCTCTATAACGGTGAAAAGCTCGGCCTCCAGAAGGGCGCAGCCCTGTACACAAGTAGCACTAGCCATTGCTGACAATTAATCCCCGTGAGCTAAGTATGCCGTGACCTTTCCTCTAGTGAGGGAGAACACAACTACAGGTATGATTTGGTTCCACCTAATGGAGACACTGAGAGAGGCGACAAGTGAGTTTGGTAAACCTTTCCACGGAGAACTATTATTTATGTGATCACCACTTGATCTCAGCCTTAAACCGTGTATTTTATTGATATAATAATGTACAGCTTTATCGTCTATGACTTACTGTGTGTGTGTGTGTGCCCGCACGAGAATCTCGGAAACTACTTTACCGATCTGTAGTGATGATGGAGGGTGTTATATGTAGTGATGATGGATGTTGTTATATGTAGTGATGATGGATGATGATGTTATATGTAGTGATGATGGATGTTGTTATATGTAGTGATGATGGATGATGATGTTATATGTAGTGATGATGGATGTTGTTATAAGTAGTTATGATGGGTGGTGTTATATGTAGTGATGATGGATGGTGTTATATGTAGTGATGATGGATGGTGTTATATGTAGTGATGATGGATATTGTTATATGTAGTGATGATGGATGGTGTTATGTGTAGTGATGATGAATGATGTTTTATATAGAGATGATGGATGATGTTATATGTAGTGATGATGGATGTTGTTATATGTAGTGATGATGGGTGGTGTTATATGTAGTGATGATGGATGGTGTTATATGTAGTGATGATGGATGATGTTATATGTAGTGATGATGGATATTGTTATATGTAGTGATGATGGGTGGTGTTATATGTAGTGATGATTCGACAACAAAATAATAACAGTTAATGCTGAAAAAAATATACTTTGCTGTACCGTTGTAGTGAAAAACATGGTGGAACTTACATACACCGTTAATGAACTATTGATGGAAGAAGAAGTTTTGGGGCCTGAACACTGAGACAATGTGGAGCCTCCCTGAGGGTGGCGTCCTACCGTTGCCTTGCGGATGAGCTGCCCGGAGGAGGGCGATTCTGCTAGTGTATATATATATATATATATATATATATATATATATATATATATATATATATATATATATATATATATATATATATATATATATATATATATATATATATATATATATATATATATCTTGATATCACAGGAAAATGGAAACAACGGAGTACCTTAGCTTTCGTCTTTATTCAAGACATCTTCAGAGGCCTCTGAAGATGTCTTGAATAAAGACGAAAGCTAAGGTGCTCCGTTGTTTCCATTTTCCCGTGTGATTATCTTATCACGTTTTCAGATTTACATGATATATATATATATATATATATATATATATATATATATATATATATATATATATATATATATATATATATATATATATATATATATATATATATATATATATACCTCACTGTTCGGGAATCTAACGCTAGACCTCTGCATGTGAACAGGGTTCGCTACGACGGCACCACAAGGACAACAAAAGCAAATGTTTGTTTATGGAAGTCAGCGTGTATACGGACTATTAAGATATATTGGTAGCCTCGTGTTTCCTAGCTGGAGTCTGTAAAATGCTACTACGGCCATTCTCGGTAAGGGTTCTCGTTGCTTTAGAATAAGACGAAGGAACAGGTTTTGTATGAAATATAACAAAGCCTAGGATTGCTTTTTTTGTTCTTGTGGTGCAGTGGTAGTGATCTTTGTTTTCATGACTGGGGGACGAACAAATAAGAATACAAAATCTACACCACGAATATGCAGGAAAACCAGAGGATAGAAATACAGAAGAAGGTAAAGTATTCCACATTTTGGCTGTGTGAGGAAAGAAGGATGTATTATAACCGGTTATTCTAGCGTGACCGACACACTTACAGAAATGGTGGGAACCACTGACAAGACGTGTGTTACGAGCCCACTGCCTTGCTGGCGGTACACAGGATGCCAAATCCACCAAACATTGCCCGTTAAAGTACCTGTAAAATACAGAGAGTGAAGCAGCACTGCGGCGAAGAGAAAGGCAAGAAAGATTATAGACTAAAGGAGGACGGAAGAAGAACCGCCCCAGATAAAAGAGCAGTACTCCAAGTTAGGACGAATGTATCCCTTATATACTTGAAGCAACTACTCAGGAGTGAAGTAGCTGCGGCATCTGTACAACATTCCCAACTTTAGGGAGGCAGATTTAGTTATGTTTCGGATGTGTGGCTTTCACGACATATTGGACGATATAGGTCAGCAACACACAACGTTGGCGACGGATATTGCTAAAGACGCTGGTCATAACACAGAACTTGCGGTACAACCTTCATCCTGACCTATGAATTGGCTTTATGGTCTATCTTCGACAAAAAACTATTTCTTTTTGGTCAAGTTTCCATCGACATTTTGTTCACACACGGATAAATACAACAGGTACACAAACACTCATACAATGTAAAATCATATAATCATCGTTATCCTTCAGTCTCGGGTCAAACAAAGAGATGTAAGTATTATAAATATTAACCTGTGGTTTTGAGCTTAAAGGTAATAAAAGGTCAAGGATATTGTTTTTGCTCTGCAGGTGTCGTATTCACTACATTCTACTTACTAAGGAACTGTTTATGGTAAGTTCATTAGATATGAATTCGTTACTTCAGTGTACAGAAGAGCCACCATCTCCATCGCTGCTTATATAACAGGAGTGAGTGTCATCAGACATGAAAATGGTGTCTTTCCTTCCCACACCTACAGTACATTACTTCGTCTACATGACGCTCATTCCACACTGCGTGAAGCAAGTGGTAGTTAACAATGGGTTCCAGCACTCAAGTTAACAACGAGACACATAAGAGTCATAATAACGTGACTTTAATAAATAAAATTTTTATTGTTTAGGTGCTCATTTTTAGTCATTTGTTCTTAAATAAGATGCTATTGTATTTTATATCGTATATTTTAGGTTTGATGATGGCATGAAATATTGCCGAAATGTCACCAAATGAATATGTTAATGCTTATCCATACGTTTGTGGTTATTCATCTTACGTATACGCTTCTCCTGAGAGGGAGAGAGAGAGAGAGGGGGGGGGGGCACTATCCAGCTGTCAGTAAAATAACGATGGTAACACGGGTGTTACATATATAACACTTCTCTAAGAAAAAAAAACTTGCTTCATCACGAACTTCCTGGTTGTGACGTCAAGAGAAAGCGGCGTAAACCATACACCATTATACTCAGTCTGTAGCGCAGAACAGACACCTTCTTCCTAATAAGGCCGCTGTGTCTGCCTCACTCTGCTCGTATCTTGGTGGTAGATGAACGTTCTCATGAACTTCTTTGACTGATCAACACAAAATCAGAGTTTAGGAAACTGGTATGTTAACGATTATCACTTCATTGTCAGCCCAATATCGAGACATGTCGTTGAAATCAGAAGTTACTTGTCCTACTTAGCAATAAAAATGTAATAGTGATGACTGTATGCTTGATTTAAGTGTTACAAAGGACTTAACACAAGGAACTAACCTCACTTTAATTCCTGCATCAACCTCCCAACAGCCACGGCTTCTGGCAGGTCCTTACCATCCGCCCACACATGGACGATAAGGTCCGATCCAAAGTGCCTCGTTTTATTGCTATAAATGTGTGTGTGTGTGTGTGTGTGTGTGTGTGTGTGTGTGTGTGTGTGTGTGTATGTGTGTGTGTGTGTAGTATTTAATCATTTCATGAAATTGTGATGAATTTTCGGCATACTAATGAATTTAATCAATACTAAACAAAAACTATTTAGTATTATTTAATAGACCTATAAATAAATATATCAGTGTATGTGTGGGTCCGTCACGCCTGCCCGAACACATGCGCATGACTGACACCCATATATAGAAACTTACTGGCCTTAATCAGGTAAACGGCTGGAAATGGACGCAAATGGTCGTTTGTGGCGAAGAGTCACCACAGGTAGATAATGATGAGCAATTTAAAATTTTTTAATTACCTGTCATTGAATACGATGTATATAGTACAGTACCGTATATGTAGGGGCGTAGGTGTACTACAGTTACACACACACACTAATATACAAAGAAGGTATATAATTTTATCTAAAGGTGAATATGCTTAATGATCTGAGTTCTATTCATTGTTTGGCTGAAAGCATTTTGAGGTGTTATTATCGAACACAGTGACGTTTATTATACAGTATATCTCTGAACGTACACTTAGGGAAGGAATTAATCTAATACATGAAACTGTGAAAGTAAAGTCTTATAAACTTCTCAGGTGTAGATTCTGATTTCCCTGATAAAAGAAATAAAGACACTGCAATTTCATGGAATGCATTAAATAGATGATGGCAGGTAGTAGGTAGTATGCAGCTGTCAAACAGAGAGGTACTATCACCTGGGAAGATATTGGAAGCATAATGTGTTGTCTGATGGTAGACCCTGCTGCCATATGGCATCACAAAGACTGTGACCAAGTCCCAGGTTGCTGATCTGACTTTCTGCCTCATTTACGCAATAGCAGAGTCTCAAGTGTTTCTCTTACTTTGACAACACAACATACTGTACATATATTGTTTCTCACTTTTGATTGTTTTTTTCATTTTGTATTAATTATTATTTTTATTACAGTGTTGTTATTAGTACTATTATTTTCCTTATTATTTTATTTATAATTTTGTATTTCTATTACATTTTTTATTACTATGAATTGTTATTATTATTATTATTATTATTATTATTATTATTATTATTATTATTATTATTATTATTATTATTATTATTATTATTATTATTATTATTATTATTATTATTATTATTATTATTATTATTAAAATATTATTATTATTATTATTATTAGTATTATTACATTTTCGCCCACAGGCACTGATGTGGGTCAGTGACCTGTGTCCCGGTGGGCTAATCCAAAAAGAAAAAAGCCGTAGTCTAGGAATCCTGAGACAAGAGGAAAACATATATGGCCAAGGATCTGTCCCCGTCAGTTCATTTTACTGTTCTATCATCGACACACTGATGATGTAGTCCTTCCTTCGTAATACCGGACGCACATCTAAATGCTTTTACATCAGCTAATATAGAAACATCGACGACCTAAATTTCCTTCAGTAACAGAGGAGAATATAAAGCTTGCGTTCCTTGACACAGAACCAACACATAAAGACAGCCATCTTCTTATTCGCGTTAATGACAAATCTACTTTCACAGGTTTGGCTCACTATTAGCTTAGGTTTAGGCATTCGACGGCCAGTTCAACCATCCCTGAGGGGTACCTGAATTTTTAGTTGCAGAGGACCATCCGTCACCACCGACTAGAGGAGGTCCCTTAGTTCTCGCTAAGGGACTTCGTGATACTGACCAATCCACCAGAGGATCACTATAACGTCTCAGTTGCAAGAACATGTTGGTACTGTACAATACGTGGACTTCTATGGGACTTAGTTACATAAACGATTTCGATACTTGAACGTATTTGGTATTTCATCGTCTCTTTAATAATAAGAAGAAAGTATATAATATTTATTTCTCATATTGATTTTTGTTTATTTGATTTTCACAAACTCACTTTTAATGTCAAAAATGATCTGCTTTATCGTATGTTTCATTCATACCTGTAATGTCATATAGGCAATATGATTTTGTATTAGTCTGTTTTAATATTTGTTTTGTTTTCTATTTTACTGACCTTTTTAGACGTAAGTAAATAATCGTTCAATTTTCTTAACTTACTTCTCGTATAATACTACGCTTTGTAATTCAATTTAAATGTTTTTTTTTTAACTTTGTATCTCGAAATGTAAGCTGCAAAGGAATGGTGTTACTCAAAGCTATAGTTGTCTTATTTATGATAGCCTTGTGTGAGTGTGTGTGTGTGTGTGTGTGTGTGTGTGTGTGCGCACAGACACACACACACACAATACAGAATAGTGAAATGAGTCTAGTGTGGCAGCATTATGTAAGTGTTAAGGTGCAAGCACTGCTTGCTCCATCTTGCTTTCATCTGCTGCCACTGGCTAGCCCTTGTGGCGAACAGGGAAGCAACTTACATAAATCTTCCCCTTCCGGTACACAGCCTCCTCACAATCAAGACTCCTGCTGTGCCTCCTCGTGGCAACACACGGAAACTGGGTACCTCGTGGGCCCAGGCTAGATCAGCAGGGGATCTCGGAGTAGCAGTGGGCCCCAAAGGGATGGCGCATAGGCTCACTGGTATGTGGACACGTCCTGGCGCCTACCAACCACCGCCCCGCTGCCTTGCGGATTAACCTTGGCAGGTATAAGGCTACGGGAGTAAACCCCAAACGAAAAATCTGCTGTGGAGCCCCGCATCAGGCAGACATGCTTACACAGCTCCGACAAGACCCCAACAGTGGTGTAGGCGGAAGTGACCACCGTGGAAACCCAACGATTACACCGGCGGACGAAGGCAATGCCTGATAGACAGGCTACTAAGGTGAAACCCAACAAACTGGGCTATCGGCAGTCTATTGCAACTCTCCCTCTCCCCAGTCGTTGCAACATTTGCACCACTGGATCAGGAAAAGGAAGAGCCAAGATGTGTGGTTGCAGCCTGCACTCCTGTCTCACCACATAAATCAACTCACGCATAGCAATCACCCGGCTTACCATACCTCACATCATCATCAAAGCCCCTTATATCCCCCAAAAGTCCAGTGGCGACGGACGAGTGGCGACGGGGACAGGCAGAGATAACTGCTGAGAGTCTCTAGCTACAACTCTGCACATGGGCGGCACAGATAAGATGGTCGTTTATGCACTGGGATCTAGGCAGCAGTGAAATCCGGTCCTGTCTGTGTGACTGAGCAGCCCTTACTAGGAGCCACTCTGATCACCTCACACGGGGAGGGGAGGTAAAGAAGGTACCCTAAACATAGCCTGCCTAAAACCCAACCTGACTGGGCAACCGCACCCAGTAAGGTAATCATTATGCGGTCGAAAACACAATCAAAATCACAGATCCAAACAAAAACAAACCATACAACCTCTTATGGTCTCTGCATGGAATGTCAGGACCCTTCTGGATACTGGCACAAATGCACGTCCTGAAAGAAGAACTGCCCTTGTGGCAAAAAAGGTGGCTAGGTATAACATCGACATAACAGCCATCAGTGAGTCCCGGCGCCGAGATGAGGGCCAATTCACAGAACGGGGGTCTGACTACACCTTCTTCTGGAAGGGTAAGCCTGCTGCGGAGAGAAACCACAAGCTAACTGAAATGCCTATTGGGATCAAGGAGCGCCTCATGATGCTTCGAGTCCCACTGAATCACTCACGTCATGCCTTCTTCGTCAGTGCATACGCCCCAACATTGGATTCAGGATGACATCAAGGAGGCCTTTTATGCCGACCTTGACAAAGTGCTAACCTCTATCACCAGAGAAGACAAGTTTGTGCTCCTTGGCGACTTCAATGCCAGAGTTGGCAGAGATGCTAACATTTGGCAGGGAACCTGAGGGAGAAATGGACTAGGCTTACTCCTTCTCAGCAAGTGTGCTGCTCATAACCTCACTACCACCAATACCTTGTTTAAGCAGGCCGACAAGTTCAAAGGATTGTGGCAACACCTACGATCCAAACACTGGCATCTCATTGACTACATCATTGTCAGAAAAAGAGATCGCCGAGATGTCCTCATCACCTGTACCATGCGTGGCTGAGACCACTGTGACACTGATTATCGACCTATCCAAGGCCTTCGACATGGTCAACAGGAAAGCCCTCTGCTGGACCCTCAGCCGTTTTGGCTGCCCACCAAAATTCATCGCCATTGTGAGGAAACTCCAAGATGGCACAACGGCACCCAGTCAGAGTTCTTCCCCATTCAAACGGGAGTTAAACAAGGGTGTTTACTGGCACCAACTCTCTTTTCCATCTTCTTGCTGCCTTCCTTACTCGTGCCAGTGCCAATTTAGCCAGCGGGGTGAACATCGAGTACTGGATGAAGGGGGGACTTTTCAACATAAGACGACTCCAGGCAAGAACAAAGGTGTCGGCAGCTTCCATTACTGAGCTTCAGTATGCAGACGACCTCACCCTAGTTGCTCACAATAATCTCGACCTACAGGAGATCCTGAACATCAATGCACACGAGTAGGCACACTTCGGCCTTGAGATGAATGTATGTAAGACTCAGATTCTCTTTCAACCTGCCCCTTGTTCAGACACACCTCCACCATCCATCCAGCTTAATGGTGCTACCCTCTCTAATATTGACCACTTTCGGTATCTCGGCGCCCACCTGTCCACCACCGCAAACATCGATGAAGAGATTCATCATCGGATCAGATGTGCATCTCAAGCCTTTGGAGGACTCCAAAATAGTATCTTCAGCTGTAGGGAGCTGAAATTATCCACAAAGCTGCACGTATATCGAGCAGTGGTCCTGCCCACCTTACTATATGGCAGTGAGACATTTGTCACATATAAGAGGCACTTCATGGCACTTGAAAAATTTCACCAACGTAGTCTACATTCCATCCTCCGGGTTCGGTAGGAAAAGACAAGAGAACAAATGCCAGTATTCTTGCTGACACCAACTGTAGGAGCATCGAGGCTACCATTATCCATGAACAACTACGTTGGACTGGCCATGTTACCAGCATGGACGACATTAGACTGCCAAAGCAGCTACTTTGCAGTCACCTAACGAATATTAAACATAATGCCGGGGGGCAATTGAAAAGTTATAAGGATAGTCTTAAGACAAACCTGAAAAGGTGCCAACTCAACCCCCTCACCTGGGAGTCGATTGCTCCACATCGTAACGCTTGGAGAAGCACCACACAAGAAGTTGTCATTACTTTCGAGTTAGCCCGACTTCAAACCGAGGCAGATAAGCGCCAACGTCGGAAAGGCCCTGCCACCGCCCCTCCCACAGTAGATGGATCCCTCCACATGTGCATCGAATGTGGACGAAGCTACGGGTCCCGTATCGGCCTCTTTAGTCACCTCAAAACTCACTAACCTAGGTGACATCCCTAATAACTCATATCATTGTATCATCACTGGATGATCAATTCCAATTTTTTTTCAATTTCAATTGTTTATTCCTTGATAGAGGAAGCGGGATCCTAGTGCTGTTACTAGGTACCCCTGGATGATCGCCATATTCTATTCCGAGAGACAGCAAAGTAGTAGTAGTAGTGTGTGTGTGTGTGTGTGTAATAATAATAAATAATAATTAACGGTTTATTGAAAGAGCTTGGCAGCCAGAAGGCTGAAAATATACAGTTACATAATTGGGGAATGGGTTTCGAATTACAAATAATATACAAATAACATAAGTGATATAAATAAGATATATAATAACTAGATGGGGAAAAGCTCAAACTACTGGGCATTTCAACATAGTGACAGTGCAAGAAGTAGTATTTACTGGGAGTGAATACACTGGTTTATTATAAGTAATTGATAATTTTTACAATGGTTGGGACTGGGCTGTTCTTATAGCGATCAGTTCGTGCACGTATGGGCTGGATGCGGTTGTGGTGTCGAACAGCAATTCTCGGGCGAGGGATCTCAGGTGGTAGTAGGAGCCGGTGTCGAGGATGGTGCAGAAGCTTCTTACCAAATTTGCAGATGAAGTCGTGGTGATGGTCAGTGAGAGTCGAAAGGGTCAGTGTGTTGAGCGCTTCTTGATATGTGGAGTAGGAAGGGGAGAGAATTATCTTGCATGCCCTCTTTTGCACTTTTTCTAGGTGTTTACGTTGTGTGGCATTTAGGGAGGAAGACCAGGTAGGGGAGGCATAGGTAAGCTTGAGAAGTATGAATGTTGAGTAAACACTGAGGAGCTCGGGTGTAGGAACTCCGAGGGACTTGAGTCGGCGAAGGATGTGGAGACGGAAACTGGAGGATTTGACAACTTCACTGACGTGTGGTTTTCAATTTAGTTTGTTGTCTATGGTGACGCCGAGGAGCTTCGTGGAATCTACAACCTGGAGAGTGTTCGGACCTAAATTAATGGAAGGGGGTTGGGACAATGTCGGAGGAGAGGTTGATGTGCATAACCATGGTCTTGGTATGGTTGATGGTGACGTGGATGTTGGTGGCCCAGTTTTGGAGACTGTTCAATAAATCCTGAAGGGCGGTATAGTCGGGAGCAGAATTGTTAACGCTGATCCCAATGGTGGAGTCGTCGACATATTTCCAGCGAGCGGGGGTTTCTCTTAAGACATCATTGATAAGCATAAGGAAGCAGAGTGGTCCCATCTTGGTGCCTCGGGGGACGCCACAGGTGAGTGACTGAAAGGTGGAGACAGCCCCTCGGAAGCATACAGTTCGGCGTCGGTCACTGAGGAAGTCTGTAAGCTATGGTATAAGACTTCTCCGAAGCCCGAGGTCTATAGCTTTGTTGATGATTATATTGTGTGTGTGTGTGTGTGAGTGTGTGTGTGTGTGTGTGTGTGTGTGAGTGTGTGTGTGTGTGTGTGTGTGTGTGTGTGTGTGTACTAATAGTACACACACTGTACACTGTACTATTAATAATAAAAATAATAATAATGATAATAATAATAACAAACAATTTATTAATACAGTTGCAGCCGGTGGCTGAAAATATACAAACTTACATGTAATTTAGACCAAAAAATATACACGGCTGTACAATGCATAAATCAAGAACTATTTATTATTTTAATAATAGATGGGATGGTGCTATTCTTATATATATCTATATCAGTGCGGGCACCTATGGGCTGAATTTTGTTGTAGTGGTGGACTGCGGGTGGTGGGCGGGGGACTGCAGGTGGTAGTAGGTGGCGATGACGAGAATGATGCAGTAGTCCACTGCCAAACCTTGTTAGTGCGTGGTGGTGGAGATCACGGAGGGGTGGCATTTCCAGGGTGGGGAGAGCGTTGTTGTAGCTGGAGTAGTCTGCGCTGAGCATGATTCTGCAAGCCCTCCTCTGTACCTTCTCTAGCTAGGCTGGTGACGCATAAGTTAATTTTGGGAGTATAAATGCGTTGCAGATAGTCCTCAGCTCTGGCGTGGGTGCCCCAAGTGATCTGAGTCGTCGTAGCATGTAGAGTTGGTACGAGGCTGCCTTGATAGTGTTGTTTACATGGGCCTTCCAGTCCAGTTTGTGGTCCATAGTTACACCCAAGAGTTTGGCAGACTGCACTAACTCGAGAGGATGGGTACCCACTGTAACTGCTGGAGCTTGCAATGGAATGGTGGCGGTATTGATGTGCATGACTACGGTTTTGCTGTGATTCATGATGACCTTTTTCTCCATAGTCCATGCCTGTAGCCTGTCCAGGGTGCCTTTTAGCGATGAGTAGTCCAGTGAAGTGTTGTCCACTGTAACCCCACATTGCAGTCATCCACGTACTTCCACCTGTAAGTTGTCCGGTAGAGCGTCGTTAATCAGGATTAGGAAGCACAGTGGTCCCATCATGGTACCTTGGGGAACACCGCAGGTAAGGTGTTGGAATGTGGAGACAGAACCCTCGTACCTCACTGCCTGACGAAGCTCACTCAGGAAATCAGTGAGCCATGAGACCAGGTTGGTGGGCAGCCCTAGTGTAATGGCCTTGTTGATAACAGTGCAGTGATCAACAGGGTCAAAAGCCTTTCTGAAGTCAACAAGGGCAACGGCCATTGATGTCTTACGTTTCTCCAGGTGTGTGTGTGTGTGTGTGTGTGTGTGTATGTGTGTAATAATAAATGTATATGTGTGTTATATGTATGTGCATGTACCTTATGTATCCGTGTGTGTGACAATATCTGCTAAACTTATACTGCCACAGTGCCTCACACACACAACAGGTAATGGTCAACTTCTCGTCATCGCTGAACCCATAATGTACATCACTGATAATGGCTCGTTGTTACGGGCTTGTGGTGACTTGACGACGTAAACGGCATTTATCGTAAAACTCACCAACCTGTAGCACTTGGCTGGTGTATAAAAAGTAACTTCAATACGCCTCCATAATGTTCTTTTGTCAGTCCTTTCTGTCTACAAAGTGTCTATAAAACTTTCTTTATTCCATCTGCTCATTCGATAGTTTGTTTTCCTTTTCTGTCTTTCCTTATTTCGCGGAATTTCGTCTGGGATCTTCTTGGTTCACTTCCGGTGTTTTCTTCATGTGGTAAGGCTTGTCCGCTGTCTTTCAGTTCCTCACCTTTTTAATTATATATTTTAGAGTATTTTGAGAGCTCATCTCTTCTTTTTTTGTCTGAGATTTACGCCCAGAGGAAGCCGTGTGTGTGTGTGTGTGTGTGTGTGTTGCCAACAGGAAATATTTTCCTCTTTTTCTTTACATTAACGTGCATGGCGACATAATACATTAGACAGAGTAATGACAGTACTTTGAGTAGATTATTAGACAGGTGTTATCTCTAATTTCTTGGGGTTCCAATGCTTAACTGAAATTTTTATTTGACATAATTTTAATGGAGATTGTCGAGTGATAAAATACGCCGAGGTGCATAATCAGTGACCAGAACTAGTGAGTGAGACGTAAAGAACGTTTGCAATATGTTAGGAGCTGAGGAAATGAAACAATAAAATGTTATTATGTGATTCACAACATTACGAATAACTGATGACTCGAGGGATGATGAAGAATTATAGTGTAATAAAGAACGCATGACGTATGATGTCCGTTCATTCGTCACCATAAAGAAAAACTCTGTCACTTATTATTAGGCTATGGCTTTAGAGATGGTTTAGTTAACTTACGAAATGTAAGCATTGTTACTTGTTCTTATGGTGTTCTTAGGAATGTGAAGACAAACACTCTTTGTCTGTCTGTCTGTTTGTCTGTCTGTCTGTCTTTTTATGTGTCTGTTTGTCTGTCTATCTTTCTATCTGTCTGTTTGTCTGTCTGTCTCTCTAGCTCTGTGGTCGGGTCAATGGCCTCATCCTTCACTCTCAACATTACACCACCTTTGGCTGCGGGTAAACTTCCTGCCACAGAAATAAATGCTGTGTATGTGTGTGAATGTGTGTATAGGTTGTCTATCTCCATGTTTACTGAACAATCTCGTGTTGATTTAAAAGAATGTCTTACTCATCTTGCTGAACTAATAACAGGAAACAGACAGAAAAACATGTTGTGAATGTTTATAGATGCAGTGCTAAGTCCATTAGTTTTTGTGTCCGGTATTATCTAAATGTAGTGTGTTTGTGTGTGTGTGTGTGTGTGTGTGTATGTGTGTGTGTGTGTGTGTGTGTGTGTGTGTGTAATAATAATAATAATAAAAGTAATAATAATAATAAACGGTTTATTAATAGAGTTGCAGCCAGTGGCTGAAAATATACAGACTTACATTTGATTTAGACATAATGATATAATATGCATTGAATATATTTACAGGGCTGTACAGTAAATAAATCAGGAGTTGTTTATTATTTTAACAATAGATGGGATGGTGCTATTCTTATATCTATCGGTGCGGGCTCTTATGGGCTGAATTTTGTTGTAGTGGCGGACTACTCGAGGTGGGCTGTGGCTGCCAGTGGCAGGAAGTGGCGATGACGAAGGTGGTGCATTAATTGGCTGCCAAACCTTTCCAGTGCTTGGTGGTGGAGGTCACTGAGGGATGGCATTTCCAGGGTGGAGAGAGCGTTGGTGTAGCCGGAGTATTCTACGCCGAGCATGCTTCTGCAGGCCCTTTTCTGTACCTTCTCCAGCTGACGTTGTTGGGTGGAGTTGAGAGAAGACGACCAGGCTGGTGACGCATACGTTAGTTTGGGGAGAATAAAGGCATTGTAGATGGTCCTCAGCTCTGGCGTGGGTGTCCCAAGTGACCTAAGTCGTCGTAGCATGTAGAGACGGTTCGAGGCTGCCTTGACTGTATTATTTACATGGGCCTTCCAGTCAAGTTTGTTGTCTATAGTTACACCCAGGAGTTTGGCAGACTGCACCAGCTAGAGAGGATGGGCACCCACTGTGACTGCTGGGGCTTGCACTGTGTGTGTGTGTGTGTGTGTGTGTAAAAGTTATTATAATAATAATAATTAACGGCTTATTGAAAAAGTTCTGCAGCCCTATGGCTGAAAATATACATTGAAAATAAATGACTTATTACATACATTGGTGGTTTAACAAAAGCCTTCATTAGAGAAAGGTAAAGGAACATACAGTGAACATACAGATTAATGTTTACAGTGAAGGTCACGAAGATCCTGTGCGCTGAGGTGTTGAACAGCAGACACGTAGTGTAGTAACTCCCTCACAGATGGTGTTATGAGGGGCATCACGTGGTGTAGTAATTTCCTCACAGATGGTGTTATGAGGGCAACCTGACGTGGTGTAGTAATTCCCTCACAGATGGTATGTGTGTGTGTGTGTGTGTGTGTGTGTGTGTGTGTGTGTGTGTGTTAACAGAGCGTTGTTGATCTCTCCCAGAAAATAAGGATGGAACTCTTCCTCCTTATCTAATGTGTTTCTTCTCCACACACATACACGTGAGTTCTTCATCTCACGACTTTGACGATTTAAAAAATAGTGTTTTATTATTGTATTTATCGCTTTTAAAGGGATGAGATGAGCAGTATATAGAGATTTTCACCAATACCCAGTCTTTGTTTGGTTATAATGCTAACCTAACCTAACCAAACCTTCAGCAATGAAAAATATATTTTATTAATTGGATTTTTCATTAACAAACGCCGGCACGTTAACAGAAAGAGAAACATCACTGTCCGCTCGAAAATGTCTTTAACTAAGAAAATTCGACTTCTAAAGCATATGTGGACTGGTGTCATACCGCCACCACCAGCTATTACAACACGTCCAGCTCTTTAGGGCGTCTTCCAAGTGACCATAAGTTCCTATATTTATGCCTCCTATACTATAATTATAACCCATTTCCAAGAACATTTTACAGTAAGGTTCTTACCTGGTGGAATGTTCAGGGGACTCTTTGTCTGTATAAACGGAGATCAAGGTGGAATTTTGTTATTATATTGTAGGATGAACGATTGATGATTCCAGAGTTTTGACTAATACAGTGAAAAACTTTCTGGTGTTTTGTTATTTTGTGTTAGTGGCAGCAACAGGTAAACTCTCTCCTGTTGGTTGTAGATAACAATGCGTTAGTGAACAATTCGGAAGAAAAATGAAGAGATTTTAGAGTTAACAAGTGTGTGTGTTCGAGGAGCACGTTGAGAGAGGGAGAGAGGGAGAGAGAGAGAGCTTGAATGGAGATAGAACAGAGGAAATATAATGCTTCAGGTATCTGGGAGTGGACGCATCATCAAAAGGAATAGTGAGTGGCCAATTGATCCACAGAACAGCAGAAATGAATGGAGATATCGAGACATAAGAGACAGAGAGATGTTCCAAATGAGGCAATGACGGGATGTGCTGTACTGGGCAATGGTGGAGCTAACTATGACTGAGAGAGAACAACCAGCAGAACTGATGAGCTTGAGAGTAAGAAGAACTAACAAGGAGATAGATAAAACGAAATGCAAAAATAAGGATACATGAAAAGGGAAAAAAAGTGGACCGAGAGCTGATCAAGACTTAGGCGGTATTTACATATTAAGAAATTACACGAAAGCGCTTGGGAACTTCGTGTTTTCTTCCTTCCTTGTGGTTATCAGCATATTAAGAAAATGGAAAGTGAAAGAATATTAAAAATGTTTAATTAGGAAGTGGACAGTAGGAAAGAGACGACCAGGCAATACCTGTAGAGGAAATGGAGAGGTGGGATAAGGGATGCAGTACACACACACACACACACACACACACACACACACACACACATTGTTCTACTCCATGTCCTTGTTTTACCCTTTTAAAGATACGTGACCTGGTGCTTTAGAGGTATATCGTCAAGTAAGCAGAAACAATGGAAAATGACAGTCTGCTTTCTAAGACCACTAGTAGCTGTTGGTAATCGCGGCATTCTTTAGAACAGTGCAATAGGTACCCAACTAATGTGTGCTATTTAGCCTCTGGCAGTAGTTCTGTTTCAGAGTCACATGTACAAAGCGACTTATTTTTTCTTGAAAATTACAATGGGTTGATGATCTGCTTGTGCTTGTGGTGATAAAGCCTCCACGAATGCGGTTACAAAGACCTATAGAACCTATCTTCGTCATGACCTGACTGAGGGAGTCAAAGTTTCAACTAATATATTAGTTGAAACTTTGACTAATATAATAATAATAACTTTGTTAATATATATTAACAGCTACTGTGTACGAGGCAAAAATTTACATCGTTACATTACAATTGTAGTGATGACGTCTAGTGGTCACCTGCTTACAGCGTTGTTGGTTTACACCGAGTGACATCACACAATACACACCTGTATTGTACGATAATTATGGAACCCAGCGAACGTGAATCACCTTCAGGTTGGCCAACGCTCAGTATTAAAATGTTTAATTCTAATTCTTATTACTGAATCTTACTGTACAGGTTCATGAGAAAGCGGCGGAACAATTTTAAATATTTAAATTGTATTATTACGTCGTTACTTACGGTGTACTGTATGCGTGAATATACCGCTCAATGATCCCTGTGACGCGTGTGTGACGTAGAATATATTATTTCCTGTAATTAACCGAGCGGAAGAAGTCACAAAGACTTTCTGTGGGTTTAGCGGTCAATTCCACTAAGTACATGTTTGATTATATGCATACAAGAGTGCATATCTGAGTATGTCTCACGTTGAGGCGATCTTCACTCGAGTCTTACGGGTCACTTGTCTCGCTCGTGGCACCCCCAGTTCACCCAGCTGGAGAAGTGAAAGGCCCTGTGCACCGACGACTCAGTTGTATCCTCACTTTTTCGGCCTTCGAGACCGTTTAACTTCTATATACGCAATGGTATACAACCTTTCACTTATGGCTGGCCAAATCATCGGAAAACAAACTCAGGATAATTACAGAAGTGGTGAAGATTGTGGGAAGCTTACATGGTAGACTGGTGATTAAATAATATTTTTTCTGTTTTTTTAACAAAACTGTTAGATATGAACGATATACGTCACTGAAACCATAGTAGGATGAGCTGGTACAATATTGTTATATATAAAGTGGATATTTTAAATGTAAAATGTTGCCCTGCTGTTGTCGATTACAAAGTTTGTAATTGGAAACTTTAAACGCTGTTGTAAGTGATCACCAGTCAATCCTGAACGAGACATTGGCTTCATTTATTCCATCCCGGAAAAGATGTGTTCACGGGTACAGTGACATACATGTCAGTGGGAAGGTTGACTGTAAACATCCGTCAGATCGTACTGTACACTAACTTAAATAGTGGGGTTTTTTTTTTTTAGATTTCTCGTCTTCAAGATTTTTTTTTGTTAATTTGAATCTTGATACGAGTTAGAGCTCTTATGTCATTGCAGTGCATCATTAAAAGATGTTTTCGATATCGCCGGCAAATAACAAACTCTTGAGATACTTTTGTTTATCATACACTTTATATAAATCTTAGAAGTGATTTTACTCTAGTCGGGAACAAACCTTTCTGGAGACTCGTTGCTTCCCCTTTTACTATAGTAGTTTGTATCTAAAACACCTTCCAAAATTGAATAACAAAAATAGATCTCAGCATTTTCAACTACTTAATTTTGTCTTCTCTTTTTGTTCGTGGTATTCTGCAGTCTTATTCTGTTGTTTTTTAGATGTTTCTTATTAATGACGCTGTTCGTTTTAAATAGTAATAACTTGCTTAGAAAATCTAAGATTAGATGCGTTAACAAATTCGTGATAGCATACAGCAAATGAGAGCAAGTCGTGGCCGAGTGACAGCCTGTGTTTGCCAGTCATCTGAACGGCCATATATCTCTCTCTGGGGGAGCTGCTGATTGCTGATTGTTCCTTAAACAGAAAAATAGAGATCCATTGATATTAAGACACTTACCAGATTTAACTGATACAGTCACTAAATTAATCTAAAACAGCCACGGAATTTAATTTCACCATCACTGATAACTCTAAGACAGTCACTATATTTCACTAAAACTGTCAATGTCTTCAACTAAAACACTTATTAAATTTACCTAAAACAATAATAGTATATAACAAAAGTATAATAGAGTATCATTATAACTGTATTCTACCAAAAATAAATCGCTCACTATCTATAACAGCAATAAAAGAACTTTGGTTTACTGTATATTGCTGTGTCAGCCCGGGCAAGTTCAGACCACCTTAACAAAATTACTCATCGGAGAATAATGTGTGTGTTGGGGTGTGTGTGTGTGTGTGTGTGTGTGTGTGTGTGTGTGTGTGTGTGTGTGTGTGTATTTTTGCTTTAGTGGTACACTGTAGAATCTACAGCTCACAGAGGACGGCATGACTCGACGTGTGACAATGTGAATATTACCGTCACCACTCACCAGCCATCCCGTTACCATCACGCCCTGGGTAACGAAAAAAAAAAACAACCCCTATCTTAAAGAGACATATGAAGAACAACGGGAAGGGTAACACGTGGGTTCCGGTCCGGTGACTCTTGAAGAAAAGAGGAGATGTGGGATAATCTATTATTTTCAGGTCGGTATAATGGATAGTAATTATTTCCGCCGTTTCTCTTGTCTTCTCCAGCGGCTGTCACACCGCCCTAGATGGATGGGTAACCTGGCTCTAGTTTCTTAAAGATTCGTAAGTAATGTGTTCTCCCCTCACTAGGTTTACTAGAAGGCGTCAATAGGTACGGTAGAATCACAGGTGCCATTTCGATGCAACTCTGATCGGTCTCCATACGACAGCTTACAGGTATAGACTCCGGTAGTAGTATTCTCATATGTTCATTTAAGAGGAAGATGTAACCTTCGATCTTGTTAGACCAGTGCCGCGTTAAGACTTTCGTAGGCCTTAGGCACCTCCAAGATATGGGGACCCATTTGACAGCATATTTACTAATAACACAAGCTAGTATCTAATTATAAAATGTGATGTCGAAAGAATAAGATTCAGTGATGTTTGCCATGAATTGAGTAAAAGAAAATGGGTTAGTTCAGCTGTTCTTGTACAGTACAGAAATAGTTTTGTTTACAAGAAGCACAGCTTGCTGGTGGACACTAATAGGATTAAGTAATAAATAAATGGAAAAAAGTACCTCAGTATCAATTTAATAATTACCTGTAGAAAAAGGGGAAGAAAAGTTCTCGTTTTATTTTTCGTAGGCCCCCAATATCTCGTAGGCCCTAGGCACTGTGCCTACTGTGCCTAATGGATAATCCGGGCCTGTCACAGTGAGACTCGCGGCGTTTGATTGTGACGTGCGTCGGGGCTTGTATTCTGCCTTCCGGAGACTGAATGTTCATTTGTAAAATAATTGTCATTAGATCAAAAACTTCGTAGGTAATTTAGCTTCTAACAAAATTATTTCTGTAAAATATATAATTTGCGTAAGAGATGATTATGAGGTAAGTTAAGTTGATTACATTGTGTAAGATGTATTTTATTGCTTTGTATTGTCCGTCGACCAAGATGCCGATACGCCGAGTCATTCTAAGCCACGTGACGGGTTAGCCAGCGCCAACAGCGCCCCCCCCCCCAAGCGGACGGAGATTTCTGGAAACTAGGCCTATATAATATTAAATATAATTTACCGAATTAATGGACGGGAATCATTAAATTAAATGACATTATTAAACTTAAAATTATTATAGATCGTTTCCCAGTGTATATATGTTATGTAGGTCCCAACAAAGTTATTAGTTATGCGGAAAATAGGTCACGGACTTGGCTCGCCTTGAAGACGGACAAGGCTGGCCAACGGTCAGTTGGACTACAGCGCTTGAACAGACAGGGTGGTCTGCGCGTTCAGACAGGACAATACGGTCACGTGGTCTGGTCACCTGTGTTCCGACATTGCAGTATAAGCAGTTCTCACCACTCTTCAAATAGACCACTTACGACTTTTTTTTAGCTTAACTTGATTTCCATGCATTTCTACACATAAATTATTTGGATTAGTAACCTTAAAGCCTTACCTTTTATAATGGTTAGGAGAATTTGGAGGATATAAGTGAAGATGAGGCAAGTAGAGGCTGGCGGATGTTCCTACACAAACATGGAATTCTTTTAAAAAGAATAATAAAATTCTTCATTTGCTGTTCTACGTATATGGAGGATATCTTATAAAAAAATATTATTCCCTTACAGATTTATACAAATTATGTGCATCTAATTCTATTTTTTTTTTCATTTGGTTTCAAAATATAGTTCCATAGTGTTGGTCATCGGGCGGGGTGCGAGTACCACGGAAATCTCCCACGTTCTTGCAATTGGCCCTACAGCCTATGGTGGTGTCTTCACGGTTGACTGAAGGTGTTAATCATCTCGACCAAGTCGGCCAACCCTCTACAGTAAGTGGATGAACATACTGTACACACATCTAAAACAATTCTTAAGTTACCACTACTTAGAAAATTTTACAGAAAACGAAAGCACTTTTTGATAAGCGGTTTTATTCTCTCGGTTTGCAGTGAATATTTTTGCAGTATAAGAAGTAAACACATATTTTTTGTTTGAAAAAATAATGGACCACAAGAAAATTAGGCACCCAAGTTATTTAACCTAAGATTAAAGCCAGTACCCTAATGATCCCTGGGGAGTTACGTTAGTTTGGATTAGGGTTGTTAAACTTAGGTTTAAACAGCCAGGAGGGGGGTGGGGGTCAAATCTTTGAGACAATTTTTCTTTTTAAAAGAACTCCATGTTTGTGTACGAACAACCGCCAGCCTCTACTTGCCTCATCTCCACTTATATCCTCCAAATTCTCCTAACCATTATAAAAGGTAAGCCTTTAAGATTACTAATCAAAATAATTTATGTGTAGAAATGCATAGAAATCAAGTTAAGCTAAAAAAAAGTCGTAAGTGGTCTATTTGAAGAGTGGTGAGAACTGCTCCATCTGGGTTGGTGAATGACGTCCCTTATCAGAAATAATATCGACCCAATTTTCGTAATGAGCGCAATTAATAACATCCAGCACTACCAAAATATTTATTTAATTAGTATAAATACTTAGTGGCCTAAATTTCACATTTTAATAAGTCCAAATATGCCAGGTAGTTCCCAGGCATGTTTTATTTGTGTAACAGTTTAACCACAATTTGTTACTAATAAGATAAATTCAGTGACAAATTCATTTTTTTTTTTAATTCCCTTAGTGACTCAATGTATTGCAAGAAAGAACTACCTTACCACTTTTGGCGCAACATTTGGAGTGGTGGTAATAATTCACTTTGACATTGACAGTGGTAGAATCAAGTGCAGATATATTGGCTTTGTATCGCTATGATTCCAACAAAAATGAATAATGTCTTCGAAAATAAATTAAATTAAAGGTTAAATTATCTTTTCGGTCAATTTTTTCAATTTCAATTTCAATTGTTTATTCCTTGATAGAGGAAGCGGGATCCTAGTGCTGTCACTAGGTACCCTTGTACAATGACACCAGAAGCATCTGGCAAGTGTGACAAGTATATACAGTATAAATATAATATAGGGGCTTACTAAAGCCTAAGGAAGGAAGGATATTCCTTTAACACATAATTAATGTTATTTACATAATATCTGGCCAGTATGGGGAGGATCATCGTGTCTCCGTCAGGGGGTCATGGAGTGGTGGTCCAGCAAGCGTCACGGAAGCGTTGTGTGTGGGGACACCTTAAGGCAGGGGTCACCAAACTTTTTTCACAGTGGGCCGGATAACTGAAAGAGTGACGAGCGCGGGCCGCATAATCATTCTGTTCAATACTTGCAAGCCAGAACGAAAGCTCTGGTAACGTCAGAGCGTAGGCGGAGCTACCACGAGCCGGGGAAGGACTTGGGATCCGGCCCGCGGGCCGTAGTTTGGTGACCCCTGCCTTAGGGGGTAGTGGATAAGGGTGCAGTTGTCGGGTCTTTTGCATAATGCACATGAGCGTTGCTCAGGGGATGCGGGGATACCAATCTCCCAAGCAAAGTCATAACCAATGATGATACGGGCAGCAATCACGTCCCTTTTCCGCGACCCTTTCCCGTAGACGTACGAGAGGTCAGGAAGTTTACGGAGGACATCGTACCAGGTGGGCGGGGAGTCCAGGAGGGATGGCTGCTTCCCGAGGTTCTCTCTGTTTGCGGCGAATTTGGGTCCTAAGCTGTAAAAGTGTTCGAGGAACAACGTAGTCAGGTGTGGCCTTGTTGCAGCCTGTCTTGGCAAGGCCATCTGCTGCCTCATTCCCCAAGATACCGACATGACTGGGTATCATAGGAATGTCACAGGACGGCCTGCATCCTGAAGTGTTGATGTTAACCCTCGTATTCGGAGGATGAGGTCCTTATTTTCCCCTAATCCAAATGCGATCCCGTCGAGAGCAGACCTGGAATCGCAGGAGACAAGCAAGGGGCAGAAACCATCTGCTTCTTCCTCAGCGAGAAGGGCAGCAAGGAGGGCAATTAGTTCAGCCTGAGTGGAGGATGCCCCGTCAGAAACTCTGATAGACAGTTTGATAGGCTCAGGGGCATCAGGACGGGAGATGTAGACACCAGCCCCGACCCGACCTGTAGCGGGGTCAACAGAACCATCAGTGTAGAGGACGAACCTACCTGGGGACCAGTGGGCGATCCTGGAGAGGTGGTATTTGCAGAGAATAACAGGGTTCACGTGGGATTTCGGGAGCGGTCCACCGAGGGCAATCACTTCAGGTTGAAAATCCAGCCAAGGAGAAGGAGACGAACCAACAGCAGGGGTGACAACAATATCAGGCAGGAGGTCGTGTTCCTGAAGGGCTCGGATGAGTGACCCTCGCCACTGTCTTCTGGATGGAGGTCGGCCTCGGACAGCAGGAGTCAAGTTGGCTTGGACATAGTTGCCCCGAGGATCCCGTAGAATGGAAACGGCAGTCTTTAGGTAAAACTCCTGGACACGATCCTGTAAGGGGGAAAGACCAAGTTCAACTAAAATGAGGGCAGGCTGAGCCGTATCAAAGGCTCCCTTGATATCAAGGAAGACGGAGACGCGGGCAGTCTGATTGCAATAAAAGGAATCAATGGAGTGTGCTGTGCTGCGATGTTGTATGAAACCATTGAGGGAGTTGTGGAAGCAGCCTATGGTGTGAAGAAGGCGACGATTGAGTATCCTTTCCATCATCTTGCAAACACAGGAGGTAAGACTAATGGGTCAATATTTCCCAGGATCTCCCGGCTTAGGGATGGGGATAAAAGTGGCATTTTTCCTGTTAGACGGGAGAACCCCATGTTCATAAGACATATTGCAGAGAGCAAGCAAGGGGCCGTTAGGAATATTAGTACAGGCGTTGAGGACGGAGTAGGTTATCTGATCATCTCCAGGATAGGCGTTTTTTCTAGAGCGACGAGCACTGTCACGCTCGAACTGTGTGATGGGATGAACAGTGGGGACAGGGCAGGTAAGAGCAGCACGAACAACAGGCTCAGACGCATCGATGCGGGCCTGCACTGCCTCCTGCATTGGATCTGGAAGTGCTTCAGGGGAGGAAGCTCGTGCCCAGTTCTCCATTAAAGAGCAGGCAAGGGAGGCGGGGTCAGGGTGGGAAGGAGGCCTCCGTCGAGTACCCCGTATAGCATTAATCCGATTCCATACATAAGAGGGTGACGACTGGAACGATAGAGACCCCAGTGAAAGATAGCCAGTCCGCCTCACGAATCCGACGACGCTCCTGAGTTGCAAAGGAGCACCAATTTTTTAAATCTTCCTAGTCCTCTGGAGAGCGAGACCTCCGTATGGCAGAGTGGAGATCACGGGTTACCTGCCGGAGATGTCTCATGGCAGGGATACGATACCAGTAGTTGGTGGCACTTCTGGGGTGACGGGGAGGGCGTGGAGGGGTAACGCGATTGACGGAGTCATACACGGCATCAACAAAATCAGCGCTGTAAGAGTCAAGGGACTGGGGGACAACATAGGAATCCGCCCAGGTAGACAGGTATTGGGTAAAGGAAGGAACAGCATTTTGTGTGAGACGAAGGCGAGGGGATCGATAAGGAGCTGATGCCGGGGCAGAGAAGGAGAGCCTGAGATGGGTAGTAACGGCAAGATGGTCACTATACAGAGCAGGCTCGGTGCAGACGGTCGGATGAAAGGAGGTATGACCGTTCAATAGTAAGCCAACATCAAGGAAACTATGGAGGAGGCGAGTAGGTTCGTCAGGACAAAGAAAGCGAACATCATCATCCCCATTAAGAAACTGTGAGAGATGTGATCCGTTAAGGGTACATGGCGTGGGATGATCCGGAGTAAGAGTGGGATGGCGGGAATTAAAGTCGCCAAGAACAATAGTGGGAACCCCATCATGGAGGTCGTGAAGAACCTGGGGGTCCAGAGAATCACTCTTGAAATGAACATTGACTACACGAAGGTCCGGTCACCAAGAGTAAGGGAGACAGAAAGTAATTCAGATGGGGGTCCATGTGAGTCAGGTGAAGGGAGATGAACAGATGGAATGGTGTTACGCACAAGGGAGAGGAGGCCACGAGCCTGCCCACAGTACCGAGGCAGGGTGTAAACAGTATAACCAGAGAGGCGGAGTGGAGTAACATCGTCTGTGATGGTTTCCTGAAGTAGAGCAACATCTATTTGATGGGAGAGCACAAACTGGGTGAGGTCTGTCCGGCGAGGTCTAAGTCCCTGGATGTTCCATTGTAAGAAGAGGAGGGAACGGTCTCCGTGGTGAGATGAGTCGGTGGGGCTAGACAGGGCTCCAGAGGAGGTACCAAATTCTGTAAGAGGGAGGAGTGGGAGAGCGAGGGATGGATCCTCCATCTCGGGAGATTGAAGGAGGCGGGTCACCAGGGCTTGCAAAGTGCGCCCCTGTTGGCTCAGGGTGTCCAGAATGAGTTGTTGTTGCCTCTGCAATGTCGCAATTGTTTTCACAAACAAGTCGAGTTGGGCAGAGAGATGGTTGATTTGCTTGGAGTAGCGATCCAGACGGAGAGTGATTGTTTCCATAGAACCAACTTGGTGTACCTGTGCAGGAGCTGGAGGTGGCAGCGAGGATTGCCGAGGGCCCGACTTGGCTTGTGGTGGTGGTAGCGACGGAGAGGGATGGTGAGGGTTCAGGTGAGTAAGAGGTGGTGGTGCTGGTGAGAGACAGCGGGGATCCGGGTGGGCAGGAGGTGGTGGTGACGGGGAGGAAAGGTGAGGGCTCAGGTGAGCAAGAGGTGGTGATGCTGGTGAAGGACAGCTGAGGTCCAGGTGGGCAGGAGGTGGTGGTGACTGTTTGGCAGGGCCGGCAACGACCTTGTTCCAAGAACGGTAGGGAGAAGGAGGGAGGGGAGAAAGGATGGGCGGTAGGGGTGATAGGGGGGATGGTAGAGGAGAAGAGATCAATGGGAAATCCTTGGTGGATGGAAGAGGCGGTGATGGATAGGAGTCAGGTATGGTATACAGGGGCTTCGTCAGAGACGAGAGCGGTGGTACAAGGTAAGTTTTCCCCGGGCGAGTGTCAGGGCGCTGTGGGCAATTGGCATTCCAGGCGTGGTGACTGCCATGGCAATTGACACACCATGGATTAACTGGGATTTTGTTCTGAATTTTCGATTTGCATTCCACTGTGTCGTGAGGACCTGCAAAGAAACCGCAGGCGACCATCCTCGTGCACTCCCAGGTGCGGTGTTTCCACGATTGGCAACGACCACAGATTTTCGGGGTTCCGATAAATCGGTCGAGAGGACAGTTGTGAATTGGTCCTACATTCACCCTCGGAGGGAGGGGGCCCACCCACCAGCCGATGAGTTCGTTGGATGGACGTTTGGAGACAGGGTTGATGCGGCGTTCCATGTCCAGTAGTTGTGGGAGAAGAGGGCGAAGATCGTCGATAGGGATCTCCCAGGGTACGTGGCAAACTATTATCTTGGTATGACGAGTTTCTGGGGTGATGGTGGTAAACTTCAGCATCACCTCCCCCTGGGGAGCAGGAAAGCCCACCTGAGTGAGCAGGCGTACCGTCTCGTCCATTTGTGTGGTGACTATCACGGCTGTGGGACTTCGGTGGAAGCGAAGTGTTGAGTCCTGAAGTGGAGAGCAGTGACGAAAGAACCAGGTCGTCCGTGTGCTCAGAGGCAAGTCCCGAGGAAAGGCGAGACGATGAAGGCGCGACAGGGAAGGGAGACAAAGGGAATCCCCTATGTCCATCGTCGGCTGAGGGTCGGTCATTGAGCCACATGTAAGCTCACTTGGGGACCCCAATGATAGGAGGAGGCCACCCTCCACAGCCCCAGATGGGGTGCGGGTGGGAGCCGTGGCCCCTGCTGGAGACCCTGACTTCTGAGGTTTCTGCTGCTGCCGTTTCCAACGAACGGGAGCGTTTAACGGTGGGCATAGGGCACGTTGGCAACACTGCAGTCAGGTGGAGTGGTAATGACGTCACTGCTACGTCACACTATCACATTGCGCATGCGCAAACTTGAAAAACTTTGCTCAGAGGGATCGGGTGGTAGGACCAGATGTTTTATCCCCAAAAAATTTCAAAGTCCATAAGTAAAAAAAAATAGATGCCACTGTGCTGATAACTGGGTGTTACTGTAGTTGTCTACACAGGCTGGAATTAGTAGACTTGCTGAATTCGTCAGAAACACTACTTTTAAGGAGCAGTCTCTTACAGCCTTTGTTGACACTACGCACGCATGCGCGTTCCTCCGTATTTTTATCCTTATTATTATTATAGTTAAAATTAAACATTAAAAAATGAAGGAATAATTTACAATTTACATTGCAGACTGTATTGAGGATATTTTTAAACCATTTAATTTTCGTCTTGTTCTATGTTTATCATTATTAGTATCTGATTAATTGATAGAGTTTCATGAATATACCTACTGTGTATGGGTGCCATGACATGTGCTCACGAGATGAACCTAATCTAACCTAACCTAACATGTCTTCACTTTCCATTATAGTTGTGAGTATATGCCTTGTAAACCAATGTCTGCACACTAACTATATGGAGACTCTCTGGTGAGGATCCATATACAGTATTTACATGGAATATTTTTCCAAATAAAAGACCATTTAAACAGAAGATACTTTTCTCCAACTGCTGGTTTAGTCCATGTCATTAACATATTGTATACATTTTTACTCCTGACATTGGGAAAGTGTTCATGTCTTGCTTTCTTTTATAGGGTATTTATTACATTACTATAATCAGATGGAGACAAGTAGGAAACATTATCTCAAGTTTTCATATCTTGTAGATAACTGGCCTTTATACTCGTATAATATGAAAGTGAGTTCATCACTGTCATAGCAAAATTAAAATACCTAATACTGTACTTTGTTATATTCTACTGACTTCATCCACAGAACAGGCCATAGTTCTCTTTATTTACACTCACCCAACCCCAAGTTCGCGACAAACTTATTACTTTGTTGTTAGATTTAATAAGGATAAAGAAGAAAGGAACAGATATTACACTCTATTCCTACGTTTTTATGGTTGTCACAGGCTTTATTTACTTATATTCACTGCAGGTGATCGTATTTCATTCCCAGAATTGGCTTATAATCCAAGAAAATAGGAAAATGAGGTACACCCTAGCTTGGGATTCAAGTTTTTCATGCTCGTAAATCGGGTAGCAAGAGTAAACGTTTCGTCCCACTGACAACGGTTTGAAGGTGCAAGCAGACCAACCTCCCGGACTTCCGCCAGTTGGTACACCTGACTACACTACGATGACGTAATAACAACGAACGACGGTCGGTTACCACCATGGCCCATCTTGAAAAATTACAAAACTTTTACTCCATTGTATTACGACCGCCGGGATACCACAGCGTGGTGTACACCACGGCATTTCTTGCAATTGGCTCTTGGCGGGATCCGAAAAAAATCCTCCTGAGACAAAGGAGAACGAATATTAACTCGCTGTTTAAGTAATATAATGTACAGCATGTGTGGACAAAGAGGCTGCCGAGTCGGTGAGACATCTAACCTGGATGAAATACTCTTGTTATAATGATAATAATTTCATGCATTTGTTTCGTAATGTACAACAAACTCTCAACATTCATATTTAGCGTCATAAGCATTTCCTCTCGTCGAGTTATACTCATATAAATACAGGTATCGCGGCATGGCATTTTATTAATATAATAACAAGTGAAGAATGTTTTACAAACCGCTAGCAAAAAAAAATTCATATCGTTTCACCACCACACTGCAACTGAGTCTAGCAACCGTCCTGCCAACCACCTGTCCCCGTCTGTCTCTCACACACACACTATACCATAGACCAACAATTATATGGCTCAGTGACTGGTATAAGGGTGCTATTTATCACTGGCCGCAGGAGAGTCATGCCTGTTATGCGAGTACAGTAGAGTCGAAAATAGACTGAACCTATAGAGTATGACGCAGGTAACATACATCCATGACTAACGCTACAGGTGAGTTGTTATCAGCAAGGATATTCCTAGTTTGTTGTGCATAGGTTAGTAGGTAGGAGACTTTTCATGGTGGTTAGGGGGAGGCTGTGTTATTATGAGCAGTAAGTCTGCGTCATATGAACAATAAGGCTGCGTCATATGAGCAATAAGGCAGTGTCATATGACCAATAAGACTGTGTCATATGAGCAATGAGGTTGTGTCATATGACCAGGTTGCGCTATGTTGGTAGTGGTGCGGTGTCATAGGAAGCCAGGTTGTGTGTTGTTTGTGTAGTAGGTAGATATATGGAGGGTCTTGGGGGGACATTGGTGACGGATGGTGTCGGGGAGTTAGTGTGTGCCGTGTTGATTGTGGGTGAGGAAATAGTGTCATATGTGTGAGTTGTTTGGTGGTGAGACGGTGTCATTTGGGTGGTGTTGGTGAGGTGGTGTCGTTGGGTCAGGTTGTGTGTTTTGTGGATGGTGGAGAATTGGCCGGAAATGAGTGTGTTGAGTAGGGAGTTGGAAGAAGCTAAGTTCGTGATTGCATGTTGGTAGGTGTTGGAGAGGTGTGGGGGTTGTAGGTGATGTGGGTAGCTGTATGGCTGTATATAAATGTGTGGGAGGTTTGGCTGTATGTAGCGTGGGTGGCTGAGTGGGCGGTAATGTGTGGGAGGCTTGGTTGTGTGTGGTGTGGGCGGCTGGGTGGTGGTGTGGGAGGCTTGGTTGAGTGTGGTGTGAGTGGCTTCAGGGTGGTGGTGTGGTGTGGGAGGCTTGGTTGAGTATGGTGTAAGTGATTTAATAATAATAATATTAATAAACAGTTTATTAATAGAGTTGCAGCCGGTGGCTGAAAATATACAAACTTACATGTGATTTAGACATAATAATATACGTTCAATACATTTACAGGGCTGTACAGTGCATAAATCAGGAGCTGTTTATTATTTTAACAATAAATGGGATGGTGTTATTCTTATATCTATCAGTGCGGGCTCTTATGGGCTGAATTTTGTTGTAGTGGCGGACTGCGCGAGGTGGGGCGGGGGACTGCAGGTGGCAGTAGGTGGCGATCACGAGGATGGTGCAGTAGTCCACTGCCAAACCCTGCGAGTGTGTGGTGGTGGAGGTCACTGAGGGATGGGATTTCCAAGATGGAGAGAGCGTTGTTGTAGCCGGAGTAGTCTGTGCCGAGCATGATTCTGCAGGTCCTCTTCTGTACCTTCTCTAGCTGACGTTGTTGGGTATTGTTGAGAGAAGACGACATGTTAGGAGACGCATACATTAATTTTGGGAGAATAAATGTGTTGTAGATAGTCCTCAGCTCTGGCGTGGGTGCCCCAAGTGACCTGAGTCGTCGTAGCATGTAGAGTCGGTACGAGGCTGCCTTGATTGTGTTGTTTACATGGGCCTTCCAGTTCAGTTTGTGGTCTATAGTTACACCCAGGAGTTTGGCGGACTGCACTAACTGGAGAGGATGGGCACCCACTGTAACTGCTGGAGCTTGCACTGGAGTGGTGGCGGTATTGATGTGCATGACCACGGTTTTGGTGTGATTGATGGCGACCTTGTTCTCCGTAGCCCATGCCTGTAGCCTGTCCAGGGTGCCTTGTAGCGATGAGTAGTCCGGTGAGGTGTTGTCCACTGTAACCCCCACAGTGCAGTCATCCACGTACTTCCACCTGTAAGGAGTGTCCGATAGAGCGTCGTTCATCAGGATTAGGAAGCACAGTGGTGGTGTGGTGTGGGGTGAGTGGGTGGCGGGACAGTATTACGAGTTTAGTCTATGTCACTAGAGGTTAGAACGGTGAACGTGTAAGACTCTATGTTGTGGTCAGTGTACCTGGAAAACACAAGTAAGATCTCAGGGTAGAGTAACTGTTGAGACAGAGAAAAAGAGGGAGAGAAGCGAAAACAGTTAGCGGAAGAGACAAGGCACACAGGCAAGCAACTGAATAAGTGAGCAGAGAGTCAAGCAGGTAGACAGTGAGAGAAAGCAGATAGAGAGAACGATCAACATATATGTAGACATATATTCACGCTCTACATCTGCCGGTTAATTTCAGTCTGTGAAAACGACACAGAATAATTTTGCATTTATATTAATGCTTCAGTAAAGTAAACCATTGATACTGTACTTCCAGTTTGCCATCGACGCCATCAATTCGCTTCGTAAACTGTAGTGATCGACATTGTGATAAACTCTGCTAAAGTGAATAGCCATATTTCCTACGTTCATTTTAACGATTTTGATCTATGGCTTATGCAATATCATGTATACAATATAATCAATACAAAATTTCTCATGAACAAATAGTAATAATGAAAGTCCAAATTATCTTTGCGGGTTTTGTAAGGTGGGGGGAAAGTACATAATTTTGTAAGTTCAATATATCAGCTGTCAGTTACAAGAGTACACGAAGGTTTACAATAAACGTGAGCTTGTTGATGTGTTGATGTAAACAGTTGTATTTTATATTTTGTATTTGAAATTAAGAGGGAGTAAAAGTGAAACTGAAGAGGTAGATTTTAACACCATTTATTTCTTACACAGCGTTATAAATACCGATCATATCTATTTGGCATCAAAAATACTTTCATATATTACAAGCAAGCTGTCAAGTCAGGCAATTTGTAAAATATCTGCGAGCATGTGGAGATCATTTGTTACACGAAATATGCTATAATAGCCAATTCGTAAGTGTTTTTTTTCTTCAGGATAAATGCTAAATAAAAACTAGAGAATTACAATAGGATATGTTAGGTTAGATTAGATTGAGTTAGGTTAGGTGTGAAGTTTAAAGAAATTTAAATAAATTTAAGTTAAATAATTTGATATAACCTAACCTAACTGACCTATATATTGCAATCATAGTAAAGGTAACAACAAAATCCACTATATATATATATATATATATATATATATATATATATATATATATATATATATATATATATATATATATATATATATATATATATATATATATATATATATATATATATCCAGGGTCCGGATCCCGAAAGACTGACATATTAAGTTTTCCTCCGACGACGAATGGAATAACACACCGAATTAGGGTAAAGATACACTGTAATTCTGACGCTATAATTCGTCTTTAATTTTTCTCCTAATTTAAGTAAAACAGGTGTGATCTTACATACCAACCTACGAAACATAGGAATCGTGTCCAGGTAATTTACACACACACACACACACACACACACACACACATCTTGACGCTGGAAAGATATTCTCTGAAGGCTTCTCTGAGACTCTGGACTCCCACGATTCATGTTTGGCAGATAAATTGTCTGTGCATATACTACAGTACCCAGGCGACCTTGAGTCTCACACTGTAAAGGGTGAAGCTGGACCTTGGATTTCTAAGACTCATATTTGGGACATAAATTGTATGTGTCCTTGTTACGATGCACTGAAAATTTACAATGGACTCGATGATCATGCATGGTTTACAAAAATCTGAGTGAAATTATAACAATATCGTAGAAACGTATCTACACATTGTAAGGGGACTATACATTCAAAACTGGACAGACTCTGTTTATACTTGGTACTGTACGTAAACGATGGGAATATTCTTGGTGTGTATTTGGAGCTTATGTTTATAACAGTCATGCTTAGTATATAATTTCTGTTCACACTTGCTACCACTCCCTGGAAGTCCCTCGTCACTGGCTGTAATGTTGCAGCACAGCCGGTCCCTCACATCGTTAATGACCTCCTCAATCCTGGAAGTTTCAATGTAGGAATTTGCGGCAATACTTTACGTTCTTTGTGCATACTGCGAGTAAGAGCTGATAAAGTTAAATTCTTTATTCCATTATTCTTTGTACAGTTTTCCTCTCATTAGTTCAAGAAGTCAGATGCCTTCGTCGGTGACTATTCTCACCGACGGTAAACTGCTACGACTGTGATTAAGATGCCTTCATTTAAAATATTTTTTGTTTGTCAGGAATGAGATATAGTAAAATTAAAGTTTACTAAAGAAAATATACCCAAACAGCCGGATCATTTTAATTTATATGTCAGTAGTTAAGAAGTAGAAACCAACGCCGTTTACATGATAAACAAAAACATAGTATTATATTCCTTTACAAAATCCTAAATAAGACAGAGTACGCTTATCTTCATTATAGTGAGATACATTGAATTGAATAGTTTCTTTTACATCCTAGATTCAAGAAATAGGTTTTGGGTTTCCCGATTCCTTGTGAAATAACTGTAAATAAATGTATAAGTTTAGATACCAGTAGAAAATGGAAAGGACGAAAGTTTCTGACAAGTTACGTAAAATCCGCAGTTTACCTTCCGTTTACTTCCATCTCCACCTCCCCCATTTACTATATCCACTCCCCTGTTTACTGTCCCCACTCTGTCTCCTCTGCTCACTGTCTTCTCCACCCAGCTCCCTACCCACTATCTCACCACCTGTCTCCCTCATTACCCTCCCCCCCTCAGGAACGCTTGTCTCCATGAGACTGCAAAAACGACGAGATGACGTCGTTTAGTAGAGCAGTGTGCTAAATGGTCAGTGTCACTACTTGGACCACTAGAAGAACCACCTGCTATCAATAAACCTATCTGGGACCACTAGAATCACCTGAGACCACTAGAACCACCTGGGACTATCAAAACCACCTGTGACCACTAGAACCACCTGAGATTACTAGAACCACCTGTGACCACTAGAACCACCTGAGACCACTAGAACCACTTGGGACTATTAAAACCACCCGAGACTATTAGAACCACCTGGGACCACTAGAACCACCTGCGATCAATTAACCCACCAGGGACTACTAGAATCACCTATGACCACCAGAACCACCTGAGACCTCTGAGACCATTGAAACCATTAGGACCACTGGGAATGGTGTGTTGATAAGTAACCAACACATGAGAGAATACCGTAACATAGGGGTAAGTGAATAACTGTTAACTGTGCGATTTATATAAGAAAGAATGAATGACCTATTGATGACTGAATACATTATAGATTACCGAATATCCTCTGATTTATTGAATAACGAAAGACTGGGTTAGTGAAAAACACATAAATGTGTGAATAACATAGAGAGCAAGTGAATGACATGCTGGATGCTGTTAAGCCTGTATTATATGAAAGAGTGAATGACCTGCTGATGGTTGTCATGACAGGTGGTGGAGTATATGACAGGTGATGGTTGTCCATAGCAGGTGGTAGAGGACATGACAGGTGGTGGGGTATATGGCAGGTGGTGGAGTATATGATAGGTGGTGGTTGCCATAGCAGGCGGTGGAGGACATGACAGGCTGGTTGTCATGACAGTTGGTGGAGAACATGACTTGTGGTGCTTGTCATAGCAGGTGGTGGAGGACATGAGAGGTGACCGGGGACATGACAGGCTGGTTGTCATGACAGGTGGTGAAGAACATGACAGGTGGTGGTTGTCGTAGCAGGTGGTGGTTGTCGTAATTGGTTGTGGTTGTCATGACAGATGGTAGTTGCCATAATACTGTAGGTTGCGGTTGTCATGACATAAAAGTTAGAAAAAGGACAAACTTTTTATTATCACGTCCTTGTTGAATAAATTTAATTAGCCAGACATTTCTTTCAATTCCTCCCTATATAATATAATAACACAAATGGATTCCCAGTAACAGAAGGATGAGTAAAAGTAAAAACCAACTGAACCACATTTAATTAAACTACAGTGCCTAAAACACGAGTAAATAAATTAAACTCCACTTTATTATATCATAGCAGGTGGTTGGGGACATGGCGGGTGGTGGTTGTCTTGACGGGTGGTGGGGGACATGGTGGGTGGTGGAGGACATGGTGGGTGGTGGGGGACAAGGCAGGTGTAGTGGACATAATGGGCACTAACAGGCGTGACGTGTGGGTGAAAAGTGTGGGAGGAGTGAGCAGATAATGACCAGGAGTGTGTAGAGTTTTTTGAAGGGTGTGAAAGTTTTGTGAGAGTGTGAGATATTGTGAATATCTTATGAAAGAGTGTGAGGTGTGGAAGTTTTGTGAGAGATTGTGAGAGGTTACGAAAGTCTTGTGAGAGAGTGCGAGATATTGTGAAAATCCTGTGAGGGAGTATGAAATATTGTAAAAATCTTGTGAGAGAGTGTAACAGGGTGTGAAAAGTTTGTGAGATTGAAAATTTTGTTGTGAAAGTCTTGTGAGAGAGTGTGAGATATTGTGAAAATCTTGTGAGAGGGTGTAAGGGGGTGTGAACTTCCTGTGACAGTGAGAACGAGTGCGAAATTCTTATGGGAAAAGAGTGTGAGTGAAAGTTTGTAAGAGTGTGAGTCAGTGAAGGTCTCGTAGGAGAGTGTGAAAATGTGATTAAGTGTGAAAATCATTTGAGTTAGTGTAAATGAGAGAGTGTGAAAGTAGAGTGGAAGGTGTGTGAAAATATAATTAGAAAATCTGAGTAAGTGTGAAGTCGTGTGAAAGAGTATGAGTGAGAGAGAGAGTTATGTTAGTACACAAGTGAGTGTGAGTGAGTATTAATAAATGAGAAGTATGCCAAGTGTGAGTGTATACTTAGAGTGATGTTGTATATGCATGCGTTGGGAAATTACATATAAAACTAATGAGAAATTTACCAAAATGTGTAAGAATGTATTACGTTGTGAAGAGGAATTTCACTATGAGTATATAAGTCATAGAGGGAGGGTGGAAGAGGCTGCCAGGTGTTAAAGTCTGAGACCAGTTTTAATTAAGATGATGAATTCGTGAACCTAAAAAGAACATAAGAACAAAAGAATGGAGGAAACTGCAGCGGGCCTATTGGCCCATACTGGGCAGTCTCGCTTACACCCAACCCCTATCGCTCATATATCCATCCAACGTATGTTTGAAGCTATCCAACGTATTCGAGTTAATGATAATGTTTGGTAACTTGCTCCACTCATCCACTACTCTATTTCTAAACCAATGTTTACCTATGTTGCGCCTAAATCAAAATTTGTCTAATATAAAAACATTGCTACGAGTTCGCTCCTGGTTGGATAGTTTGAATACTTTTGTTATATCTCGTTAGTTTAGCCCTAACTCAACGTCTCTCGAAGGAGTGCAAATTAAGATGCTTTAACCTGTCTCTGTACTCAAGGTTCCTTATGCCCGGGATTAGTCTCGTAATTCTCCTCTGAATTCTTTCTAAAGATTCTATGTCCATTCTGGAGTACGGTGACCATAACTGAACTGCGTAATTCAAGTGAGGTCTCACAAGCGCAAGATATCAATCAATCAATCAATCAACGGCTAGTGACAGGGCTGACGGAGGTTCAGTGGAATGATAAAGATGGTAAGAGAAGGGAGATTGTAGTAAGGAGATGATAGATTGCCGTGGCTTAACACAGCTTGCGGGGTAGTGGGGCAGAGCCCTGATTGGTGGAGGCAAATTCATGACCGGACTCGGCAGCAGGGGATTAGTGGCGGCAGGTTGTCTGGTAGTGTTGACGGGTAACTTGATTCTTCTGTCTTCTTTCTTGGTGTTTCTTGTTACTAATGGGCGGGCTGCTATGGGTCTTGTGTTGTGGGCTTGTTATGTTGAAGACAAAGATCTTCTCTTCCTCTCTTTTTCTTTTCTTGGATTATCCACTCACGAGTGTCTTGGTATTGTTCTTCCTCGAGTCCATGTTGAGGAAGTCTGAGGAGGTGATCCTGATGAGGTGAGATTCTGGGTCAGCGGGCTCGTTATCTTGTTTCTTGATAACTTATGGTTTGATGACTTCATAGTTCTTTTATGTCTTACTTTTTCTCTCTACTACTACTACTACCACTTTTTTTTAACGTGGCCTCCAGCCTCCCCCAATAGCCACATTATCGCCGCCATTTTATTACGAATACATAAGTAGCTATCCTATCTGTGTTGAATTAGTTGAGCCGCAGATCTATGCGGCATTCAGCGACTGTAGCCTCACAGTCAACATCTGCAGCTGTTGTCGGCACCGGGGTCGAAGCTCTCGTTCTCCTGAGGCAGAGCAAAGCCGACCGAAGAAGAGAGAAGGACAGTCGACATCTCATCCAGGCTGCAACACAACTTCTGGACTGCTGCTTCTGTTCGGAGATCACCTCCGCAAGTCTGGTATAGAAACATCTTGCACTTGGTCCCACCCCACCAGAGGTTGTGAACACTAGAGGAGTGAAGCTGCCTTGATCAACATTTTGAATTCTCTCCTCATAGCCCTTATCTTGTGGCTCTCGTTCCTCCTGTGTGCAGAATCGAGAACTAGGTTACGGTAACATGCGGCCATGGGATAAAAAATCCTGATGTCGAAGAAAGCTCGCTGTCCCCGCGTCCAGAATCCTCGAGCACTGACGTCAACACGGGCTTCGTTAGATGTGTTTGAAGTCCTATGTTGGAAGGTCTCACCGTCCAAAGGAAGGAGGGACGGTTCTACCATGACATCCCGGCAGATTTCCTTCAACATATTTGCTGTGAGATCCCTTACTTCGTCATGCCTCATACATATGAAGCCCCCCTTTCTTGCACACCATAGCGTGATCGACGTCATAGGAAGAGCCACACACACATTGGGAGGGCAAAACTTCTACTGGCCAACCGTACCTTAGAGCAATGACATCTGTAAATTCTTGTTTATTGAGACTGAAACCTTTTGCCCTTATCGGTAACGTAGTTAACCAGTTCGAGGCGCCCACCTCCTGTGCAACTTGTCACTTTGGCCGTTTTGTCGTTCTGTCGTAATGGAACTTCGGATCTTGTTTACTTCACTGGTATCCACCTCCCCTGTTGCGTTCTGAGCTACTATGCGGTCCGTGAGGGCTGCCGTGAGCTTAACTGAGTTTTGATGCTCAGTGGCAGCAATCTCCTCTGGATTAGTTAGTCCCATTCCTCTCAGTCTCGGTGGTAGTGCAAGAAGTGATCTTTCTGCTGGGGTTAGGTGAGGGTGTTTCACTAATTTGGGCATGAAATTGACGCTGATAGCTTCTTCCAGAGGGTGGAGGAGGGGTCCAATATCAGGGACAGTGCGCATCAGGTAGTTCCAGCGATGCTTGACTCCATGGGTGAATGCCGCAAAAGCCGCATGTGGCTCTGTGATAGCAATCTCAGACAGAGCTTGGATTTCACTAACCCACTCATTCACCTTTCCCGTTACGTACTCGATCTTGAAGTCCGTAGTGCCAATTACTGCTCCTAGATGTCTTTGGCCATCCTTTGTTATTTTGACCTCACTTCCGCCAAACACCTCCATTGCCCGTTCATAATATTCTGGCTTCACAATGAGGAAGGACTTGCTGGCGTTTGGGTAGTACCCTATTTGTGGACCTTGCGATGCCACCAAGTCCCACCACTTTTTGATGTCCTCTACTCTTCCTGCACCTGTAAGGTCATCAGCATATGCCACTTGTTTGACCCCAGTTGTTTCAAGTTTATTTCTTGTTGGAGCACTGATAGGCCTATTGCGTACATTGCCATTGCAACAGGGTCCCCCTGTGTTGTTCCCTCGGTTGACTGTAAGATGGTATCACCTCTTAGAGCCTTGCTGTTTACTATATAGAGGTCTGATGGATACATATACGAGTTTTCAACATACATTGCAAAGCTTGGACACTTGATCTTGATGTTGTGTAGTGCGGCCTTGCGGTTAAGTATGTTAAATGCGTTTGAGGCATCCACCAAGAGAACGGCCTCACAATCACGCTGCTCAAATATCAATCTCATGGCGTGAATGGCGGCTTTCCCGCCAGCATGGTGGCCAGCACACACTTGCAGGTTCCCTGCTGCTGCCCTGACATCATCCTTACCTCCATTTTGCATTTTCCGGTGATCCGCCTACATCCTGGATTCTTAGCCAGGGGAATGAGGCGGCAGGCCGTCAAAGCATGGAGGTGATGGCAGACAGTGGATGCCAGCTTTCTTGCAAGGACGGCAATGGCAGTGTAGAGATCACTTGCTTCCGGGCCAAACTTGTTTGTGCTGAGGATGACTCTCCAACCGTTTATATCCAGACCTGAAGGGTCAGCTCCTCCTCTAGTCATCAGTGCCTTTTTCCACACCATCTCACATGTTATTTTCTCAAACAGGACAGCATTCGGTGGGATATAGTCACATTGGACCCTGATGCCTACTTCATCACTACTACTACTACTACTTTGCTATCACTCGGAATCGAGTATGATGATCAGGGATGTCACCTAGGTTGGTGAGTTTTGAGGTGACTAAAGAGGCCAATACGGGACCCGCAGAATCGTCCACATTCGTTGCACATGTGGAGGGCTGCATCTAGTGAGGGATGGGCGGTGGCAGCGTCTTTCCGGCGTTGGCGCTTGTCTGCATCGGTTTGTAATCAGGCTAATTCGAAAGTATTGACACCTTCTCGTGTGGTGCTCCTCCAAGCGTTACGATGTTGAGTAATCGACTCCCAGGTGAGTCTATTTGGCACTTTTTCAGGTTTGTCTTAAGATTATCCTTATACCTTTTCAGTTGCCCCCAGCGTTACGTTTAATATTCGTTTGGTGACTATCAAGTAGCTGCTTTGGCAGTCTACTGTCGTCCATGCGGATAACTTGGCCACTCCAGCGTGGCTGTTCATGGATAATGGTAGATGCTCCTACAGTTGGTGTCGGCAAGAATACTGGCATTTGCTCTCTTGTTTTCCCAGCAAATTCGGAGGATGGAACGTAGACTACATTGGTGAAAGTTTTCAACTGCCTTGAGGTGCCTCCTGTATGTGACCCACATCTCACTGCGATAAAGCTGGGTCGGGAGGACCACTGCTCAATATACATGCAGCTTTGAAGATAATTTCATCTCCCTACAGCCGAAGACACGGTTTCGGAGTCCAACAAAGACTTGAGATGCACATCTGATCCGATGCTGAATCTTTTCATCGATGTCTGCAGTGGTGGACAGATGGAAGCCGAGATAACGAAAGTGAGTAACATTAGAGAGGGTAGTACCGTTAAGCTGGATGGATGGTGGAAGTGTGTCTGAACCAGGGGCAGGTTGAAAGAGATTCTGAGTCTTACGTACATTCACCTCAAGGTCGAAGTGCGTATACACATCTGCGTAGGTGTTTAGGATCTCCTGTAGGTCGTGTTCAGTATGAGCAACACGGGTGAGGTCATCTGCATACTGAAATTCAGTAATGAAAGCTGCCGACACCTTTGTTCTTGCCTGGAGTCGTCTTATGTTGAAAAGTCCCCCCTTCACCGGGTACTCGATGACCATCCCGCCGGCTAAATTGGCACTGGAACGAGTAAGGATGGCAGCCAAGAAAATGGAAAAGGGAGTTGCTGCCAGTACACACCCTTGTTTTTTAACCCATGTTTGGATGGGAAAAATCTCAGACTGGGTGCCTTTGTGCAGGACACTGCCGTTAATGCCGTCGTGGAGTTGCCTCACATTGACGATGAATTTTGGTGGGCAGCCAAAACGACTGAAGGTCCACCAAAGGGCTTCCCTGTTGACCGAGTCGAAGGCCTTGGTTAGGTCGATGAAAGCCATGTACAGGTCACGACGCTGTTCGCTGCACTTTTCTTGTATCTGGCGGGCAGCAAAGATCATGTCAGTGTTGCCTCGTGATGGTCTAAAACCACATTGAGATTCTGGGAGGAAGTTTCCGCTTCAGGAAGGAGTTTGTTTAGGAGGACTCGGGTGATAGTCTTCCCAGCTACGGACAGTAGCGAGATCCCACGGTAGTTCCCACAGTCTGACCGGTCTCCCTTGTTCTTATAAATATTGACAATGGAAGCATCTTTAAGAGCTTGGGGGACTTCCTCCTTTCCCCTTATATTCTCGAGGAGAGGGTGGAAACAGCTGGTAAGCAGAGGTCTTCCTGCTTTATACACCTCAGCTGGGATTCCATCAGGCCCTGAAGCTTTGTTTTTTTTCATCTGTTTGATGGCAGTAGCTACCTCATCCAGGGATGGAGGATAGCTGAGGTGAGTCAGCTCTGGATGCTGAGGGACCTGTTGAGTAGTCAGAACATCCACATCGGTGTTTCGGTTGAGCAATGAATGATAGTGCTCTTTCCAGTGCTGAAGGAGGCCTTCATCCTCTTTAATTATGAAGTTACTGTCAGATGAGTGGGGGAGCTGCGCTATGGGTGGTTGGCCCATAAAATGTTTTAATGTAATTGAAAAATTCGCGCATTATGTGCTGATCTGCATGTTTTTTTTTTGTATTTCACATGCTTTATTTTTAAGCCAGTCATTCTTTAGAATATGAAGTTTCCGCTGGGCTGCCGTTTTCTTCTTGCGGAAGGTATTAGCTTTGGTCCGAGACTGAGGGTTGTTCTGCCAGTCAGTAAAAGCAGCACGTTTATCATCGATGAGTACTTTGATTGCCGGGTCATTTTCATCAAACCAGTCCTGGTGTATTCTTTTGATCTGGCCCAGGGTCTCCCTGCAGTTTTTTGTTTCCTGTTGGGTTGTTTATAAGCCCACGTTCGAGCTGCTCCCTGAAGGCATGTGCTACTGCTGGATCCTCCAGACGCTTAGTATTAAAACCTCTTCTGGAGGCTTGCTGCCTCCGCCGTTTAGGGGCGACGTGAAGTGAGAGCTTGGCTCTGACAAGTCGATGATCAGTGTCACAGTGGTCTGAGCCACACATGGCACGGGTGATGAGGACATCTCTGCGATCTCTTTCTCTGACAGTGATTTAGTCAATGAGATGCCTGTGTTTGGATCGTAGGTGTTGCCACGAACCTTTGAACTTGTCGGCCTGCCGAAAAAAGTATTGGTGATAGTGAGGTTGTGCGCAGCACACTTGCTGAGGAGGAGTAGGCCGTTCGCATTATATTTACCTAGTCCATTTCTCCCGATGGTTCCCTGCCAAATGTTAGCATCTCTGCCAACTCTGGAATTGAAGTCGCGAAGGAGCACAACCTTGTCTTCTCTGGTGATAGAAGTTAGCACTCTGTCAAGGTCGGCGTAAAAGGCCTCCTTGATATCATCCTCTGCATCCAGTGTTGGGGCGTATGCACTGATGAAAAAGCATGACCAGAGTGATTCAGTGGGACACACACACACACACACACACACACACACAGTACGTCTAGGTTAATAAACACTCAAGCACTCGTTTGACCTAGCGTGAGAATTAATGTGACCTTATACAGTTTCTAGTCACTGTGTCTTGCTCGTGTTGTGAGTGATGGTAGAGTGAGGTGTGTGTCAGTTCTGATTACATTTGTATAACACTTTTTATTTAAGATACGTATTGATGGTAAGGCACAATTACTCAGCCAATCTTAAGACTACGATGGATAAATATTTCCAAATACATGCCACTCCTATATTTTCCTTTCACTAATATTAATGCGAAAATATATAAAATGGCTCTCTTGAGCCAGAGGACCCGTTAGGAGCATTGTAGATACAGTATAAAAAGAGGCAGTATGGCGCGCAGTGCACTTAACAGACTTCCTTCTCCCTGTTGTAATAATAGGTACAATACCTATTCTCAGCTTGGTGAACTGAGGGTTACCTCGGGCGTGAACTAGCAACCCTCAACACAGGAGGTTGTCGTACCCCCATATTAGTGCACAGTTCATTAAGACCAAAAAAGTTGACATTCACTTCTGCACCACTAAAAAATTATTATTGTTTAAGTTATTACTGTTTATATTATTATTCTTTTGGGTCATCAGCCCAGACTCACAGCTACTTATTACTTCATTTATAGTTTCTTCTCTCCAGTTAATGACCTGAGGCTCCTGTCTCACCTGAAGCAAAATAACTCTACAACTCAGAAACTTTGCTGGGAAACAATTATAAACAGTTGATTCTTCGGAAAAAATTTTAACGCGCTGTAAATTCTGGTGACTTTTAACGAAATTTTAAGTAATTTTAATATTTGTTTATAATAGTGAACTATTATATACCCAACTTGCACACCTGTATAACATAATGATAGAATGTAGATAAATCATATTCACTGTTTAGTTAGCCTTATTTCTTAATAAAAGATCTCATAAGCACTTAGTAAGACGTCAAGACCTTTAAAAAACATCGTTGTTAGGTATGTTTTTACTGTACTTGCCATTGATTACCATATACAGTCGGACCCAGGATCCGGGAGACACTAAAAACCATAACCATAGGAACCAGTAGCCGGGAGACACGAAAGATGGTCATCAGTAACAGGAAACTCGGTACACGAGTCCCAACCCACATCACTGTACTCTTCTCCGTGAAGACGTATACTAAGAACATCCCACAAAATGTGTTTCCAAAGACACTCAAAATAACAGATACAGAAAGGTAAATAATCCACGACACAAAAAAGATTTTCGGCATTAAAATTTTTACCTGGCCTTGATTCACAGACAATGTTGACTATTATGCTACACAACACCATTTTAAGCACGAACTTTGACTCATCTAAAAAGTGGAGATGCACTTCCGTCACCCAGAGCTTCTTGTAGAGGTTTGTGTTCATAACAACGACCTCACAGATGGTTCCTCGAAAATTATATTTTACTTCATGTACCCATAATGATAAATTTCTTTGCTCGTTAAGTTTGTAGCTACCACTGAGATTATGATTAATCAACATAATCCTAACACCACTCAACAATGAAACATTGAACTTCAAGCTACAAGGTAAAAATATTCTCTATTAGCTCTTGCATGTGTGAGGTCAGACTGTTAGTTTCTTATTATACAAACGTGTAGAAAGAAATTTTTCCCGGGAACAAACATGCTTCCGTCTCTGAATAAATCACTGACAACGATTCGAATCATATTTTGTCAACAGGTGAGTCACTGACCTGACTCAGTTTTTCTTTCAGTGAATGATAGAGTCAGTAACCAAGCCATGTACAGAGCGATAATATGGAGAGACACAATGACCTTTCAAGTTAAAGTAAGTCCTTCTAGTTTTTCTCTATACCTTCGCGCTGTTATTATGAATCTCTTTCGAAGTTAAACAATGGCTATGTCTTCTCTCTCTGAAAAATAATTTCCTGCAGCCTTAATAATATTATGTTATAAGATAATGTTGAGAACAACATCAGTAACGAGCTTTGAGTCTCATGAATGAAGACGGGATGGGAAGCGAGAAAACTTAGGTTAGAGTAAGTTAGGACAGCTTATGTTAGATGAAGTTTGGCTATTTGTAGGTTAGATCAGGACAGAGAAGGTTACATCAGATGTAGTTATGACTGGTTTTGTTAGGTTGGGTTAGGTTAGGATAAAAAGTGAAATGGATGAGGTGGGTCAATGCCTGGTGTAGTTCAGCTTGTGGCGCTTGTCATTCCAGGCGTCTCCTGGCCGTCAGAAGGACAGTGCGAAGATCCCAGCTGAGGGTGACTATGAGGTATGGAAAAGTAGGATTGAAACTTTCAGTAATGGTGTTGGTAACCCTTTAGGGGCCTCAATAATGGTGTTGGTGACCCTCTAGGAGCCTCGGTAATGGTATTGATGACCCTCTAGGAGCCTCGGTAATGGTGTTATGGACCCTTTAGGAGTCTCAGTAATTGTGTTAGTTACCCTCTAGGAGCCTCAGTAATGGTGTTATTGACCCTCTAGGAGCCTCAATAATGGTGTTAGTGATCCTCTAGGAGCCTCAGTAATGGTGTTAGTGAATCTTCAGGAGCCTGGAAACTGTTGCTAAGGCCGAAGACTCTCCTGGGTCATACAACATGGCGGAAAGTTCAACCTTTATTTTTTTACAATCAAATCAGTTTTAATATTTATTCCTTGATAGAGAAAGCGGGATCCTACTGCTGTCACTAGGTACCCCTGTACAATAACACCAGAAGCATTTGGCAAGTATCACAAGTATATATAAATATTATAAAGGTGTTTACTAAAGCCTAAGGAAGGAAGGATAATCCTTTAACACATCATAAATATTATTAACATAATATCTGGCCAGTATGGGGAGGATCACCGTGTCTCCACCAGGGGGTCGTGGAGTGGTGGTCCAGCAGGCGTCACGGAAACTTTGTGTGTGGGGACATCTTAGGAGGTAGTGGATAAGGGTGCGGCTGTTGGGTCTTCTGCATAATGCACAAGAGCGTTGCTCAGGGGATGCGGGGATACCAATCTCCCAAGCAAAGTCATACCCGATGATGATTTTTTTATTTTATATGGAACATTTCCCAGGTATGTTGATTAATAGATTCGCTTGTTTGTTTGTTTGTTTGTTTACTCTTGGTTGTCTCTCCCCTTGCTGTTGAACGTTTCAACGAATGCGAAATATTTCCAAACTATTACCCATAATTTTTTCGTTATATTTCTTAAAGTTTACCTGGATTTTAACAATTAAAATAATAGAAAATATTAAATAACAGCAAAACTATGATCTAGTTTCATATGTATTATCGCCACGATAACAATTAATAACTAACACATGCTGGTCGGTGAGCCATTGCACCCCTTACCTTTCACCTAGATGCTTATTTTAAACAGAAGGCGAAAACTCCAGATATTCTTACGGCCACATTGTCAGGGCACCGGTCATGTCTTCCTCTACCTGTCCGCCTAAGTTAAAACAATTGTGCACCACACATTATATTTCAAATATTTTTGGGAAAGACACATCATTATGTTTCTCTCATTTATAGCAACAATTAAACTGGTATTATCTAGTTGCTGCAATGTTAGCTGTGTGAAGAACTGTCTCTTGACCTATTCCATTATATTTAATCGACTCTCCAAGTCACACACTTATGGCTGAACTGTCAGTGGCTGGAGGACCCTTCTGTATACCACAGCCGCTACCACAGTTAATGGCATTACTTGCTGCTCGGATTCATTATCTGGATTCAGTAAATGTTACCACCGATATCTCTTGTTTCAGTTCACAAATTATACCCAAAATTTAATTCGTATTTTGGGACAGTAAATCATGAGAATTCTTTGCGGAATACTAGCGAAAGCACATTGTTGAGGGGTCACGCGACGCAAGGTAAACAAAGCATTCTGTCTGCATATTGATTTTCGCAGAGACTTTATGCCAATCGTTCATCAATATATTCCCTATATTTATCAAATTTTAGACTCATCTTCGAATAAACTTTCGCCCCTGAAGGTCATCAGGGTAATAACTTAGGCTTCCACTCTCTTTAACAACTGATGAGATCCATGTCAAGTTTATTTGGATCCCGTCACATATAGTAATAACTGCCTGTGACACTGTTGATCGACTTGCCAAAGAAGCGACACAAAATGAAGATATTGAAGCCGCCCTCTCCCTGAATCATCTCAAATCTCGCATACACGCCACACAACGAGAAGCATTCGACGTAAAATGGACACACCTGAAACAACGGGGCAGCGTCACACCATGCCACTATGACGCTGTAACCGGTGACTCCAACCGCCACTACAAAGAGTATCAATCTCTGACTCGATCTCAACAGATTATGTACATGAGGCTGCGCCTATGGTACAGGTACCTATGGGAGTACATTAGCAACCCTGAGCCTGGCCGCACTGTTTGTAAACTGTGTGGCCAACCCGACTCTCACACCCTCTCTCACTACATCCTCACTTACCTATGACCTCCTCCTACAGGTCCCCAGCCGTTACCAACACCAGTCGTGGCGTGACCACCCAAGGGGACAGACGTGCCCATAGGTGCTCTTGACTTCCCGATCGTCCCACGAAGGTCCCCTCAGACATAAACGTCCCAGAAGAGGCTCTCTCATAGACGCAGATGCAGACATCTCTGATACTGATGCCATTACCAACTCGCCTGGTCATACTGAATCCAACACCCTTCAAGAGTCAGACCCCAGTGATTATGACAGTGATGGTAATGTTTCTATGGGAAACGCTAGCCACAGTGGAAACACCAATGCCATGGACCCTATCACCCTGCCCTCTGCCAAACAAACAAGTAAGCTGAATCTCCACTTCCCCAAGGACTCTCTGAAAACTGTAGAGGAACGCTTTAACTGGATGATGAAGTACTGCAGACAGCACGGTTTCAGCATTGAATTCCGACAAGGTAAGAACCGGAACTTTATCAAGTGTCAGACTCCTGAGGCCTATGAAACACTTAGTACTGTTGGCTTTGACGGGGTCGTCCTGCTGCTCCCCCCCTGTAGACGCGGATGACTGTTGCCACATCCTAGTGAAACGTTTCCCCTTATACGCTGACATCGAAGATGCGCGTGACTTAACGTCGCCATTACCGGGGGAGAGTTCCACAACCCGCTGTCATTGTCAAGTGGAAGGGAAGGGAGTGCCCAACCACTGTGAATGCCCACCCACTCTTACCCCCACTGTATGCAGAAGCCTATCATCCTGAGCCTGCTTTCTGTGTTGTCTGTTCTCATTGGGGTCACAACTTCACTGCCTGCTGTCGTCGTGATCGCCCCAGATGTCGCTTCTGTTCATGTAACCACAACTCCGCCGCCTGTGCCCACAAAATCAAAGACCACCTTAACAGTGGTGGGGTGGGCTATGTAATTAATCCCAGATGTTGTAACTGTGGCGGCCACACAATGCTGACTCACGGCAATGCCCCAATCGCCCGTCTGTCCCAGGGGAAAAGCCTCCCCGAAGGCCAAGTCTACCACAACGCCCCCCCCAGTCTTCCGGGCCACACCCCCCTGTGTACCCTGTGTCTCCAGCAATGCCTTCTTCAACAACACCTGCCTCTGCCTGGCCTCATCTGGCTACAACACAGCAGTCCCGGCCGTCTCCTAACTCAACTACTACTGGGCCTCCTCCTCGTCTCTACTCTGAGGCTGTCAGGCCTTGCGCTCCCACCGGTGCCCCCCCACAACCCCCCGCCAGTGACATGACACAGATCATATCCCTCTTCCAAGAATTTACCAACCGTATTGAAAAACTCTTCGCTACACTCTGTACCACCATCTCCCACCTACTCCTGCCCTCTGTTGCCACCCAGTCACTCCTCTCTTCTGGTTTGACACAAGCTGTTGGCCCCCCTGTGAGCCCCCCCTGCTCACTGCCTACTCCACCGCCGGCGTCCTTCACTACTGGTGTAGCGCCTTCCGGGCCTGCCCTGGTGTGTCCTGCTGCCCCCGAGCGAAGTCCTGTCCCATCCTCACAACACTTGGTGCCTCAACCTGTCCTCCACCCACCGCAAGCGGCGCCCGCTCCCGTGTCTGAGCTGTCTCCACCAGGGCTACCTGGACCTGAGGACACCACCCCCGGCTACCTGTACCCCACCGACATGTCGACGAACACACCATCACAATAACCCTAAAAGGTGTGTCCCTCAATGTTGTCAACGCCTATGTGCCTCCCCCCACCCCTACTGTACCTGCCCCACCACACCATATCCCCTCCACCCCCACTGTACTTCGCCACGCCTAGTACATTGGCAACCCTGAGCCTGGCCGCACTGTTTGTAAACTTTGTAGTCAACAGACTCTCACACCCTCTTTCACCACATCCTCATTTGCCCTATGACCTCCCCCTACAGGGGTGGCACCTCTTCCCTCCCTGACCAGATATCCCTCCTCCTAGTGACAGGCCTGGCACTTGCCATTATTAGGGACCTGCCACACTTTGCCATAAACAGATAAATTGTACCGGGAATTTTCCCCCCACACACTCATACTTGTCACTTTATGTAACTTGCTGACAAAACCCATGACCCTTCAGGCCTTTTACGCCCTTAATGCATGAGTCATAAAGGCAAGCATGAACTCCGCATGCTTCCCAGTTGGGCACTGTAAACGCTTCTGCGCTTCACCTTGCACAGGATGTAAGGGGGTGCCCAATAAACTAGCCCCCCTCGTGGGCAATCTGTGAAAAAAAATCTGTTACCAACACCTCTTCCCTCCCTGACCAGATATCTCTCCTCCTAGTCACAGGCCTGGCACTTGACATTATTAGGGACCTGCCACGCTTTGCTATAAACCGATGAAATGTACCGAATTTCCCCCACACACACTCATCATTCTGTCAATTTATGTAACTTGCTGACAAAACCCATGACCCTTCAGGCTTCCACGCCCTTAATGCATGAGTCATAAAGGCAAGCATGAACTTAGCATGCTTCCCAGTTGGGCACTGTAAACGCTTCTGCGCTTCACCTTGCACAGGATGTAAGGGGGTGCCCAATAAACTAGCCCCCTCCGGGGCAATCTGTAACCATCAAGCGATCACTACCACGAGTCAACAGCGGCGAGAGGCATCTTAATAAAAGGTCGAGTGGAGGGTAAGGAGAAGCCAGAGTTATGAGTAAATAATAATTTCTTGAAATTGATGGCAGTTTTTAGAAAACATGATCACGAGGTAAATAAAAGATAAAATTTATAAAGCTATGTGTTAAAAATAAATAAACATCAATAATACAATTATTTAAACTTGTTTTATAAATAAGATAACTTTCAAATATTTCCTTCAGGAGTCGTGCTGAAGTGTTCATAATGGCAGCCTTGAACTATCTGGAGTGGGGGTTCACAAGCTTGAACCTAGAAAGGCTATAATTTATATCTTTCTCCCATTATTCCTCACTAAAGTATTTTTATATTTGTTGTATTTACAGTTGATCTCAACCACATCACCCTTGATTTAGTCTTCGTCTGATGTCTTCTTAGATCACACACACACCGGTTGCCTGAAGAACTGTATAATCAAAAAGATTTCGAGCGGAACTGAAAATTTTGCTGTAATTATAATTAATTAAAGGGTTTAAATATCGTGAGTTACGAACATCTGACTCGGTCGTTTATAGAGATAATTCTTAAGCCTCCGGTAACTTGAGAAAGACTTAGCAGAACAAAAGTAAATTCGCCTCTCAGATTTATATCATTAAAAACTAAACTGATTTAAAAAACCTGCTTGACTTTTATACTTTGGCAGGGCATATAGTATCTTCAGTGATTACCGAGTTACTCTAGGTAAGTAAAGTGTACTTAACTTTTCAATGGAGAATCACTTATAATTATTCATCTTTAAATTCAAGACACCAGGATTTCTTTTATATTATCTTTAGTTATTGGTGATAAGGAACTCCGAAAATATAGTCATCTGCATCACGATTCTCAAGTCATATGGACAAAGAAATTCGACATCATTTACAGGTACTATAGAACATGTATTAAACAATATTCTGATAAAAAAATGATAATTTCAGAAAAAAAGGTTACTGGAATGCTCTGTATGGTCAGTACTGTTGTTCAAGTCAGAAGTGTGGACTAATTTCAGCTGTTACTAGATGGTTAGAAGCCATTTAAATGTGCTGCTACAGGAGACTGCTAGAACTAAATTACGGTGATAGGAAAATAAATGAAGAAGTATTAAGATTGGAAATACGTCAAGAGAAGTACTTGATATTTTATAAATTAAGGAAAATGAGACACTTTAGACACAAAATTAAGGGTGAAGTAATAGTAATGATATAGTAATGGACAAAATTGAGGGTTGGGGAGCCGGGGGAAGGCAAAGACTGAGACGGACTGATGAAATAAACAACTGGGTCTCCAGAGAGCTACAAAATCTGGGAGGATTGGACACATTTTGAGAGGAGGACCGTGGCAGCCAACACTCGGACATAAGGATGTCTCTTCGATTAAACACACTTCTAAGGCAGAAGCTTCAGCTTTCAGCTGTTAACGAAGTGGACTATCGCCCTACAGGATTTATATTATTACCGTACTTAATTAAATATATATTGGGAATTTTAAAGTCATTAAAACTTATTTCTAGGTAAAAAAAATCTGGTTTTGGGTTTCGAGATGACGACCCTTTTTTTTTCTCTTTAGAGAACTTACACTAAGGGTTTATGTGACAAAGACCGATGTGAAGGACTTTTTTTTCCTTTGACAGTCCTCGTGAATATTATTCCAGATACTGAAGAAAAAAATCGAGTCATTGTAAAGGGGTCGTGGGCGGACACATAACAGGTCACGCGTCACGCAGCTCCACCCATTATCCTCATTTCACACTCAAGATGAGGAGTGTGGACGACATCCTGCAGGCTTAACACATCTCCACTTCCTGAGGGTGGAGTACACAATTCCCGTCTTGGCCAGGAGATCGTAATTACTCCTATAGGAAGGACGAAATCATGACGATTTGCATTACATGAAGATGATGATGATGATGAACTGTTTTATACAAAGGAAATATGATGACATGTTACACAATGTTTTGTTGCTTATTACTATTTTTTATTATTCTTCTCGTTTACATTTCTTAGGCTCGGGTTTTTCAAGGGACAGTTCACTGCCTGTGGTTTGAGGGGATAATGACACACTGGAGAAGACCCAAAAAAAATCAAAATGTCTTTTGTTGATTCGATTTTACTCTTTAGACAGCTACAATACACCAGTGCATTCGTATAAGAAAGTTAAAACTATAAAAGTTTACTTCTTCAAAGCGAAAGTTAGCACATTCGATGACATTTAAACACAAATCTGTCTTAGTCTGGTTAAATTTTAGTGTACTAAGGGAAGTGTGAGGATTTCAAGTGATCTGATTGGTTACTTCTTGAAGTTTCCATCGTTGTAGAAAAATGCAAAATCTACACGTCTACGTATACAAGTAACGGTACATGTATAAGTACAATACAAGTATAGTTATAGACAAACTTTGCAGGTACAGGTGAAGATACAGTTATCATCAAGTCACAGGTGGTATTAGTACAAGTTATAAAACAGGCACAATACATCAAAATCCACATGTTTGCTGCCTCATAATAATGCCACGTACTGTACCTTAAACTCACTTCTCACACTAAACTACTGTATATGCCTACTAGAAACCCTTTTCCCATGCTGTATAGACCATAACAACCATAAATTATTAAATACGTATACAGGATTCGTTTATCTTTTCACCTCCTTTATTGTGTGTATCTTCTACAAACAGGGTAATTTCACTGTTTCACTCTCATGCATTCAGCCCTGAGCAGTGGTAAGTTCATGTGGAGGCAACTGTACTTCCATTCCTCATCGTTAGTTTAGTATCCATTCACGGATGGGTGGACTAAGACTACCCCGGGCACGAACCAGCGATCCTTGGATAAGAGAAGAGTGCTGCATTCCCTCGGCCACAGCCTTAACCTTCATTTTATCTTAAATCACCGAATATGAACTTAGACTTAACCTAACCTAAAAGTGTCAGAAACTTCATAGTCACAGTTCGTCTCTGCCTCAGCTGTTTATGATGATGTGGGGAATGTTATATGTTTACCTCTTCTAACCTTTGTAGTGACATGGTTCTTTTGTTTATAGATACATGGTTAATACTATAATATTTACCTCTCCACTAACATAAGTAAAATGTTTGTATAAACGTTGGTCTAATCCTCCAATAAGATAAGTCATATTTTCCGTGCGGCTATCTAGACCGGCCTAACAGTTTATTTATTTCTCTTGTTCACCCAGACCAACGCTCCTCACATCTTAGTGATTATAAAATGACCCAACCCTTTGTTTGGTGGTTTTTTTTTTAAACTTAAAGATAGTTCAAAGTAACTTACGAATACTTGCCACGAAAATTACTTCAGGTGAGAGAGAAATACTTTTAATTAAATAAGTGATTACATGAGAAAAGACTGGGAGGAGCTGGTGTAGATACATAATAATTATATTATGTCTATATAATACTTGAAACGAGCTTTAAGCGTTCCCGCAGAAGAAGTTTGTCCAGGGATTGAAACATAGCCGTAATTCGTAACTAAAACCACCTAACTACGTATAATGATATATAATCATGTCCTAATACAGGGTGTCTCCCAGATGTGTTTTGTACGTACACAGCGTAGGTGGAGCACTACCATAGCGCTCCCATCCCTTTCTTGACCAGCACCATCTTTAAGCACCTGTTGTAATAAACTTACAACAGCAGGTTCTGTTGCCGCAGAGGGGAGGCAAGGTGTATGGGAGGATGACCGGGCGGTATAGGATGTAAAGAAGTACAAGGGATAGACAATGATCAGGTAATGTGAATTAGTAGATGGTGATAGGTAGTTGCTGGAGGTGGGCTTCACAGCTGGTAGTAAAGGCTCTTGTTAGTCTCGGTAGTTGAACATTTCGGTGCAGGAGACATCTGGTGGTGTGCCTATATAAAGAGGCCTTAATGCATCATATTTCTGGCAGTATGTCTTGCTTATACTAGATATATAATTCCTGTCTATCTATAACGTGCTCACACACTTCTAACAGTATAATTTAAATAAGTTGGCCGGAATCAGAAATATACTTGTGAAACTTAAGATCATTATTATTATTTCTTGTCCTGTTTACATACTAGTGGTTAAAGCGACATTCTTGGATAAAGTTGCATACAACATAGTTCATCAGACATACTAACTTGCTTCATGTTACTTAATAAACTCTAACCTAAATAAACCCATGTACAGTAGTTTGACGAATGAGTTAGTATATCAGGATGGCAGACGCGCTGACACTTATCAATAAGTTATTTCCGTACTTTTGTGGCGGAAATATGACATTTTAACCATGTTTATGCACAGATTTGCGCCACTGTTAATTCACAAGTGTGTCCTTATTCTGGAAATATGCTTCGATGTCTTCGGAGATAACATATACACGATAATGTCTCAATAGAAATACTTAGATAATATTTGTGCCAGATATCGATATAAAGTAGTCCTAAGAAGAGTGTTGACGATATATTGATAATTATTATAATTATGATTGGTTGCCGTAGTAGAAAATATTAGTAAATTTACTATTGTAGTAAAACTTCACTTTCGTACGTTGACGTACTGTGTTCTCCAGGGCTCCGCCTCATGAATACAACTCTTAAGGGCAATAAAAGATTAAATTTAGGTACTAGCACCATCATATCTTGTTATTATTTCCTATCAAGGTATATTTGTGGCCACACAAGCATTTGTGTGCAGTTGATAAAGAGTAGAGATGAGAGATGGTCAATCCCAGGACGCTGCCCTGTTTCATATATATATATATATATATATATATATATATATATATATATATATATATATATATATATATATATATATATATATATATATATATATATATATTGTTTTTAATTCTATAGTAGTTGTAGCGGAGTACGGTGGTCGAGTGAACACAGTGTCGCCTCATGTTTCAACGGTCATTGATCCCCAGTTCATCCAGCAATAAATGGACACCTAAGTTTACAACTTGGAGAAGTGAATGTGGTCGAGTGTAGTACCGGCCATGCTGCCTACTTGTGTACCGAAGGGTTAGTATATTCGTAGTATGCTGTCTCCACACTGTCCGTAACGGGCAGTCGTGCCTATGAAACCCACTTTCACTACAGTACATGTAGTTGTAATATAATTTTCGGTGGCTGAGCTTCAAAAAACTCTTATGGCTTGACTCGTACTGCCAGGTTCTACTCAAAGTTTTTTGTCAGATGTAAATAGCTGATACTTGAGGTAAGTACGCACGGCTGTGATACAGAAGTGAACCTTGATGAGACCTGCTACAATAAGTAATGTCTAGATTCTTGTTACTCTGTCACAACGACGAGGTAGTGTGGTAGATCGTCTTCCAACAGAACACTAAGAACTGCCTAAGTCCACTCCTGCCCCCTATATAAACAAGGGAGAAGGACAGGGAGAAGGAGGAGGGAAAAAATACAATGTGTAATGGAGATGGGGAGGGGGAAAAACTGCTCCTCTCTATCACAACTTCCGGTGTGCACTTGATGATATAATATGGCTATACATGTCACATAAACAAGTCTAATTGCCAGATAATACGTTGGAAGACTCGACTACATGTTGGATAAAGAGTTCCAAAAGCTTAATAACAAAGTATCTACTGCTACTGAACGCTGCAGAGGTCTAACTCGCTCCCAGCAGCTGTGTTGTCACGGATGTACTGTAGTTCATTAAGCGGTCAGTAGAAACTCCGGTTTAGAACGGCTTCTTGTCCTTAACAAATGGATGCCATATGCTTATGTCATATTTGTTCATTCATCGGTTGATGTATAATTTAATTAAACTGATGTTTTCGTGTTATGTCGTTCTTATCCTAACGATGCGCGTACCACATCCAATTCGATTTAAACACAATATTCACTGATATCAAGTTGTGGGCAGTATGAACCCATGGTGAGTCTTTGGACCTAAATTTCTACAATATTTTGATGTTCGTTTCCAGACGAAACCATGACAACGGGTCATCCATTCTATTTCGAAAGTGGCCATTTCGTGCTTTGTGGCGCTTACAGCCCCGCGTTATTTTACCAAGACAACCTGTGTGCTACCATCTCATGTATTCTCATGAAGTTGCATGTCTTTTCCTGTTGACGTTATAACAACGTTATTTAGTTCGATAGTTAATTACCTAACCTCACGGGTGTGTGTGTTGTATCCTCTTGGGTTGATGATGTGTCTCCTGATGGTGCATTAAAGGCTATTTGATTTTAAAGAACTTTGTCTACACAGGGCTCTGATCAGTTGTCTTCAAATCTGAAACATATGACTAAGTTCACTGTACAGTTCTGTAGTTGATATTTAGTTCTGGTGGCCAAACCAGACCGTTTCTTTTAATAAGAATCTGATTTTTTTTAGGAGTTTGCATTTCAAATAATGAACACAATTCGGTTATAGTGTTATGGTGTAATGTTGCCCCTCAATGATTGCTACAAAAGAATATTTCTCAACAAAGTTTCATCCGGTTTGCTGCAAATATGAAACACAGATACTTGTATATTGTTATGACATGTGTTGTATTGTCTTTTGGAGATATTAATCCATGCATTTCTCGATGTTTAGAAGAAAATAGCATCAACACCTGAGCCGACATGTTCCACAATTAGAATATACGTGGTATGAAGATAAGAAGGTCATTTTTCATTTGCAACTTAGGCTGATAAACTCGGTGAGGAAAGCCATTATACACTACGACTGTAAATTTACTTATCTCATAAATATGTCTTCACTAAGCCCTTTATCTGTCTCACTATATAACACTTTCTCTTTCTCATAAACGTCTCTTTCTCTCAGTTACTTTATCAACTCACACACACACACACACACACACACACACACACACACACACACACACACACACACACACACGCACATACACACACACACACACACACACACACACACACACAAATACACACACACACTCACCAGGTAAATTGCAATACAGTTATTGGACTGATATAAACTCACAAACTATCACGTGTGCAGTCGGCGCTGCCCGCTAACGCGGCCGTGGTCTCTTGACCATGGAGACAGCTGCCAGCCCGGTCTGTCGGGCTCTCCCCTTCCCCATCTCCTCCTTCCCATAAGGATTTATCAACAACCTCACACCAACAGTACAGTGCAAAGATTGACGATTAACCCACAAGTGATATACAAAAGTGGCAATTTCAACTAGAAGGAAAAGCTCAAAAACACAGCAATACTGATTGTGGCTGGATCTGACCAAACCTGACCTGACCTCACGGCTTCACCTGACCTAACCTGAAGGATGGAGCACACCTGCATTGCCCCAAGCTACTGTCCTGGCCACACACCTGCCCAACCGCATCCAGCCCAAACGAGCACGAACTGATTGCTACAAGAACAGCCCAGTCCTAACCATTGTAAAAATTAGCAACACCTAATTATTATACGTCATATTTGTATCACTTATGTTACTTGTACATCATTTGTAAATCAAGAGACCCATTCCCCAATTATGTAATTGTATATTTTCAGCCTTCCGGCTGCCATGCTCTTTCAATAAACCGTTAATTATTATTATTACACACGCGCATATACACACACACACATACACACACACGCGCATATACACACACACACACACACACACACACACACACACATCCATTGACCACCGAAGGGTCAAGAAGTACCTGGCGCTCCTCTCGGAGCAGCCAGGTCAACTGTTAAGTTGGCCCATACCAACCCCCTCCCCTGAACCCTCCTCCCCACCGGAATATCAACAAGTTCTCGCCAGAAGTTACAATTTCATTTAGGAAAGGAACGGAACCAGTGTTAAACAGAGTGAACAGTGGTGAACAGTGCTTAAGTCAGTGAGAATAACTCAACAGTAACAGTCGTACCCAAGTTAACCTTCACACAGTGAGGTCCCAGGTACCCAGTGATAACGGCCCCCAGGAGACCCAACAACAACCACCGATGTGTGAATCCGTCTACTATAGGAAGGCCTGGGACCAAACCTCACTCATATAACACCATCTGTGAGGGAATTACTACACCACATGTCCCTCATAACACCATATGTAAGGGAATTACCACACCACGTCAAGTCCCTCATCACACCATCATAACACCATCTGTGAGGGAATTACTACACCACGTGAGGCCCCTCATAACACCATCTGCGAGGGAGTTACTACACCACGTGAGGCCCCTCATAACACCATCTGTGAGGTAATTACTACACCACGTGAGGTCCCTCATAACACCATCTGTGAGGTAATTACTACACCACGTGAGGTCCCTCATAACACCATCTGTGAGAGAATTACTACACCACGTGAGGCCCCTCATAACACCATCTGCGAGGGAATTACTACACCACGAGTTTGCTGTTCAACACCTACATTAATCTGTATGTTCACTGTATGTTCCTTTACCTTTCTCTAATGAAGGCTTTTGTTAAACCACCAATGTATGTAATAAGTCATTTATGTCCAATGTATATTTTCAGCCTGGCTTGCAGAACTTTTAATAAACCGTTAATTATTATTATTATTATTACACACACACACACAGTCTACCGGCTAATAGTTCAAGATGAACCTTGGGTCGGTGTTGTGATTTTATGATTTTATGAACAAAGACGAAAGCTAAGGTACTCCGTTGTTTCCATTTCCGTGTGATTTTATCAAGATTTATCTTATCCACGTTTTCATTGTGGTTTACATGAAATATATATATATATATATATATATATATATATATATATATATATATATATATATATATATATATATATATATATATATATATAGAATCGTTGCCCTCCGGGCGCTCATCCTTTAACAGCAGTAGGACGCCACCCTCGAGGCTCAAATTGTCTCACTGTTCAGTCCCCAAAACTTCTTCTTCCATCAATCGTTCATTAACGGTGTATGTAAGTTCCACCATGTTTTTCACTACAGCGGTACAGCAAAGTATATTTTTTTTAGCATTAAACTGTTTTTATTTTATTGTCTAAACATCACTACATATAACACCACCCATCATCACTACATATAACATCATCCATCATCACTACATATAACACCATCCATCATCACTACATATAACATCATCCATCATCACTACATATAACACCATCCATCATCTACAGATCGGTAAAGTGGTTTCGAGATTCGTGTGGACACACACGGTAGGACTCACCCTGCGGGAACTCCACATTTGTCTCACTGTAGTGCATTAGGGTAGACCACACTTTGGTTTTGCCATTAGGTATGTAAGATTTTTGCCAGTTCCCACCCAAGAGCATCCAACATAGAACTGTCCATGAGAAAAGCAAAACACTTGCTATCCATGCCAAGTTTGGTCCGGCGACTCATCCGCAGGCAAACGACTCACCCTCCGGAAGCCCATATTGTCTACCACCACTTCAAAACTTCTTCTTCCATCAATATTTCATTAACGGTGTATGTTCCACAATGTTTTCTACAAAGGTACAGCAAAGTATATTTTAGCATTAAACTGTTATTATTTTATTGTCTAATCATCACTACATATAAAATCATCCATCATCACTACATATAACACCACCCATTATCACTACATATAAAATCATCCATCATCACTACATATAACACCATCCATCATCACTACATATAACACCATCCATCATCACTACATAAAACTTCACCCATTATCACTACATATAACAACATCCATCATCACTTCATATAACATCATCATCCATCATCACTACATATAACACCATCCATCATCACTACATATAACAACATCCATCATCACTACAGATCGGTAAAGTAGTTTCCGAGATTCTCGTGCGGACTGAACAGTTTTGGTGACTGAATAGTGAGACAATGTGGAGCCTTGCGGAGGATGGCGTCCTTCCATGGCCTAGTGAATGAGCCGCCCGTCTGTTTGTGGGTGGGTTTGTTTGTTTGCCCTTTCGCGCGAGAATCTCGGAAACTTCTTTACCGATCTGTAGTGATGATGGATGATGTTATATGTAGTGATGATGGGTGTTGTTATATGTAGTGATGATGGATGGTGTTATATGTAGTGATGATGGATGTGTTATATGTAGTGATGATGGATGGTGTTATATGTAGTGATGATTAGAGAATAAAATAATAACACTTTAATGCTAAAAAATATACTTTGCTGTACCGTTGTAGTAGAACTTACATACACTGTTAATGAAATATTGATGGAAGAAGAAGTTTTGGGGAGTGAACAGTGAGACAATATGGAGCTTCCCGGAGGGTGGCGTCTTACCGTGGGCTAGCGAATGAGCCGCCCGGACCAAACTTGGCATGGATAGCAAGTGTTTCCTTGCTTCTCTCATGGGCAGTTCTATGTTGGATGCTCCAGAGTGGGAACTGGCAAAAATCTGTACATATTTGCTCCTCATGGCAAAACCAAAATGTGGTCTATCCTAATGCACTACAGTGAGATAATGTGGAGCCTCCCGGAGGGTAGCGTCCTACCGTGCGTGTCCGCACGAGAATCTCGGAAACTACTTTACCGATCTGTCGTGATGATGGCTGGAGTTATTTGTAGTGATGATGGATGGTGTTATATGTAGTGATGATGGATGATGTTATATGTAATGATGATGGATATTGTTATGTGTAGTGATGATAGGTGGTGTTATATGTAGTGATGATGGATGGTGTTATATGTAGTGATGATGGATGATATTATATGTAGTGATGACAATAAAATAATAGCAGTTTAATGCTAAAAAAATATACTTTGTTGTACCGTTGTAGTGAAAACCAAGGTGGAACTTACATACACCGTTAATGAACTATTGATGGAAGAAGAAGTTTTGCGGACTGAACAGTGAGACAATGTGGAGCCTCCCAGAGGGTGCCGTCCTACCGTTGCCTAGGGGATGAGCGATTCTGCTAGTAATAAAGATAATAATAATAAAGAACCATACAGAAATACAAAAATGAAAAAAAGATCAAAAGTGTGAAACATTATATGCATGTTGTGTTGCCAATCGTAAGAGAATCAATTGAGACCCTGCAATTGTGTGTGAATGAGACAGAAAGTCAGATCAGCAACCTGGGACTTGATCACAATTTTCGTGATGCCGTTTGGCAGCAGGGTCTACCATTAGAGAAAACATTATGCTTCCAATATGTTTCCGGGCTGTAGTACCTCCCTGTTTGGTAGCTGCCTACTACCTACTACCTCGAAGACGATGAACCTCCAATAACTTCAGGACATCTCTAAGACAAACAACATAACTTACAGTGGTACTTAACTATCTTTCCGTCCTCTCCTTTTCTCAATGTTTTTAATACTGAAAATGTTTAAACAAAAGAGTTTGAGAAATTTGGATGCCCCCATAACATAACATCAACGCTCGCCTTCTGCCCTAATGGTTGCTGGTTCACGCCTACGGCACCCCAGTTCACCCAGATGGAAGTGGGTCCTTAATTTTACAGATGAGAAAGTGAAGGTCTTCGAGTGCAGCGTCGCCCATTCTGCTTCCGCAATATCACTTAACAGACCGTGAGCTCTTTGGGACCTACTTTCTTTTTTCCAAGTCTGTGACTATGACTATGTAATACTCAGTCACTCAGGACCAGCATTACAGTCCCCATCCTTCTTGTGGTGTTCTTGACAATCGGAAAATAAGAAAACTTAGGGAGTAGAGGAGGAATTGTTTACGATAATCCATAATTTCTGATTTAAAATTCATGATATATTTCATAAATATAGTGTAAAAATACACCCGATTTGCGTCATGACATTCATTGATCCGTCGGACAGAGACGCAGTGACCAATTTGTTAGCCTGTAAATTAGTGTGTAGCCCGGGAGTGTTGAGCCTAGGGATGAGTTATCTGTCCAATCTTAGAGTGACAACTCGGACTCCAGACTTAGTAAATTTTTGTTTATGTTCTTATCACATCAAAAAGTATTGCTTAAGTTCTATTTCATATTTAAGTTTAATAATGATTCATGTACCGAGGGTAGATTCGCTTAAGTTACCTTGTGAAGCTTAGATTTTTATTTATTTTTTGATACTACCGGCATGACGGACAGCTAGTATGTGGTGCCTGCAGGATCAATATAACGTGTTGCATTGTTGGAAGGTTCTGAGCAGCTTCAAATTGAAATCTCCTCTCGCCACTCCTCACTTATGTGTTTAACTACAAATTTTGGTTTTTGAAAGAAAACGGTGGCAGGTAATACTAAATATGGTAAACCATGCAAGGGCAATAAATTGCTGAAGACTGACTAGCCTCCCTGACCCACCCACTATGGGAATTGTTTTCTCGATGCATAAATCATATGGATTTTAGGAATTATTACAACGATGTCATTTGTATTTTATAATAAATTTTTGGCCCCAACACTGACTTTTTTAATTTTAGGGGGTAATTATGACCATTTCTCTTGAAATATTCAGTAATGCAGAATAACATCATGCAAATGGTAACCCCAAACTACACTAAACCGACCCCTACATTCTACGACGACGCTCATAAAGCTGTTGCCTTATAACAACATTTCCAGAACGTTAACGGGTATGATGAAGTAATTTAATGGGAGCAGAACCTTGATTTTGGATAAGTCACACCAGAATTTAAAATGTATAACCATCATGAAGCAAATAGGAGGTGGCTGACAACAAGTAGTGACAGAGAATGATAAACTGTATCCGTTTTTCCACATATCCTGTTCTCACGAACCTACGAATTATATACAATTAAGGAACTCTTGATGTGTATGATGTTTGTTACCTGGACGGGGGGTCGTGATCAGAGTAGCAGTTATGGAAAAAGTCTTGTTCCCAGCTACCTTGTAAAACTGTGACCTACTTTCCGTGCCTCATGACCCGTCACACTGATTTACAACCTTCATTATCTTGGGATTGCTTACACACATACACACACACACACACACACACACACACAGACACACATCTCTATTTACCCTCATAGCAATACCTCCATCCAAATATTTTTTTTTAATTCATTTAATCAAAATAATCACCTGATAAATTCGTCTAAATAAAAAACTAGAGTGTAACATAAAAAATTAAATTTTAAAGTCTACACATCTCCAAGCAAAGCGGAAAAAACTGCGCCTTGACTCTGAGCTTTTATTAAGAAAAATGCAAAAAAGTGCATTAGTGATGACCCGGCGTGCAAAGGTTAAAGAGCAACAAGAAGTTTTGCATATTTTTATCTTTTTGGGGGGTGGAGGGGGGGAGGTTGAGGACTTGTAAAATTACATCTAATAAGGAAATTTGATCCATTATTCCATTATAGCGTTTCTTGTCGCCGATCTCTTAAGATCCTACGACTAAAAGAATGAGTTTTTCTTTATTGTCCTAATCAACAGCAACATTACCTGCCACCAACATTTGCAAGAAACTTGGAAGTCACAACAATGTCCCATGGTGGATAATATTAACTACGTCATGATAGTGTCTACCATATCCCCCAAACCTCACCTTTGACACTAAAAATTATCGTGGTGATAAAATAAAACTCACAGGGTTATAGTTTTTAAGCTACGAACTTTGGCTAAAGGCCAACACTAAATAATCTTGACACAAAGTGATGGTACAAAACTTTCCCATATCGTATTACTGAGCGATCCGTGAACCATCTTGACAAGTTAATAAGGGGGAGGAAAAACCCTTTACGCTGGTGTAAAAATGGCCGAGAATACACCACCTATCGATAATATTCCTCCTTTTCATTTTTCCAGTGGATCCAGACCATCCTCCACCGCCACCAAGATCACTGGTAGCTACCACAAGCGTCGGGCCGCAACCGCATAATCACTGGTGTACTTGAAAATGTTCCTCGGGACTACAAGCGGAAGTTGAGAAACGAAACTGCAGGAAGTCATTATCTAGGATATTGTCTTCCCACGCCGTATTGGTGAGGAAGGGGGAGAGGGAAGAAGGGGATGTGGTGAGGAGAGGAATAAAGGGGGAGGGGGCGACTGGGAGTAAGATGTTTGGGGAGGAAAGATGATGGAAAGGGTGAAAGAATGGGAATGACTGATCTATTGAGGTAGAAATAAGGTTGAGGAAGGGGAGGTCAGAGAGATGATATGGTGGGGGGGGGGGAGGAGATGAAGGATGGGATAGGAAGGCGTAGGGAGAACTAGAAGATTTAGATTGCCCCAAAGGGGGCAAGTTTATTGGACACCCCCTTACATCCTGTGCAAGGTAAAGTGCAGAAGCGTTTACAGCGCCCATCTGGGAAGCATGTGGAGTTCATGCTTGCCTTTTATGACTCATGCATTAAGGGCGTAAAAGCCTGAAGGGTTATGAGTTTTGTCAGCAAGTTACATAAAGTGACAGAATGATGAGTGTATGGGGGGAAAATTCCCGGTAAAATTTATCTGTTTATGGCAAAGCGTGGCAGGTCCCTAATAATATCATGTGAGAGGCCATAGGCATTGACAATATTGAGGGACATACCTTGTAGTGTGATTGAGATGGCATTTACGTCGGGAGTGTCGGCTTCAAGGGGTACGTCGAGAGGTTGACAGGGGACGTCCTTCTTGGCGTCACTAGCATGTCCTCATGGTGGTCAATTGATGTGGAGAACTGGAGTGGATGGGCCCCAGGTGCCGGCATGCCGGTAAGGGACGGGGAGCCAGGGGTGGTGTCCTTGGGTCCCATGAGCAAGCGCGGGTGGACGAGGGCAGTCGGGCACGCAGGGGCAGGCTTGGTAGGTGCCACGCCAGCAGTGATGCCAGGCGGCGGTGGAGTAGGCCGTGAGCAAGGGGGCTACCAGCTTGTGTCAAACCAGAAGAGGAGGGTGACTGGGTAGCAGCTAGAGGCAGGGGAAGTCTGTGTAGGTTGGAGATGGCGGTACAGAGTGTCAAAGAGTCTTTCAATATCGTTGGTAAATTCGTGTAAGAGGGATATTATCTGTGTCATTTCACTGGAGGGGGGTTAGGGGGCGGCACTGGTGGAAGCACAAGGCCTGACAGCGTCAGAGCAGAGATGGGGAGGAGGCCCAGTAGTAGGTGCGTTAGGAGACGGCCGGGACTGCTGTGTTGCAGCTAGGTGAGGCCAGGCAGGGGCAGGTGTTGTTGAAGAAGGCGTTGCCAGAGGAGGGGACGCAGAGGGATGCGGCCCGGTAGGCTGGGGTGGGGGGGGAGGTTGAGGTTGACGCAGCCCTCGGGGAGGCTTTTCTCCTGGGACAGGCGGACATTTGGGGCATTGCCGTAAGTCAGCATTGTGCCAGCCAACACAATTACAACACCTGGCATCAACAACATAGCCTACACCACCCCCATTGAGGTGGTCTTTGATTTTCTGGGCACAGACGGAGGAGTGATGGTTACGTGAACAGAAGCGACATCTGGGACGATCACGTAGGCAGCAAGCAGTGAAGGTATGACCGCAATGGGAGCAGATAACACAAAAAGCAGGCCCGGGGTGATAGGGTTCTGCATACAGTGGAGGGAGGACTGGGTGGGCCTCAACAGTGGTTGGGCACTCCTTTCCCTTCCATTTAACTATGACAGCTGCTTGTGGGGTCTTCTCTCGGTAGTAGTGTCGACGTATACTGAGTATACATGGATTAAAGTTACGATTATCTTCGACTTCAGCATATAGGGGGAATTGTTTAACTAGGACGTGGCAACATTCCGCTGCGTCAGCAAGAGGAGGCACAAGGACAACCCCATCAAATCCAACAGTACTGAGTGTTTCATAGACCTCAGGTGTCTGACATTGATAAAGTTATGGTTCTTACCTTTTCGGAATTGAATGGTGAGACCGTGTTGTCGCCAATACTTTGTTGTCCAATTAAACCGTTCCTCGATAGTTTCAATGAGTCCTCTGGGAAGTGCAGATTCAGCTTACTTGATTGGTTGGCAGAGGGGTGGGTGGCGAGGGGAAGCTCTCTGTCCTTGGCATTGGTATTGCCACTCCGGCAAGTGTTTCCGATAGAAACATTACTGTTACTGTCACTAACACTGAGGTCTGACTCTTGCAGTGTGGGATGCACTATGATTATCCGTATCAGAAATGTCTGTATCCATGAGAGAGGGCTCCTCTTCTGGGGCGTTTACATCGATCCCCCCCCATCGCTGGCAACACTTGCCGGCGAAGGGGGAGGTAGAGACTGAGGTGGCTTTTGTGTGACGATCGGGAGGACAGGAGCACCTATGGGCACACATCTGTCCCCTTACGTGGTCAGACCGCGACTGGGAGAACTAGAAGATCTGAGGTGAAGAGGTGGGGTCAAGAGGTAGAAGAGCTTATTCTTGGATTACTTGCTCCATCAATTCTCCCCTAGGAAGGTTAGTAACGTCTATGATGCCCTGCGTGAGAACGGCTGCGCCTTCAGACTCGCTGCACACACCCACCCACCCATTGTACTTATCCTCTCCACTCCTGTTACACTAAATACCAGTTATTTAATGAGAAAAAATATAGCCTTGGTGATGACTCTCGATGAGATACATTAGCCGAGATAAGTGGGAAATTGCAGATAGTGGAGATGTATTCAATTTCGACAATCGCAACATGTCAGATGTTCCATTTTTTATAAGACTTTGATTATATTTAGCAGGTTATGGATGGTGGTGGTTACCAGTGTGAGGCTCTAGAAGTCACCATAACTCCAGGAAGACACCAGGAGATCCAGCCAAAGAAGTAGGTAGCTACTGTAGTTGATTCCACCTCATTACAGGGTGGCTAGCTCGTGAGCACCCCATTCTACTGGTCATCGTTTGATCTGCTGGCACGTCGGGTGGTTCCAGTAAGATTAAGTTAGATATAAGACCAGGGCTTCCTTTCAAAGGCATAATGTAGCATGTCAGTGAATATGTACTGCATATTAACCGTCTATAAATAAAGACTAGATTTAGAAAATAGAGATACAAAATGAATAAAGTCCTCTTGTGACTCTTGTGACTCTGGATGCAGATCATCAACCAAGACGGAGAAAAGTTGACTATGTCTCGACTATGATGATGAGCAGTAAATATCTTAGTATTGTACCAGATTTATGTGTCTCAGCAGACAAGGATAATAATCATCAATTCACTGGTCTACTCTGTACTACATTCTACTTTAAAAACCAATCATCTATATGTATGAAGTATTTAGTAATAGTAATACCCACAGAAGCTCTAAGTACTATGATTCAGCACACCCTGACAGCTGGCGTTACTTGGATATCATTAAAGTTTCACTGAGTTATTATTATGCATTCTTATTTATTTACTTCGTATTCTACAGGGACTGCAGGTATCAGGAAATAATTAAATATTACATACGGTACACCTTGACGCATAAGACCGCGCTTGGCATGAATGTACTGTACAACTTTTTACAGAGAAACAATTTTCTATCTCACATAAATTTTAAATGATGATAGAGTAGTGTAATTACCCTAGTTCGACGTTTCATAACCTGGGGTTGCTGAAATCGATTTTATGGACACACTTCCTTTTAATAGCCCTGTAGCAACTGTAGTCTCTGCAACCAGATGAAGCAGGTGCTGCACTGCCTAGACCTGACTACAGGGGATGCTGAAGTCGGAAAAGTTAAGAAACGCTGCCTTAGTTATTGAAGTACAGTAATAACAATATGACGTCATTGTAGTGGGGTGATGCATCTGAGTTGAATTAGGTTAGGTAATATGGGTTAGGTTTGGTAATTAGATCAATTTATGTTATTTGGGTTACTTTATTTTGTTTAAGCTATTAGGCTAAAATTAGTTAAGGTTATTTAGATGAATTTCATAATGTTATTTTGATTAAATTAAGTTACGTTAGGTTACTTTTGGGTAAGTTTAGTCAGCTTTGAAAAACAAAACCGGAACCATCCTAAAAAATTACATCCTTCAGTTGCCCTAAGAGTTTTGTCGAAAATCATCGCAATATTATTCCCTCTAAACAGTGAAGTCTTGGAGCATCAATGTGCAGGTATCCGACCCCACCCATACACTCCCTCCCTCCTTCCCTCCCACCGTATTTAGCTGTAGGGCGTGACCAAACCCTAGGCTGAATCCCTGGTGTTCTCACGATCTTCCCTGTGGGTGAGGTGGGGCATCGGAAGGTTAAGTAGGGGTGGGGGTATGGGGGGTGATAGAGAGGTTTAGGTTTGGATGGGTAAGGGGTCTGGGAGAGCAAGGAGTAGTTAAGTAAGGAAGGAAACCCAGGTAAATAAGGTAGGGGGCCCAGATAAGTAAGGTAGGGGGCCCCAGGTAAGTAAGGTAGGAGTTCCAAGTAAGTAAGGTAGGGGGCCCAGGTAAGTAAAGTAGGGGGCCCAGGTAAGTAAGGTAGGGGGACGCAATGGGAAGCAGCAGGTTGCGGGTTACGTGGGAGGTAACGGATTGAATAACGGCAAGCCCTCTCACCTCCGTCTATCGAATAAGACTACCACCGCTTACTACAAGAACCTCAACCCTCCACCTCTGTTTCACTTTGGCCTCCTCCTCGAAGCCCAAAAACAACGTGGGTACTTTAATTAACTTTCTTTTATCATTCGTGATAAAGACTTGATGCAGTGATAAATAAAGAAAAGGAAAACAAAGCTGTGAATTATGTAGATTTAGAAGGGAAAGAGGAAAGTGAAGAGTCCAAGGTTTTGAAAAATTCGGTGATTAAAATAAATATTATAGGGAAGGAGAGGAAAATAAAAGATTGTGTAGCGCAGGGAGTAACAACTGAAAGTTTTAAAAAGGTGTGGGCAAAGTGTAAAGATGCTGATAAAGAAAAGCTTTTGAGGAAATGGGAAACTGTGCAGGAGGCTTGGGCCTTCTTAAATAATTTGAAGGGAAAGAATATAAAGTGTGTAAATATTAATAATGGATCTAGCTAGGCTTAAGACAGTGTCCTGGAATGTTAATGATCTACGAAATAGAGTGACAGATGTACATCACTTTACCCTTAAAAATGGGGACAGGAAAGGCGACCTGCTTAAATTGTCTGGATATAAGAGATTTCATCTCTATTCGGGTGTAGGTATAAGAGGGGTTTCAACATACATTAAGAATTCCATACCAGCAGAACTAGTTGGAAACCCGAGTAGAATACAAGGAATGGAACATAACAAATCTGTATATTTCTGGAGGCTGTTTTTACCTCAACTCCTTACCAGATTGCATGTTTTTGGACTCAACTTTGGCTGTAGGAGGTTTTAATGCTAGGCATCCTAGACTAGAAACAATTAGGAGAGTTAATAGTAACGGTATAAAATTTTGGCAATTTTTTCAAGATCACCCAGATGCTTACTTGTTAGGAAATGAGGAAGTGACTCATATTAAAGGAGGAAGGTTAGACTATGCTTGCATGATAAGCAGTCAGGGAGTCCAGGGAGAATGTGAGATAATAAGGGAGCTAGTCAGTGATCACTTTGTTATGTATGTTCAATTACCATTAGGAAGGATACAGGTGGGATATAGGAGAAAAAGGTTGAAACTAAACAAGGATGACATAGAAGTGTTTACCCAAAATATAGGGAAATGGTACAGAAATTATACACCAGTCTGTATGGATAGCTTTTATAATGATTTAGTTGAGGAGATAGAAAGATATTGAACTAAGTCAACACAGACAAAGATAAATGATAAGAGACATGGGGCTAGGAAACACTGCTATGCTAATGACAAAATATTGAAGGGATGGGCACAGATGTTAAGGGCAGCACATAAAGAGTGGATAAAGAATGGTAGAAGAGAAGAAGATAGGGAAATCTTCATGGATATAGCCAAGATATGTGGGCTGGCAAGGAAGGGAGGCAAGGGAGAAATATTGGCAAGACCTTGCACAGCACATTGGGGAGAGTAAAAATCTTAAAGAAGTATGGCAGGATATTAACAAAATTAGAGGAAAAAAGAGTAATTTTATTCGTCATCCCCATCCACAGGAAGAAGCTAATAAGCTGGTTGACAAATGGGCTAAAGCAGCTAGTGTTGCCTCCCTGCCTAACAGGACAATAGAAGCATTATATGAGTGGCAAAATGAAAGAAGAGGATTTATTTCATCAGCTCTAAATATTTGTGATGTGACATGTGTAGATATTACTCAAGATGAGTTGTTAAATGCTGTTAAAAAAGGAAAATCTACAGCACCAGGCGAAGATGGTGTGACTTATGAAATTTTGAACTGCTTAGCTGGTATGAAAAATAGTCCATTATTAGATTTATTCAATATGAACCATACAAAGGGTAGATTACCAACAGAATGGAAGAAAGCTATAGTCATTCCTGTCCCTTAGGCAATTGGTGGATACAGGCCAGTGTCTTTAACATCTTGTTTTTCCAAGATGATGGATAGAGTATTATTAAACAGGCTTCTATATATTGTGGGAGATAATCTATCTTGTAATTTATTTGTTTTTTTTTAATGGGAAAGGTGCTTCAGACTGTGTTATTAAATGTTTATCAAATGATGCAGACAGATGTAGAATTTTTGTGGATTTACAAGGAGCATTTGATAAAGCTCACAGTGAAATAGTTGTGAACTGGCTGCTCTAGGGGTATCAGGAAAGTTGTTACACTGGATGGGTGACTACTTGCATGGAAGGAGAGCCTGTGTATGGTATCAGGGATGTTTGTCTGAGGAAAGAGCACTTGAACTAGGCATCCCCCAAGGGGGAGTATTGAGTCCAATGCTATTTAATGTGTTCATGAACAACATAGCCTCGCAAAAATATTCTAAAGGAGTTGTAACCATCATTTATGCAGATGGCATCTTATTTCAAGGAAACTCTGTAAAAAAGTTGCAGATTGCTTTAGATAATTTTAGTGTTCTTTCTCAAAAGATGGGCTTAGTTATCAATGAAAAAAAAACAAGTGTGAATGTGAAGAAAGAGGAAATGAATCTATTTTTCTTAATAGAAATAATATAGAGAAAGTGTCAAAATATAAATATTTAGGAATGTATATTGGCTTTACTAGTGAGAGTAAAGAGGCAGAAATATTTATCATGTCCTCACTCAATGTAGAGCAAGATTACAGCCCTTGAAGGCTCTAGCATATTGTGGTAAAGGAGCTGGGGTACCCATACTGAGAATGATGTATATTTCTACCATAATATCACTTATAGACTATGCAACACCTGGCCTCTCTTGTACTGGTGAAGGAAGGCTACGGAAGTTTGAGATCATGCAAAATGAAGCAATGAGAATAATTTTAGGATGTCAAAAGAATGCAATGATTGAGATAATGAAAGTGGAACTAGGGTTACAGAGCATTTCACAGAGGGTAAATGAAATTAATACAGTTGCAGCAGTTCGATTAATGAGAGGGAATAGTGGGGGTAAATTTGTTTAAAATATAAATGATGGCCTAAAAAATAAAAGGACCTTCTGCAGGCAAGGCAAGAGAGGATACATGAATGGATTAGCAAATATTATTAAAAATGTAATCTGACAGATTGGTGTACAGCTGTTCAGAAAAGTTGTAAGGATCCACCCTGGGAAGAACAAGAAGTAGAGGTAGACATTGTGCTTCTCACAATGAAGAAATCATTACATGAACCAGGATAGTTAAGGGTTTTATATAGGAATAAGAATAGTAATTTACCTAAACTCAACACCTTGCATGTATATTGTGACGGTTTAGTTGTGCCAAGTGGCAGGGCAGTGTGTGGGATCCTTATAAGACAGTGCACAGAACAAGGTACTGATGACACAAATATTAGACTCCGGCTGAGCAATTTTATATTATCAACACAAGCTGAGTTATATGTAATATTAGTAGGATTGGAAAATGTTGTAAAGAAGAATAAAGATGCATATTTTTTTGTTGATAGTAGGGCAGCTTTGGATTCTTTGAACATCTGGAGTCCAGTCTTTGAACACATTATTGGTTCATGTAGAAAATTTGTAAATACAATAAGGAAAAAAGGCCATGGTGTTCGATTTGTATGGGTCCCTTCACATGTGGGGATTGGTCTTAAAGCAGTTCTGACCTCACTAGGGGAAAGGTCACGGCAGGGTTAGCTCCGGAGGGATAATTATCAGATATGGCCAGTGCTATGTGCGGTCTTGGGTATGAGAGTTTGTTGACCAAACTGGGGTGGTCCATTGAAGAATTGGCGAGGGCCAAGTTAGAAATTGAGAGGGCCACGTTGGAGAACCTGAAATTAAGGAAAGAGCTGGCGAAGTTAAAAGGAGAGGCTGGACGAGTAAAGCCAGTGTCTGACGAAAAATCAAGCGAGTGGAAAATTGTGAGTAGTGGGAGGACCAAGCTGGTGGTGAAGAAGCACACGAAGGATACGACAACAACGACAACAACAGCTAAGTGTACCAACCCGTTCAGTCCCTTGATAGACGAATTGGACGTTAGTACAGTCAGGGGCAGGGATGACAAGGAAGGTATAAAAACTTTAATTGTTGGTGACTCACAGGTAAGGTACATGGACAGGGCCTTTTGTGGTAAAAACAAAAATAGGATGAGGGTGTGTTTGCCAGGGGCTGGGGTGGGGGATATAATTGACAGGATGGACAATATCTTGTCTGGTAATGGGAACAAACCCATTATCTGCCTCAGTGCAGGAGGCAATGATATTGGCCGGTGTAGGAGCGAGGAACTTCTTGATAAGTTCAAGGCAGCCATAGATCGTATTAGGACTAAGGGAGGGATCCCTATCATATGCGGTGTCCTGCCTAGAAGAAGAGTTGGCAGTGAATGGTTGTCAAGGGCAGTTGGTGTCAACGACCGTCTTGACAGATATTGCAAGTCAATATCAGTCCCATTCATTGACAACTGGGACAACTTCTATGGCAGAAGGGACCTTTATGCTAGGGATGGGGTGCACCTGTCTAGGGATGGAGTAGCAACCCTGGCTGGGGCTCTAGAGGGGGCAGTTCAAAAGATATCGAAGTCTTTAAACTGCTAAGAGAACATATGGGCACGGGGGTGGAGGAGACTGCAGTGGGAGCGGGTAAACAAGGCGAAAGATTACAGGGAAATAGTGTTAGGAATGATGACAAAACTAAATTAGACAGGGAGTTTAAAACTAAACGCGGTAAGGGGAGGACTCAGAACACGACTAACTTAAATGTATACTACGCGAACAGTAGAAGTATGAGAAACAAAATGGATGATATTAGGGCCTTGGTATGTACCGAAGAAATCGATATAATTGCATTCACTGAAACATGGATCAACCTAGACACACGTGAATTACCAGTCGAATACCAAATTGCGGGTTACAAACTGTTCCATACCGATAGACAGACCAGGAAAGGAGGCGGAGTAGCAATCTATGTTAGGGATAATCTGAAGTGTGAAATAAATAAGGAAATAAAAACTGAGAGGAATACAGAAACAATTTGGATAGAATTAAGCGACGGTCGGGAAAAATTAATCACAGGAGTAATATATAGACCCCCAATCTTGATAGCGTCAATGAGCGACTTATCTGGGATGAAATGCGCAGGGCTTCCATACACAACAAAGTCTGTATAGTAGGCGACTTTAACCTTGGCCAAATAGATTGGACTGACCTTACGGGCAACTCAGAATCAGAGGATTTTCTCGAGACGATCCAGGACTGTTTCCTAAGTCAACATATAACCGAACCCACACGGGGTAATAATATACTGGATTTAGTTCTGTCGAACAGAGAAAACCTCATTAGCAATGTCGAGGTAGGGAACGAACTTGCAAACAGCGATCACAAAGAAATTCGATTCCAGTTAGATTTTCAGGGCAGACGTAAGGAAAATTCCACTAAAGTACCAGATTTCAGAAGGGCAAACTTTGACAGTTTAAAGAGGCAGCTGAGAGAGGGGGTGTCGCGCTTGGCCGTGAACCTGACAGATGACACGGACCTGATAACGAGATCTGAGATTGCCGAGTTCCACGACAATTTAAATAGTGAGTTACTTAATGCACAAAGGCAGAACATACCATACAAAAAACTCAGATCAGACAACAATGACCCTAAATGGATAAATAATTATTTAAAGAACATCATTGGCCAAAGGAAGGCTATAGGTAGAAGGATAAATCGTGGCGAAATTCACCTCCGGGACTATTATAGGGTATTGGCGAGTAGGGTTAAAACCGAGATAAGGAAAGCAAAGAGGAATAATGAGGTAAGGATAGCAAGGGAGGCAAAGACAAACCCCAAAGGATTCTACCAAATGTATCAAACTAAAACACGAGAAAAGATTGGACCAATACGGTCAGACTCCGGCGAGCTCACTGATAACGATGGAGAAATGAGCAATAATTTGAATAAATATTTTTCAACAGTTTTCACCACCGAAAATTTAAACATGATACCCGAGGCACCGACTCTATTCAGAGATAGTGAAGAAAACAAATTAAGTGAGATAGTAGTGACTAGTAACGATGTTAGTAAGCAAATAGACAAATTAAAGCCTAATAAGTCACCTGGTCCCGATGAGATATTTGCCAGAGTATTAAAGGAATGTAAGGAAGAGCTTAGTATGCCCTTAGCAAAGTTGTTTAACATGTCCTTAAAAACAGGTGTAGTACCAGAATCCTGGAGGATAGCGAATGTAATACCGATTTTCAAGAAGGGGGATAGATCACTATCCTCTAACTACAGCCCAATCAGTCTAACATCAATAGTAGGCAAATTACTGGAAGCAATCATTTCAAACTCTATTCGAAATCACCTGGAGAAGCACCGATTGATCAATGATTCCCAGCATGGCTTCACAAGCGGACGTTCTTGCCTAACTAATCTATTAACATTCTTTTCATCAGTTTTCGAATCGGTGGACGAGGGGCACAATTATGATGTGGTATATCTCGACTTTAGTAAAGCCTTCGACAGAGTCCCCCACGAAAGACTAATTAGAAAGGTAGAAGCTCATGGCATCAAAGGTGACATCCTTAAATGGATTAGGGCGTGGTTACAGGACAGGAAACAGCGAGTGAGCATTAACGGCACTAAGTCCCATTGGAGCAACGTCACAAGTGGAGTTCCCCAAGGCTCAGTACTTGGACCATTATTATTTATTATATACATAAACGACATAGATATCGGCATAGACAGCAACATAAGTAAATTTGCTGATGACACTAAAATAGGACGTGTTATTAAATCTGACGAGGACTCAGCAAAACTACAGGAAGATCTAAACAAATTTTTCGAATGGTCTGAAAAATGGCAGATGAAATTCAACGTGGACAAATGTAAAGTACTCAGTATAGGAGATGTAAACAGGGAAACCAGATACCAGATGAACAACGATGCCATAGAGAAATCCGACTGCGAGAGAGATTTAGGAGTAATGATAAGTAGGAACCTTAAGCCAAGTAAACAATGTGTTTTTGCTCGTAACAAGGCTAATAAAGTACTTGGGTTCATACAAAGGAGTGTTAGTTACAAGACTAGCGAGGTCATCCTAAAACTGTATCTTGCTCTTGTGAGACCACACCTGGATTACGCAGTTCAGTTCTGGTCACCGTATTACAGAATGGATATAGAATCCTTGGAAAGAATTCAGAGGAGAATGACAAGACTAATCCCGGGCATTAGGAACCTTGAGTATAGAGACAGGTTAAAGCATCTTAATTTGCACTCCGTTGAGAGAAGTAGAGCGAGGGGCGACCTGATAGAGGTGTATAAGTGGAAGGCAGGGCTAAACAAAGGGGACATTACAAAGGTACTCAAATTATCCAACCAGGAGCGAACTCGTAACAATGGTTTTAAATTAGACAAATTTAGATTTAGGCGTGAAATAGGTAAACACTGGTTTGGAAACAGAGTAGTGGATGAATGGAACAAGTTACCAAATATCATCATTAACTCGAATACGCTGAATTGCTTCAAACATAGGTTGGATGCTCATATGAGCAATAGGGGTTGGGTGTAAAACGGACTGCCCAGTATGGGCCAATAGATAGTTTAAATAGGAATGAAATATATGAGAAAAGTGAAACAATGAAACATTACCATCATGTTCTCAAGAACACAAATTTTACAGATGGGAAAGATAGGAGCATGTGGAAAGATTCAGTGTATATGAGGTTAACATTAGGATATAAATATTACTGGGAACTTGGAGCTGAGAAAAGTTAACAGGATAAAGAATGTAGAGTTTGTAGAACATCCAGATCCCATACCCTGCCACATTATATGCTGGAATGTCCATTGCTTAATCTATATAGAAATGCCCAGATAAATAATGTCTCCAAGCAAATAGAGTGGATGTTTAAAAATAGGAAAGTAGATGAAATATTAAAGAAATATAGAAATTTTGCATCTAGAATATAACTATGTACTATAATTGATTATATGAGATATATCTGTATTAGGGATTTCTGTGTGTCCTGAGAGGGACATTCCTGGACTGGGGTGGTGATGACTTATGTCACTTCATCCCTTTGAGATGTATTTATTTTTATTTTATATTTTTTTTGTATCTCAATAAACGTATACATTGCCAGGTGAAATTGCGAGTGTGAGAGCCAGGGTGGGGTCGATGGATCTTTGGTTGATTAGAGACAAGGTATTTTGGTAGGAATAATGGATGTTGTTAGATACTTTGCCTAGCCTTTTACCATTACATTAGCGCTAGTACAGGGGTTCTCAACCAGGGGGGAATTCCCCCCAGGGGGGGAATTCAGGTTTTCAGGGGGGGGGGAAACTGATTCGGGAGCAAGAGATATGTTCGATGAGAAATCAATCACAGAATTTTGGCCCTTGATGTGCGATTCCTACCCAAAAGTGGCAGAAAGAGCTATCCGTGCATTGCTTCCGTTTGAGTCGACATATCTTTGTGAGTCAGGCTTTTCAACTCTGTTGCAAATTAAAACGAAGCAACGTAGTAGATTAGAGGTAGAAAATGACCTGCGTTGTGCCCTTTCAAGCACTCCTCCGCGTATCCCAGAATTGGCGAAGAAAAAACAATCACAGGTTTCTCATTGACTGTAATCTTCATCTGAATAAAATTAATTACAAATTTACAATATCCTGGTATTCTATTGAACTTTTTGTTTATTGCATTATGCTTCAGTTTGGTCTGTTAAGTAATTCATTATAAATAAAAAAAACTATTTTACTTTTATTCAAGTTTTATAAATCCATCAACATTTTCAATTGACATTTAATTTGTAAAACTCCACTATAAAAATAATCCATGTAAAATTGTAAATGTATATGTACTAAAATGGAAAAAATAAAGGATTTTCAGTATTATATTCATATTATTTGGAATGCACTTTTTGAGGCAGACAATCTTGGAAAGGAGGGGGGAATGACATTCTGACATATGGTGAAAGGGGTGCATGGGGCAAACAAGGTTGAGAACCACTGCGCTAGTAGGAGCATTTACTTGTGCTTGGCATTTCTCTCCTCCTTGTAATGAAACGTTTATAAAGACAACAGCAAACAAATTTTAGCCTTCTCGTATGATTGGATATGTGAAACTTCTTCCCTCAGTGATAGAGAGAAGAAATGATAGTTGGGTACATCTTGATTTCTAAGATCATGGTCTTTCATCCACAGACTTCATTTTCATCCCCACGATTATATTGTAGTCGTCTTTGTTCACCTGTTTATTTAATTGGTCATGTCTTCTTGTGTCTTCCTGTTCTCTACAAGAGGAACCAGCAGGTCGATGACATCCATATTTGGCTTTTATGTTTCCTCTGAAGGGCGCCAAGACCATTTTCAACTATGAAGGTCATTGACCCACAAAGTTCTCATGTGTGTGTGTGTGTATGTGTGTGTGTAATAATAATATTAATAATAATGATAAACGGTTTATTAATAGAGTTGCAGCCAGTGGCTGAAAATATACAGACTTACATTTGATTTAGATATAATGATATAATGTGCATTGAGTACATTTACAGGGCTGTACAGTACATAAATCAGGAGTTGTTTATTATTTAAACAATAGATGGGATGGTGCTGTTCTTATAACTATCGGTGCGGGCTCTTATGGGCTGAATTTTGTTGTAGTGGCGGACTGCGCGAGTTGGGTGGGGGGCTGCAGGTGGCAGGAGGTGGCGATGACGAGGGTGGTGCAGAAGTCCACTGCCAAACCTTTCCAGTTCTTGGTGGTGGAGGTCACTGAGGGATGGCATTTCCAGGGTGGAGAGAGCGTTGGTGTAGCCGGAGTATTCTGCGCCGAGCATGATTCTGCAGGACTTTTTCTGTACCTTTTCTAGCTGACGTTGGTGGGTGGAGTTGAGAGAAGACGACCAGGCTGGTGACGCATACGTTAGTTTGGGGAGAATAAAGGCATTGTAGATGGTCCTCAGCTCTGGCGTGGGTGTCCCAAGTGACCTAAGTCGTCGTAGCATGTAGAGACGATACGAGGCTGCCTTGACTGTGTTATCTACATGGGCCTTCCAGTCAAGTTTGTTGTCTATGGTTACACCCAGGAGTTTGGCAGACTGCACCAGCTGGAGAGGATGGGCACCCACTGTGACTGCTGGGGCTTGCACTGGAGTGGTGGCGGTATTGATGTGCATGACTACGGTTTTGGTGTGGTTGATGGTGACCTTGTTCTCTGTGGTCCATGCCTGTAGCCTGTCCAGGGTGCCTTGTAGCGATGAGTAGTCTGGTGGGGTGTTGTCCACTGAAACCCCCACAGTGCAGTCATCCACGTACTTCCACCTGTGAGGAGTGTCTGATAGAGCGTCGTTGATCAGGATGAGGAAGCACAGTGGTCCCATCTTTGTCCCCTGGAGAACACCGCAGGTGAGGTGTTGGAATGTGGAGACCAAGCCCTGATACCTTACTGCCTGTGTGTGTGTGTGTGTGTGTGTTTTTTTTTTCCTAACTTTTTTATTCTTTTCCTTAGCATCTGTTCATTCTTGCTTCTATCTGTTTTTTTTTTTTTTACAAATAACGAGATTCTACTAACTATTAGATACAATTCCATAAGCAAAAGAAAGATTAAATGATGCATGAAACATTCAGTAGTACTGTAGTGAACGCAACAAATTGAATTCTTTTCTTTTTTTTTACAGACAGACTTATCTCCCGGAGTAATAAAGAGCTAATGGGATCTTGAGAAGCTGACAATTACTACTCCTTACGTCAAGTTTTTTTGTGCTTGCTTTGTGTGTCTGGATGTGAGGTCGACACGCAGGTGAGGTCGACAACCCTGGCAAGTACACTGTGGGAATCTTATGTACAGAACCAGAGGAGTAGAGAAGGGAAGAATAAATACGTGTGTAAGCAATATGCAACAATATATGATGATTAAAGGAGTTTCTTTTTTATGGCAAAAGATACTAATTAAAACGACAAAATACTAACAAAGTTTCTAATTTTAAGAGATTCAAATCAATAAATGAAGACTAACAAGTAAAATGGAAGCAAAATAAAACAATAGTGATTCCTTACGCTGTATTCAACTTTACAGTATATTCCTGCACACAGACACACACACACACACACACACACACACAGTTACTGTATATTTTCAACCTTCCGGCTGCCATGCTCTTTCAAGAAGCCGTTAATTATTATTATTATTATTATTACACACACACACACACACACACACACACACACACACACACACACACACACACACACACACACACATACACACACACACACACAGGCGCTGCTCCTTCTGAGCAGCGGCCCCCTTGGCCATGTCGGTCCATTCCTCAAGTCCCCCTCCCCGACCCATCCTCACCATCGGGATATCTATATAATCAAAAGTGACAATTTCGTTTCGGAAAGAAGTGGGATCAGTGTTGAACAGTGATGAACAGTGTTTAAGCCCGTGAATTCAGCACTCGACAATACCAGTAAGAGCCGTGACCCACCACTGAGATAAGCACCCCTAGGAACCATCCTCTGACCAGGTGTTAATCCGTCCACCCGGGAACAACAGGGGGCTAGCTATGCACCTGACAACGAGATAACACAACACCACCGGGCAGAGGTACTGTGACACCACCCCACACCACACGGTGTCCCCGTGACCACGTAAGGTCCTTCATATCAACACCCAAGGACGAGTTACTGCATCACGTGAACACCACCACACACGATGTTTTCATGACCACGTGAGGTCCCTCATATCAACACCCGAGGACGAGTTACTGCACCACGTGAACACCACACCACCTGGTGTCCCCATGACCAGTCCAGGCCTGGGCCATCAACTGTAAACTATAATAATTTGTATGTTCAATTCATGTTCCTTCTCCTTTCAGTAATGAAAGCTTTTGTTAAACGATCCACCTACCCCATGTCTTTGTATGTAATAAGTCATTTTTGTCCAATGTATATTTTCAGCCTTCGGGCTGCTGAACTTTTTCAATAAACCGTTAATTATTATTATCATTATTATTATTATTATTATTATTATTATTATTATTATTATTATTATTATTATTATTATTATTATTATTATTATTATTATTATTATTATTATTATTACACACACACACACACACACACAGTACATATATACATATGTATTAACAAAAAGAAGGACAAGCAAGTGGTTAATCTAAGGAAGCAAAATCCTGTTTTTATGACTCGTGTAGCAGACTGATAATGAGTGACGCAGTAATGAGATGTGTGCTCGACCCGTTCGTGATCTACAGGTCGACCCCGCCTCTCTATCCCACGCATGCACACACACACACACACACACACACACACACACACACACACACACACACACACACACACACCTAATGACTACCACTAAGGAGATTGAGAATAATACTGGTAGTGTTACACTGTCGCCGGTATACGCCAGCCTTAGTGCACCCACTACCAGCGCTACGCTAGTGGGTCAAAGACCATAATACGTGAGAGCTAAATTTGTACACTTCCCCCTGCGTGTTGGAGGCTTTTCCTACCAGCAGCAATTTTCTCTTTGCTTTATATGTATGTACACACGACGTCTAATATATTCAGTCGTTGGTAAGACGTTGACACTGCCACGACTACTGACTCTGTCCTCACCCCTTGAAGATAATATTATCAGTTGTTTTAGAATGGAAGAAACACCAGCGGCAGGGCGATCACTGTTTACTGAAGTTATGGTGACGTAGGAAGGCTGCGCATCAGCTAGGTCGTCCTTAGGTCACTGAGTGAGGTGTTCGCTGCTTATTGTAGGGTATGTACTGGAAGCCACCCTCCTCTAGACTATAATTATAGGGTATGGTTAGCGAGCGGCTTGAGTTGGGTTGGAATAGGCTACCGAGTGCTATAGTAGGATCGGGGACGCTAGAGAGCTTCAAGACGAAGTTGGATAGGCACATGGAAGTGCTGGGATGGGTGTGAAAAGGATCTGCCCTGTATGGGCCAGTCGGCCTCCTGCAGTATCCCCTTTCTTATGTTCTTATGTTCTTATGTTTATGCGTTGAAGGCGGTGTGGTTCGTGCCGTGCCACCTGAGGCAACCCGTACTGCAGATCCTCTCATGCCAGTCGGTCTCATACCCGCAGCAGTGTGTGTTGTTGCCTGATAAACTAGTCACAGTCAACAAAAATCCTAAATACACAATATAGGGTGCATAAGCAAGCGTATTACACCTTCGTTGATAAATTTTACTAAAATCTTCAGAAACTACTGATTTGTGAGTTTGGTTTCATCTTGCTGAATTCAATTTTTTTTTTTTTTCGGTTAAGCGACAAGCGATGTAACCTTACTGATTCGCCACCTGGCTACAGCTCAGCACCTATTGTACACTACATACCGCAATAGTCACGAGAGCTGTTGATTATTTCATTCTCTTCACCTCAACAATTTCAACGAAAGATATAAAAACAAAAGATTTATGGGGAAATAACGAGTACAATAATGATAAGTAAACAGTCCCTCAGGTGCAGACAATGCCCATGAGGTAGTACCATTCGTTGAGTTACCTTCTTATGATACAACATGAGTAAATATGTTTTATTCTGATACCATAACACCACACTGTTAACCCGGTTTCATAATTTGTTGGGGCACTACTGGTGGCAAGTGATGGCGTTAATTGTAGCGCTGAGTTGGCGAACAATGCTGGTAAACAATGATGGCGAGCAACGATGGCGAACAGTACTGACGAACAATGCTGGCGAACAACGTTGGCGAACATTTCCCTGCATGTGTTTTGTGCACCAGGAAAATTAAGGGTTGTGGCGAGTTGGCTGAGTCATACTTCCTGTTAAATTCTGTTATTATTGTTACTGTTAAATTTAGCAATAGTAGTGGTGGTAGTAACAGTGTAGCAGTGCTATCATCAGTGGTAATATCAGTAGTACCGTTAGGTATAATTCGTCTACGACAACTAGGATTGCATTCATCTCCTCATTTTGTAATAATTTTCAACCTAATTGTTGTAACATTATGGAATGTTAATCTGGTTAAAATTTCTTGTCGTGGTTTGAGAGAGAGAGAGAGAGAGAGAGAGATGCATTACTTTATCAACTCCATCTCTTGTGAGAAATGATACGGTTCTGCCAGAAAGGAGAAAAATATTTGTGTAGAAGTAATAGAGCTGTAATATACGATTTTCTTGTTAAAGGTTTATATGGTCATCACTTTGTTGCAAGTTCATTAGGTGACATATTACCTCGTTAAATGCTTCTTGGTTATATATCACTTAGCTAACCTTCATAAAATATAACTTTTACTAGATGATGTGTCACATAGTTATATTTTCATCTCTTTGAACGTTTAATAGATTTATTTAGCACAAAGTTTACAGTGAACTTGAATAGATGGTGTTTTGATAAACCAATCATATGAAAATGTGCATAAATTTATTTATATTCAGACTAAACGAATAGTACGAAAACATAATTACCCCCCAAAATTATAAGAAAATAAATATTAAGTTACAATGAGATGAAAAGTTATAGAAGCATTTGAAGGAAAACTTTCATTGGGATACAACGGCGAGTCTCTTTAAACATCACCATGGATATCTGTCATCAATCAGTACAGCGCTCACACAGATTAGATTGCCCCGGAGGGGGCTAGTTTATTGGGCACCCCTTTACATCCTGTGCAAGGTGAAGCGCAAAAGCGTTTACAGTGTCCATCTGGGAAGCATGCGGCAGACCTTGGTGAAGGTGTCTTTACCTTGACCGCGGTGACCTTCATACTGATTCAGCTCGACTTTAACCCTGTGAGTGGTCTCGGGTTGTACTGGACTTTGTCCATATTTTTTTTACAGAGTTGAATGAAATGATGTATAAATTGATAAATATATGCATACATGATATTCCTACTCATCTATGCAATGACCACATCTAGGCTCTGACATGTCTTGTGTAACAAGTCGGATCGACTGACGTTGTTGGCTTGGTCATGCCCTGTGGTCAGTTGAATATCGAGCATGTTGTGATGGTTAAGCGTGAGCACAACACGGAAGATGAGCCTTTCTGTTGAGTCTATACGTGTGTATTTAAGTCTTTTATGGCTTAAGTGTAGCCGTAGCAGTATATCCAACAGGTAGCAGATGTCTACGGACTGCCCTATTGGAACATCCTGCTGGTTATAGCTAGACTTTAGTTCCCTGTCTTAATCTGTTTCCCTTCTTTTGTACCTTTTATTTGTATTGATTGTTAACAGGGCTAACTTTGTCTGCCTGGTGGCACTGTGTGAACAAACATCTAACTCCCACCTACAAGAGGTTCTGAAGACGTCCAGATCAGGTAATCTCCGGGTTACTTATTTATAAGTAATCCGGAGCAGTGGTCCAGGTACCGTACTAAATTGTGAGTCAAATTACGGAGATACTTTATTAAGCGTTAAAATGTGACCCGAGCCCCTAACTAGTCGAGTTTTACTTCAGTGCAGCATGATAATAAATAAAGCTTCCTATCATCAAAGGTTGTTATTTAATGAGAAATACATTGTTAATAACATCCGGCACCCAGACTATCAGGAGTTCAAGATTCAAATTTCCTTCCATGACTGTAGGTGTGAGAACACATCTAAAAGGAGTCAAAACTGCATTGCGACGCGACTGAAAACCCGAGAAAAATCGAAAATTACATGTACGAGTCTTTGAGAGTTCAACCCCCTTACGACTTCAACCATGGATGTCTCACCAGTCTCATTCTCTGAACACTGGCCGTACTGGTCGGATCTGTCAGCCTTGTACTCTGCGAGAACACTGTTGATTTTCACTGGCTGCCTAAGCATTGCACAATGCCTGGGGCAAGTAGTGGCAGAAACCTGTGAAGGCTTTGGCTAGAGAAGAAAAGATTGCACTACTGAACAGCTTAGAAGACGACCTGCGGCTTTCAAGTAGTGAATCGGAAGCAGATGATCCACGGCCAACAACAATGGAGGTGACAGACAGTTTTCAAGAGGTGATTAGTAAGAAAGAAAAGAAGGGGAAGCGAGAGTTGGCAAAGAAAATTGAAGGAAGTGATAGTGATGAGATCATGAATGATAGGAAGAAAAGGACTACACAAACAGAAGAAAGCAGAAAAAATTCAACTGGGAATAAAACAAAGCAGGTTAGTCGAATGGATTATCGTGAAAGTACCAATGTGCCGAGCAACCCGGGTGGTGGAAACCGCTCAGGTAGGAGGAGATTGAACTTTCCAAGTGATTTACACATGTCATTCTATGAGCGGTTGTTGTGGGTTGCTACACTGGGAAGAGAGCATAAAATGTTTGAACCCCTGCTTAAGGAAGGTCGTAATAATTCCTATCTGACTGTAGCTGGGGATGAGGCTGTAAAGTTTTTGACGACGACAGGATTTAAGGAAGTGGTAATGACGATGCCTCAGGACGCAGAACACCATTCCAAGGCGATTGTCTTCATGTACCCGGTTATACTGGATCCTGATTTTCTTTTTGACGATACACGATTCGTTTGGGTAAAGTGACACGAAATCCGAGGTGGGAAGAAGAACCAAGTGGTAGACTTGATGAAGGGAGATGTTAAGGAAAAAATATTAATTTCTGGAATAGGATACAGGAGAAATGCGAAGTTTATTGAACAACCTGTTTTGTGTTACAAGTGCAGCAGGTGGGGCCATATGGCCTGGAAATGTCAAAGTAAATGTCGGTGTCGTTACTGTGGAAAATATCATAATTCAATGGAATGTGGAAATAAAATGTAGTCTGGGCAACATGTTGTGCCGTGCTGTTGCAATTGTGACAGCGCGCATAATGCAGGTTCCTCAATTTGCAATAAGAAGCTACAGATGCGTGGTGTGCGGTGGCAGAGCATGGGAGACATGCAACAGCGAGAAAAGGAGGAAGGACGAAGAGTTGCAGGTGAGATAACTCTACCTTCAACTAGGAACGTGTGGAAGCTGAGGATGGAACAGAGTGTCACGTTGAAGGTAACTGGAAATGGTGCAGGAGCTGCACCAAAAGTTGTTCCAGAAGAGAAGGTAACTGACAAGTTTAGTGATGTATATGGTGCAGTAGTTCAACTCCGGCAAGAAATTCAGATGCTTAGAAAAAAGGTAGAGGACAACCAGATGGTAATTGCCCATTTTTTTAAACATAGAAATGTGGATGTTGAACTAAGAGTAAAGAAGGTTGAAAATAATAGAGTAATAAAATCTGACAAACCATCTTTGCTTTGGGGGACCGGAAATGTGGACATAAGGGAAGAGATAACCCGCAAGTGGGGTGACATACCCGAAGTAATACATTATAAGGTATTAGCTCGAGTGACAGAAGTAATGGAACAGTTTGTGAATGAGAGAATAAGGTTAGTAAAGTTGTTAATAGGGAAAATGGAGGGCACTAGTTTAAGTATACCTTACGTCCTGGGACCACAGATGTGCATGCTTATGTTCTGTTGTATAAGGTGAATGCTATAGCCTTACAAAAGACGGGCACGGGGGATGGTAATTGATGAATTTACGTGATTATCAATGTTTCTGTTTACCAGCTAACAATAGAAATAATACAAGAGGTCTGTTAACTTACAGTATGTTCGGAAAATGTACCGGTTGAATTGGTGATAGCTGACAAGCAGAATGGGGTTGAAAGTTTGTGTGTTAAAATTTATGTCCAAGGTAGGTCTAACCTGTATATGTATTGTTAACATCTATGTACATCCTGAAAGGTTGGATATTGATGATATGCCTGAGCGCCTATTTAATGATGCTAGTGTTTTGGTTGGTGATATTAATGCTAGACACGAAGTGCTAGGTACTATGGGACCCAGCAACATTAATGGAAGGAGATGGTTACACTTCTTGGAGGAATTTGATGATATTGAAATATTGGGGATCATGAGCCTACCCACATACATGGAGGAAGGTTAGATTATGCAGTGTCTTTGATTACATGTGGAATAAGAGCGAATGCTGACATAGATAGGGATTTGCTTAGTGATCATTTTGCATTACGAATTGCTATACATGTTAACAAATTACAATAGTTCATTAAGCGGAAAATATATTGTTTGCCGGAAGACAAAAAACAGGAGCTGAACACTACTATGCAGGACTGGCATATAGATTATGAACCAAAGGATGTTGACAGCTTTTATGATGATTTATTACATACTATTGATTCCGTTTTGATGACAAGTGTAGTTATCAAAGAGAAATAAATCATGGGAAACGTAATATGTATGTGAATGACAAATTGGTTCAGAGCTGGAGTAAACTCCTTAGACAGGTGCAAAGAGAATGGAGTGCAAATCCAAATGATAATATCAAGCAATAGGCGCGGAATAAATACTGGACAGACTTTTTAGGGAGAATCGCTAAAGGCAAGAGCTTGGGTGACACATGGAGGGAGGTGAATATAGTGCGAGGTGTTCGAAGCTAAGCTGACCCACAGGGCAGGGCTAATCAACTTATTAGGAAATGGGCTGGGACTGCCAGTTTTGCCAAATTACCTCAGTGTGCGCAAACCTCATTACAAAATAAGAGTAGACTTAGGAGTGAGTTAGAACAAAGTAAGTGTACATTGGGGGATGATACATATGTTCCTATGACGAGAGGCGAGTTATTATATGCAATTAAAAAGGGAAAGTCTACAGCACCCGGTGAAGATGGAATAACATATGAACTGTCTGGCTGGTATTAGAGAAGGGCCCCTGTTAGACTTGTTTAATATGTCTTATAATGGAGGTTGTATCCCTCTTACGTGGAAGAAAACAGTAATTGTACCAATACCAAAGGGCATTGGAGATATTCGGTCATTATCTTTGACATTTTGGTGATGATGGAAAGAATAGTATTAAACAGGTTGTGGTATAAAGTGGAAAATCTCTTGGCGCCCAATTTACGTGGATTTATGAAAGGGCGAAGTACTGTAGATTGTGTTGTTAAGTGTTTGGATAACTCTAAGGCTACTTGCAGGACTTTTGTAGACTTAAAAGGGGCCTTTGATAGGGCAGATAAAGAAGTCATACATGAGGAGCTAATTAATTTAGGGGTTTCTGGGAAGTTGCCGAAATGGATTGTGGATCACTTGAGGTGTACTTAGCCCCACTCCTTTTAACATATTGATGAACATAATGGCTCGCCACGAATTTCCTGGAGACACATAGGTTATAATATATGCTGATGATATACTTTTACAGTGTAAAGGTATGAGAAACATGCAAGAGGCTTTAGATGCATTGAGTACACTGTGTTGTAGAATAGGCCTTGTAATTAACAATGAAAAAACAATAACAGGTCAGAAATTATGAACAAGGGGATTTATTTTTTAATGGATTAAAGCTAGAAAAAGTTGATGTTTACAAATACCTTGGGAAGCACATTGTGTGTAAGTCCCACAGTAAAGGACTCGAGATGCAATATCTGGGGAATGCATGTAAAGGACGTTTAAGACCTTTTAGAGTTTTGGCATGGAAGGGAAATGGCGCAGGTATTCCTATTTTAAGGATGGTTTATATCAGTACTATACGTTCAGTTATTGACTATGCAGCTCCCATCCTTATAATGTATAGTAAGAAAGTTATTCAAAAGCTGGAAGTGATTCAAAACGAGGCCATGAGAATTGTTTTAGGGTGTTAACGGAACACTAGAATTGAAAAAATGAGATGGAGTTAGATTTACCAATTATAGAAGATAGAGTAAAGGAACTTGCTGTAGCTGCTACTCAAAAGGTACGTGTACACTGTAGATTAAAATCTAGCTAGACTTGGCTTTCTCTAGCGAGACTAATCTAAAGTGTGTGTACACTAAACCAAAATTTGCTCTCTCTAGAGCTTCGATAGAGTGGTGCTAGATTAAATCTAGCGAAATTGCTCTACCGTTTGTGTACACTGGAGTGTGTTTGACGAGGAAGTCTCAGTCAGACTTGAGACTTGATGTGTGGTGAGATGTCACAATCAAGGCGCCTAGTTGCTGCAGCTGCGACATTAGTTATAATGAAGGATTTGAAGAAAAAGAAAAGAAAGAAAATTGTGTGGGTCAGAAAATGGATAGCCAGAAGAAATGAAGAGGCATCACATGCAAATCTGTTAAGAGAACTGCTTGATGAGGATGCAGTATCCTATAAGAACTTTCTACGTATGTGTCCTGAAGATTATGATTATTTTCTGGAAAAAGTGACCCCTAAAATTAAAAGACAAGATACTCATCTCAGAAAAGCAATCACCCCTTCAGAAAGGCTAACGCTTACACTTCGATTTCTAGCATCTGGTAAGTACTATGAATGAATAAAACCCTTGAATATATTTGTAAATATATTACAAAGCATACATGTACATGAAAGGAAAAAAATATTTTAGTAAATAATGCCAAACATGAATTTATCAGACCTGTACATGTTCCGCATACCAGTAACAACTATTTCGAAAATAATCCCCGAGGTTTGTAAGGCACTATACGAAGTTCTGAAAGAAGATTATATTAAGGTAAGAAATAATTATAAATCGGTAAAATAGCATTGCAACCCGATATTACTGTCATAACTTTGGGTAGTTGTTCCAAGGCCTACATTAGCGTCATAATTACTATGAGATTCAGGAGATGAACATGGGGGAATAGGGGTCGATGTAGATGTTGATGAATATTCGAGGTCTTCCTTTTCTCTTATTTCAGTGATAGCTTTCATAATGGTGCGTTTCAGTATTTTCCTATTTTCATCGGAACGTAATTAGCGTAATTCCGAAGCAACATAGTCTCCAAACATTGAGTAGTCATCTTGTGGTTTATTTAATACATCGATTGCTTTTTTCAATGCAGCCTGTTCTTCCAAATGTTCATATTTTTTTCTTTTTACCACTACATTTCCTTTTGTCGTGTTCTATACCAGAAGTAGATCGTGTGACAAAATCCTGACATTGCTCTGAAGGTTGTGCGAACTCTTCGTTAACTACGTTTTGTGAGAAAGACAGATCCTGAAAAACAGAACGATAAAATATTGTACAAAACTATATGACAATTAATGGTTAATTAATTAAGTTCCTTAAGATTAATTTGAAATCTAATGCTTTTAAAAACCGCAATTCCTAAACTAAAAGCAAATACAGGTGACTCCCTCGTATCCGGCACCTATGGGACTTAAGCCCCGTCCACACGATCGAGCAGTGCCCGGCGGGCTTTGCCCGTTTACCTGGCAAAGCCTGTGTGTTGTTGTACACACGGGGGTGGTTGGCAGCAGTCATAGTCGGGCGTCTGTAGCTAGTAGGTGGTCGCCAGTGGCGGGTGCAGTACGATCACCATGGTGTGTGGCAGGAATAATCGCCGGACAGTTAAGACGAAGAGCATAGCGTTGTGTACTATAATAATTGCTGCTATGTGCAAAAAGAAGAACCAAATGCAGAAAAGAGAATGGTGCAAAGAGTGGTTAGGTCGAAGAAAAGTATTGGGAAGTCATACCACGATTTTACGTGAACTGCAAGATGGACATGAGCAAGACTTCACCAATTACACGAGAATGGACCCCAACACCTTTTACAAACTTCTAGCGAAAGTGGAACCATATATAAAAAAACAGGATACCAATATATGAGGGAGAGTATAGAGGCAACGCTCATATATCTTTCAACTAGGTGGACCTACACGTCACTTCAGTATAGAACGAGGATATCAAAACAAAGTTTGTCTCGCATAATACCTGCAACTTGTCAAGCCATGTATGAAGTACTCAAGGAAGATTACTTGCAGGGTCCCAGGGTCAACTTCGTTTGTCTGGCAGAGTCGTCTCTCCATATCCTGCAGCAAACCACCAGGCAGGCCGACCATGATTTCACTCAACGACGGATGCGGGCAATCCGCTGGTTTGCCCGCCAATTTTGCCCGATAACCGGCATTTAGCTCGTGCCGGCCGAGCACTGCTCGATCGTGTGGACGGGCCTTTAAGGCCATGTCGGATATCTGAAAATTCCCGTGAAATGAGAGGTGTACATACATTACACTCCCTCGCTTATGGCAGTACTTTTTTCTGAATGAAAGTTGCCAAACCAGAATCCTTGTAAAATCCTCTTTCAAAAGAGTATAAACACCTATGAAAACAGAGAATCTATAAAGATTTTACTGCCTCAGTTGATGTGCAATGTTACAAATAGTACAATATTAATACCCCAATAAAAGAGAAAATTATTAAAAGATTCAAAGTAGAAATTGATTCCTTGAATATTTTAATAATTATCTTTGAATACCGGATACGAGGAAGTATACTGTAACAATATTTTTTTCTGATTCACATCCAGGATAATATTTGCAAACACGTAATGTTTTTGTTTTTGCAGATTCCGAGTTCGAATGAAGAATTGAACAAAGTGGCCCAAGATTTTGAATTGAAATAGCAGTTTCCTAATTGCATAGGAGCACTCGATGGCAAACATGTCGTCATGAAACAGCTACAAAACAGAGGAAGAGTATACTTCAATTACAAGGGTACCAACAGCATTGTGCTATTGGCATTGGCTGATGCAAATTATGAATCCATATGCATTGATGTCGGTTGCAATGGGCGAATATCTGACGGAGGAGTATTTGCAAATTGCTCATTATCAACAGCTTTAGAGGACAATCTTTTGAATATACCAATTGGACGACGGCTAGAGTGTACGGAAAACGATGACCCTGTACCATTCGTTATTGCTGCTGACGATGCATTTGCATTGAAATCATACCTCATGAAACCGTTTCCTTTCACAAATCAACCTGCTCCAAATCGCATTTATAACCACAGATTATCCAGAGCACGCCGAGTAGTGGAAAACGCATGTGGATTGATTTCTGCCCGGTTCTGCATCATAAGACCGCCGATGGAGGTGGCCCCAGAAAGAGTGAAGCAAATTGTATTCTGCATATGTGCTCTACACAATTTTCTACTCTCTTGAAATAATTCAGCCCGTGTTTATGCTTCCCCTGGAACGTTCGATACGGAAGATGATGGAATTTGTACTGCAGGAAGTTGGAGACAAGATAGTTTGCCTGCCAGCACTTTGCATGCCTTGCAACGTTCAGTTACTACTAAAAATTCTACTAGGATGGCTAAAGATATGCGTGATCAGTTTAAACAGTATTTCATGACAGAAAAGGGTGAGGTTCCATGGCAATATAAACATTTTTGAATAAATAGGCTGTATGTGAAATATAAGTAAGTGTTTTTGGTCGTACTTTTGATATGTATGATTAAAATATATGTTCATATGATTACAAAATATGGTATATTTTACTGACCACATTCGCACTGGTGCTTCCTTGTTGATCATTACATCCAATTATGAAGTGGAGAGCGTCGAAGAACTCCCATGTACTTTTCAAAATCACATCATCAGTCCCGATGCCTCTTCTCTTCTGTTTTAAGTGGCAATGCAAATTGTGCCACTTTCGTGTGATTTCTGATTCTGGAATATTAATATCTCTGCTATTTCTTTTATAGCATTTGCCTTCTTTTCTTTATTGCGGTACTCCATCAACGACACATTCCACAGTTCTGGGAACCTTTCATATTGTTGTATTAATAACATTGTCTTATCACTATTGTTACGAGTTGGGGATTTAGAATATAGTTAAAAGTCTACCCAGATCCCAACAGGCAACAACAATAAAAAAACTTAAACAAACAAAGACAATCTGACTATAAAAGGGTAGACAAAGGATGAGAGTTTTTGTTGTGTATAATAAAGTACCATAAATTCCTTAACAAAATATTCAGCTTTCTATAATTTACCCTTAACCATACTTAACCTAAACATACACAACATTGGCTTAACAGTATATACATATTTATACAACATACAACAATTTGAAGCAAGTGGAGGTGGGGAGGCAATATAGGATAACAAATACTTAAGTGCGGAGCTGAGATGTCTGACGAGTAAGGCTGAGTATTGAAGAAGATGGTAGGTAGTCACTGTGCCGTAGGTTTCCAGGATAGGTGATCCTAGTGTGGTCACTTCCCAGAGTGAACTGAACTCTCCTCGATCTGGAGCTGATGAGGAAGACTTGGAGGAGGTGACGCAACAACCAGGATATGGAGAAGGGAAACCCCGGAGTGGTGACTAAGACTAGTCATACTCGGGTTTCGTCCCTAGATGGCGTTGCTCGTGGTGCTGGGTAGGTAGATCATGACAATAGATGGCGTGGTTCGTAGTGCTGGGTAGGTAGATCATGACAATTGATGGCGTGGTTCGTAACACACCCCCCCTCCAAAGACCTCCGTAGCGCGGGCGCGAAGGAGGTGATCACCTGGTGCGTCTGGAGAGTAGCTGCTGCATTTCCACTGGAGCTCGGGATAAGGAGTCCGCAATCAGGTTGTCCACCCCCTTTATGTGCCGGACTTGTAGATTATAGGGCTGGGTGAGGAGAGCCCAGCGGAGGATTCGCTGATTGGAGGTCTTGTTGGTTTGGATGAACGTGAGCGAGTTATGGTCGGTGAAGACTAGGGTTGCTTGTGGGCGAGATTGGAGGTAACATTCAAACTTCTTTATTGCCAACACCAGAGCCAGGGCCTCCTTCTCTATGGTCGAGTAGTTTGTCTGATGTTTTATCAACTTGGCGGAGTAGTATGCCACAGGGTGAAGGACATCAGTGGTCGGGTCGGGTTGTAGGAGCACAGCCCCCACTCCGACACGGCTAACGTCGATTTGCAGATGGAAGGGCAAGGTGTAGTCAGGGGGGTGGACTACAGGCTTGGAGGCAATGAAGGCTTTGAGGCGGTGGAAAGACTGGTCGCACCTCTGGTTCCAGATGTAAGGGACCGCAGAACTGGTACGGTCTGTGAGGGGTCCGGCCACGCTGGAGAAGTTACTGCAGAACCGGTGGTAGTAGCCGCACATCCCCAGGAAGCGCATGAGTTCCTTCCTCGTCCTTGGAGTTGGGAAGGACAAGATGGCTTTAACGCTTGCGTCCTTGGGTCTCACCATACCATGCCCAACGATATGTCCCAGGTAAGTCACGGAGGCCCGGCCAAAAGCAGATTTAACCAGGTTTATGGTGAATCCAGTCTCTTGCAGTCGTGCGAACAGTATCTCCAAACGCACCAGATGTTCGTCCCAGCCGTCCGACACTACCACCAGGTCATCCAGGTAGGCGAACGTCCCATCTAGGTCCTGAATTAGGTAATTGATTGCCCTCTGGAATGTGGCCGGAGCATTAGAAAAGCCAAACGCCTTAACCAAATATTGAAAAAGACCAAATGGAGTTATAAATGCTGAGATTATTTTTGCCCTATCCGTGAGTCCCACTTGATAATATCCTTTCAACATGTCCACCGTAGTAATAAATTTTGCACAGCCTATGCTGTCTGTTATGTCTTCAATCAAAGGTAAAGGGTAGGAGTCTGAGACAGTGACCTGGTTCGCTTTACGATAATCGGTACAGAAACGAAAACTGCTATCGGGTTTTGGAATGAGAAGGCAAGGTGAAGCCCAGGGGGAGGTACTAGGTTCAGCTAAGTTATGTTTTAACAAAAAATCTACCTCCTTTTTCATAAACTCTCTTTTTTGTGGATTTAGCCGATATGTTGATTGTCTAATGGGTTGTACATCATCTGAGATTAGCTTAATATCATGTTTAAGTATATTGCAAAACCCTGGGAGGTCTGACTTGACTTTAGGAAATGTTGATAATAACTTAGTGAGATCTTTTGCTCGAGATGGATTCAGAACAGAAAAATACTCATCCAAGTTGTTGAGTATGTGACTGTTAGCAGGGTTTTCTTTAGGTAGAGGGAAGTCTAAATTCTCCAATAGGTCCATGTCATCTGTCTCCGTCTCCGGCCCTGACAAAGCCGTATGCAATACAGGTAGGCTTATAGCCTCTGGGATGTCTTCCTCTGACTGCCTGGAATGGTAAAGTTTCATGAGATTAATGTGAACAAGTTGTGAATCTTTTCTGCGATCAGGAGTATGGACTATATAGTTGAGGGGAGATAGTTTATTAGTATTGATTTGAAAGTTTTGATGGAACCGTTCCAAGCAACCTTGGGATTGTGGGTGGTAAGCGGAAGATGTACAATGGTCCACACTGAGGTCTTTCATCACCTGTTTGAAAAGATTGCTCGTACAATTGGTGCCCTGATCGAATTGGATCTCTTTAGGAATGCCCACTGAAGTGAAAAGGTGCAAAAGAGGTTTGATTACATTTTTGAATTGATGCTTTTAACCCTGCTAATGCTTCTTCCCTTCTTCCCGAATTTGATGAATCCGATATGGACGAGTCATTTAGGACTTTTGAGAAAATAGCCGGAAAGAATGAGTGGCCTAAGGACCAGTGGGTGTCGGTGTTAGTTCCTAAATTATGTGGTAAGGCTCGTAGAGTTTATAACCGTTTAGACCAGACTGATGACTATGACAACGTAAAAAAGAATATCCTCACCTCTTATGCTATCACGCCAGATAGATACCGGCAGAAGTTTCGTAAACTAACCAAAACATTTTCACACACTTTTGTTGAGTTTGCTCAAGAAAAGCTTAGGTTTTTCAAGAAGTGGTTAGAGACTACAGAGACCTCCACATTTCAGGATTTGTTAAACTTGGTAGTCCTGGAGGAGTGGAAGAGCAAAATACCATTTCACATCTTGAAGCATGTGGAGGAGCGTGGAGAGGTTAATTTAGGGCGTGCGGCTGAGCTGGCTAATGCGTACGCCTTACTGGTGGAGTCACTGGGCAGTAGGGAACGTGGTACTTTCCGGCATGTTAGGTCCTCCTCTGATGATAACCTTGGGGACGTGAGTGGTAGGTCGAAAGGTCCCACACCTACCCCCCCCCCACCTGATGCAACCAAGTTTTATTGTTCTTACTGTAAAAAACCAGGCCATACGATCCAGTCTTGTAAACACCCAAAGTGTCGAACTTCTAAAAGTAGTTCCCTGGATCCCAAATTCAAACCAATAGCAACCACCAATGTGGAAAGGCCCCATCAGGATCTCTTCACTTCATTCACCTATGAGGGAAAAATTTCAATCATAGAGGGGTCTCGTTCTTTCCCTATTCGTATACTACGTGATACGGGCGCAGCACAATCTATCCTCCTGTTTAACGTCATTCCTGATATATATACGGCATTTACTAATGAGAGTGTTCTAATTTCAGATCTCTCATCCCATTCTTCCTATCCCTTGGCTAAAGTGCACCTCCAATGTCCCTTGATTACTGGGGAAGTGCAAGTAGCCATTAGGAAAGATCCAATGCCTGTGAGCGGCATTCATTTATTATTGGGTAATGACTTGATAGGAGATCTAGTGGTTCCCAACATAAAGACAGTCGACTCTCCCTTACCTGTCAACTCCACCACTGACCTTGAAGAAACTACTCCTCACCTTTTCCCATCTTGTGCTGTCACCCGGTCACAGAGTGTGCGAAATGGGCCCTCTTCATCTAAAACCACCTCCAATATCTTCCTACTGTTAAGAGTTGGGGATTTAGAATATAGTTAAAAGTCTACCCAGATCCCAACAGGCAACAAAAAACAAAAAAAAAACAAAGACAATCGGACTATAAAAGGGTAGACAAAGTATGCGAGTTTTTGATGGGTATAATAAAGTACCATAAATTCCTTAACAAAATATTCAGCTTTCTATAATTTACCCTTAACCATACTTAACCTAAACATTAACAGTATATACATATTTATACAACATACAATAATTTGAAGCAAGGTGGAGATGGGGAGGCAATATAAGATAACAAATACTCAAGTGCGGAGCTGAGATGGCTGACGAGTAAGGCTGACGAGTGAACTGACCTCTTCTGGAACTCGAGCTGACAAAGAAGACTTGGAGGAGGTGACGCAACAACCAGGATATGGAGAAGGGAAACCCCGGAGTGCTAACTAAGACGAGTCATACTCGTGTTTCGTCCCTAGATGGCGTTGCTCATGGTGCTGTGTAGGTAGATCAGGACAATAGATGGCGTGGTTCGTAATGCTGGGTAGGTAGATCATGATAATTGGTGGCGGGGTTCGTAACACTACCCACAGAAGATCTGTACAATAAGACCATTAGTAAGGATGAGCTCATTAAAGCCTAACAATCTGATCCATCTTTGAATAAACTTCATCATGCAGCAGTTGAGGGTAAAGATTTTAACACCCTTCCATGTTTTTATTATCAGGAAGGGGTTTTGATAAGGGCCTATAGACCCCCTGAACTTACCCATCTAGACACGTGGTCTGAAATACATCAAGTGGTAATTCCCTCCACAGCCAGACCAGCATTAATTGCCCTTGCCCATGATGGTATTTCAGGACATTTGGGAATCCTGAAAACATATAAAAAGCTCCTCCAACACTATTACTGGCCTGGAGTTAGGAAGGATGTGTCAAAGTACCTAAAATCTTGTCATATTTGTCAAATGGTAGGAAAACCAAATGAAAGTATACCAGCAGCTCCCATTAAGCCCATCCCAGTATTTTCTACACCATTTGAAAAGATTGTTGTGGATTGTGTGGGCCCATTACCAAAGACTAAGAAGGGAAATCAATTCCTGCTCACAGTTATGGATACCAGTGCACGTTATCCTGAGGCTTTTCCCCAAAGATTGCAGGTTCGAGTCCTGTCACAGTCGCCATTTGTTACGAGTTGGGGATTTAGAATATAGTTAAAAGTCTACCCAGATCCCAACAGGCAACAACAATAAAAAAACTTAAACAAACAAAGACAATCGGACTATAAAAGGGTAGACAAAGGATGCGAGTTTTTGTTGTGTATAATAAAGTACCATAAATTCCTTAACAAAATATTCAGCTTTCTATAATTTACCCTTAACCATACTTAACCTAAACATACGCAACATTGGCTTAACAGTATATACATATTTATACAACATACAACAATTTGAAGCAAGTGGAGGTGGGGAGGCAATATAGGATTACAAATACTTAAGTGCTGAGCTGAGATGTCTGACGAGTAAGGCTGAGTATTGAAGAAGATGGTAGGTAGTCACTGTGCCGTAGGTTTCCAGGATAGGTGATCCTAGTGTGGTCACTTCCCAGAGTGAACTGAATTCTCCTCGATCTGGAGCTGATGAGGAAGACTTGGAGGAGGTGACGCAACAACCAGGATATGGAGAAGGGAAACCCCGGAGTGGTGACTAAGACTAGTCATACTCGGGTTTCGTCCCTAGATGGCGTTGTTCGTGGTGCTGGGTAGGTAGATCATGACAATAGATGGCGTGGTTCGTAGTGCTGGGTAGGTAGATCATGACAATTGATGGCGTGGTTCGTAACACTATCCTACTTCCATCTTTCATTGGACAACATTTTACTCGTGTGGTAAAGCAGTTCTCTAGATAGAACAAAGAAATCTATTTAAATCAACAAATAGACCTAGAGCAGTCTCAGCACGTTCTCGTGTCCACTACAACACTAGCTAGACTACAACAACTCTACCGAGATCGGAGACTAAGTCTAGCTAGAGCGCTCTCACTTCTGTTTACACTATTTAGAGAGCTCTAGCTAGAGCAAATCTATCTAAAATGTTTACAGTGTATACGTACCTTTAGAACCATTAGGAGAGGCGATAATAGGTTGTCCCATTCAATAAAGTGCTTTAATGAAAGAATAGATCTTGCCAATGTGTCCAAGTATGCTAGGCTATTGTATAATATTATGCTGGAGTATGGAGTAGATAAATATTACATTTCATTGCAATCTTATTTAAGGTTTAGACCATGGCAGAAAGGATGCATTACAGTAGATATTTTACAACTTGAGGGGAAAAAAGATGATTGGCATCCCAGTTATTTATGAAATGTCTTTTTTGAGAAAATAAATAGTTTTACCAGGCGAAACACTGTACATATATATTGTGATGGATCAGTATTAAGTAACGGTCAAGTGGGATGTGGTGCTTTTATAAGGGAATATCTTATCAATGAGTGATATGCACATGAAACCGTTTGTAAAAGAATTAGTAACAACACCTCATCCACGCTGGCTGAACTCCACGCAATATGTGAAGGACTCCAGGTTGCTATAGAGAAATGTAAAGAAACATATATTTTTGTAAATAGTAAAAGTGCATTAGAAGCTTTGCATAGTAAAAATCCATGTAACTTTCATATAGTTAATATCTGTAAACGGCTGGTCATAGTAATGCAAGAAATGGAATATACTGTGCAGTTTGTATGGATTCCATCACATGTGGGGATTCATTTAAATGAAATGGCTGCAGAAAAGATGTATATAAATATTGTTAGCACTGTAAGTATTAGAACGATAAAGAGGGAAATGAAAAGAAAAAGAAAGGAATGGAAAAAAGCAAGGAGAGAAGTGATTGCCATATGTAGCGAGAGTTTTCAGCACTATTTGTATGTGTTACAAAACACCAATGTAACTTACGGGACTAACTTACCATCTGTTGACACTGTTATAATGAGACTAAGATTGGGATACAAATATTACTGGCAGGTAAATGGAGGGGTGGGTCAACTTTGTCAACTGTGTCATCTTAGGGATGCACATACACTACAACATTATATATTAGGATGTGAAAAAATCTAACCATACAGGAACAGTGAGATCCTTTCTTTAAAGAAACAAGTTTGTTGGATGATTAATAATGGAAAAATTAAAGTAATTCTTGCAATGTGTAAAAATTTTGCTCCAAGGATATAACATTTAATTTTGTGTAGGATTACATTGTCTGCTTTTTGAATGTAGTACAGTGTTCATGCTAAAATGAACTATTTCAATGATGTAAAAATAATTCTTGTATTAACATTTATAACTTTTTGTAAACCCCAGAAGGGCATGGCAAAGGTGAGGGTAGGAGTAGTATACTACCCTGTCCTTTTGATGTACTAGTTTTATGGTCAATAAAGTATTTCAATTTCACCAGTCTCCTGTATATAGTTGTCAACTTCGCCTCCGATCCCAAGTGACTACGTCGGCTGTGTTGCCTCGGGGCGCAGGCCACACCTGCACCGGTTATCCTCTTTTTATACTTAAAAACTTTATGATACTATTGAGGGATAATAGATACTATATATACAAACATGTATTTATGATTGTCAGATATAATCGTACATTAAATCATAGACCATTTAATTAGGTGGGAACATCGCCTCACTAACTCGTCTGTTCACTTCAGCGGGTGAGGAAAAAGGTGAGAAAGAGACTTATGTAAATATCAATGTTCTTTGTCGGAGGAACTTGAAAATATTCTCTTTTTTATGATATTGTGTTCGTGGGAACCATCGTGTATTCACATCACAAGAGTTGTATAAGCATTGTAATATATATGTAAATAGTCATAGTTCGGTGCTTTACCTTCCTTAGAATCAGTTTCCCAGTCTTGTGTCCTCGACTGTCAGTAAATGCGTTCACTGTTTACACTAAGGATAATACTCTACCGTTCTTGTGCTGCTAACTAAATATTTCTAGCGTCTTTTTTGTATATTTACGATTGTACAGCAAAATAAACATACATTAAAGGTTAGGTCTTGTAAAGGCCTGGGACTTAGGGATATCAAATCCCTTGCCAGCCTAATCAGGATCTTAGAAGAGGAAAGTCAAGAACCATGCTTTTCTTAGGGATACCAAACAACCGTTCGAGATTGACATCTCTTTACTATGAAAAAAACACAAAACTCTGACACCACTCGCACAAATATCAAATAACAAACAAATAAAGGAGTCAAATAATTAAGAGAATCACACAATTATGGGAGTCAAACAATTAATGGAGTCAAACAATTAAGAGAATCAAACAATGAACAGATATATTCTACGGTGGCGGCCCTGTGGAAGGTTCTGGAAAGCAGTGATCCGCTCTCAGGGGGAAGGTCAAGTCAGCTTCCTCACTTGGCGCCGGCGGGCGATGTCTTGCTACACAGGAGAGATGCCAGGTGCACAGACGGTGTGGAGGAAGTGGCGATGACGTGGCAGTCGCTGTAGTAGCTTGGGTAGATGTCCGGAGATTGACAGTCGATTTGTGAAGGTCTGGGGAAACAGCCCACGAGTCCAGAACCTCAGATGAGAACACAACCAGAATTTGAACGAACAGCGGGGTGCAAGGACAGCTGGGTTGACGGCTGGGTCGTGTCTGATTTGCATGTTCAGGCAGCAGTGACGTTCTCACCTCCGTCTACACCCCCCTATTGGGGAGCTCAAACAAGCAAACGAGCGGCGGGCAACCATCCTGCTCGTTACAGCCCTGACAGCTGTTAAGTTATATGAGATGGTGAGTTAGTTAAATTGTTAGTCTTCTTGAAGTGATGAGCTAATGGTAAAAAATATAGCTGATAACAATGTCTTAAGTCATAAGAAATACAATTCATAATATATTTCATTTGTATATAGTATCTTACTCTCTTATATTAGTTACCAATTTCCTCTTACTCTATTTCTTCGTCATTTATCACTGTGTGTTTATTCTCCTTTTTATTTTTCTACCGCTTAAGTACTATAATTTAACCCCTTGAACGCCATGACATATTCCACCAAAGTACAGAGTCAGTTGACACTCAAGGAGTTAAGTCACCTTGTTCAAGAGCTTTAGTCATCATATTCATGGGGTTAAGTCATTGTACTCGTGGGGTCAGTCGTCATACTCAAGGAGTGGAATCATCATACTTAAGATGTCAGGCGATTGTTAAGATATCTGGTTCAATAGTCTCCTTCATTATACTCACGAAATTAATGCATCGGAAATTATATGTAATTCATGAAGTAATTTTATTTAGTGTCATATGAATATTGTTGCACGGCGATACGTTTTTATAATTCACATCTATCTATCTATATCTATCTATATCTATCTATCTATCTATCTATCTATCTATCTATCTATCTATCTATCTATCTATATATATATATACATATATATATATATATATATATATATATATATATATATATATATATATATATATATATATATATATATATATATATATATATATATATATATAACAAAGAAGTATGTCTGTGTGTTTGTGTGTGTGTGTGTCCGCACGAGAATCTCAGAAACTACTTTACCGATCTGTAGTGATGATGGATGGTGTTATATGTAGTGATGATGGATGGTGTTATATGTAGTGATGATGGATGGTGTTATATGTAGTGATGATGGATGGTGTTATATGTAGTGATGATGGATGATGTTATATGTAGTGATGATGGATGTGTTATATGTAGTGATGATGGATGGTGTTATATGTAGTGTTGATGGATGGTGTTATATGTAGTGATGATGGATGTGTTATATGTAGTGATGATGGGTGTAGTGATGATGGATGATGTTATATGTAGTGATGATGGATGTTGTTATATGTAGTGATGATGGATGGTGTTATATGTAGTGATGATGGATGGTGTTATATGTTATATGTGTAGTGATGATGGATGTGTTTATGTAGTGATGATGGATGATGTTATATGATGAGATGATGAGATATGTAGTGGGGGTGTTAGGATGTGCAAGGTGAAGGGAGAAAGGGGGATTTGGAAGATTTTTGAGGGTGAAGGAGAGACGGGGGAAGTAAAGGGAGGTAAAGAGGGAGGGAAAGGGGATGATCTAGTGGTCCAAGAAGTAGGTTTTTGGTCCCAAAGTGATATAAAAATAACAATGACGTTTAATTTCGTCACCCTAACCTAACCTATGTACTCTGACAAAGAACTTAAACATGTTGTACTAATGAAGTAATTTTATCGAGTATCTGTCTGTCTATCTGTCTTTGTTTAAATTCCCTACCTTGTTTTTTTGTTATTATCTAAGTATGTGAAATATTTATTCTATTATTTTTTACCATTCTCTTCTATCTTAAGAATATCGGAAAAAATAATACAAGCACGAAGAGCATTAAAATATATTAAATTAAAAGGTCACAAACATACACGAGAGAGAAACACACACACACACACCTGCTCGCTGGAAATATGTCGACGACTCCACGAATGGGATCAGTGTCAACAACTCTGTTCCCGACTATACCGCCCTCCAGGATTTATTGAACAGTCTCCAAAATTGGGCCACCAACTACCACGTCACCATCAACCATACCATGACCATGGTTATGCACATCAACCTCTCCTCCGACGTTGTCCCACCCCCTTCCATTACTTTAAGCCCCAACACACTCCAGGTTGTAGACTCCACTAAGCTCCTCGGCGTCACCATAGACAACAAACTAAATTGGAAAACACACGTCAGTGAAGTTGTCAAATCCTCCAGTTTCCGTCTCCACCTCCTCCGCCGACCCAAGTTCCTCAGAGTTCCTGCGCCCGAGCTCCTCAGTGTTTACTCAACATTCATACTTCCCAAGTTCACCTATTCCTCCCCTACCTGGTCTTCCTCCCTAAATGCCACACAATGTAAACACCTAGAAAGGTGCAAAAGAGGGCATGGAATATAATTCTCTCCACTTCCTACTCACATATCAATAGGCGCTCAACACACTGACCCTCTCGGCTCTCTCTGACCATCACCAAGTCTCAACTGCAAATTTAGTGAGAAACTTCTGTACCATCCTCGACACCGGCTCCTACTACCACCCGAGTCCCTCGTCCGAAAATTGCTGTTCGACACCACAACCGCATCCAGCCCATACGAGCACGTACGGATCGCTGTAGGAACAGCCCAGACCCACCCATTGTAAAAATTATTATCAATAACTTGTAATCAACCAGTGTATTCACTCCCAGTCCATCTTACCTTTTTGCATTGTCACTATGCTGAAATGCCCTGTTGTATGACCTTCTCCCCACCTAGTCATTATATATCATATTTATATCACTTATGTTATTTGCATATTATTTGTCAATCAAGAGACCCATTTTCCAATGATGCAACTGTATATTTTCAGCCTTCCGGCTGCCATGCTCTTTCAATAAACCGTTAATTATTAATATTATTACATATACACACACACACACACACGCACAAGAACTCTAACATCACACCGTGTATACATTTGACTGAGAAATTACAACAATTTATTCATGTAAACTCATTTTCGAACGAGTCAGAAGACATTTATGGATTGTAAGAATAAGTACAGTACATGTTCACTGTAACAGGTGCACTGTAACATGTTCACTATAACAGGTTCACTATAAAAAGTTCACTTTAACATGTTTACTATAACAAGTTCACTATAAAAGGTTCACTTTAACATGTTCACTTTAACAGGTTCACTATAATAGGTTTACTTTAACATGTTCACTGTAACAGGTTCACTTTAACATGTTCACTATAACAGGTTCATTATAACAGGTTCACTTAAGCATGTTCACTATAACAGGTTTCATTATTTCCAAATGTTCACCATAAATGTTCACTATAACTATATGTTCATTATAACATGTTCACTATATCAGGCTCACTTTTCACTATTACTGCATGTTCAGTACAATATGTTTACTATCACAACTTCACTATATCAGCAGTTTCACTACAACTACATGTTTACTATAAATCTTCACTATAACAGGTTAACTATATCAACAGGTTCATTATAGCTACATGACCACAATGATATGTTCACTATCAAATGTTCATTATATCAATATGTTCAATATAACAGGTTTACTTTTCACTATAACTGCATGTTCACTATAATATCTTCACTAAAACAGGTTCATTATGGCTTCAAGATCACAATAATATGTTCACTATAAAAAGGTTCATTATATTAACATGTTCACTATAACAGGTTCACTTTTCACTATAACTGCATGTTCACTATAATATTAGGGTCTGTCATACGGAGGCGAATTTTTTTTTTTGAGTTTGAAAAATCGGCCCATGGTATTAATGATGTAGTTCTATGTGCAGAATCATGTGATATCTTCAGATTTGAAAAGTTTTCATTTTTTGCTAGGTAAATTTTAACTTGAAATCTTATGAAAATTCAGTATTCCCACCCTTTTACCAACACCACTAAATAGCTTATTTAAAGTAAAGTAAATGTATCAGGTTAATTTATTAGGATGAAAATGATCCAGAATAGTGAAACGAATGATCTTGACACATTTATTAAATTTAATATTCCTTTAGAAAACAAAATCATCAAATACAAAAACCGGTTTTACTACTACGACCCGGTGTTGCTGCACACCATAGAGAACATGTCTTTCTTGCTTCTGTTTCTACTCATCACCTCCCTGCTGACCACCTGAGCTCGGATGTAGCCTTCCCTCCTCTCCTGGCTGTACACGTGACTGCTGGCCTCGCTCACTTGCTGCACACGCTCTATACACTGGGTGTGCGAGGGCCAGGCAGGGACTTTATGCATGGGGTTGTCCAGAAGCTCTGAAAGCAGACATTGGTGAGGCTGCAGGTAAGAGGGGGCTCACTGCCAGCCTGGATGTTATCCAGATCTATGAGATCAGTGAGGGTCTTGGCACCTAGATTGACTTCAGGAGTCTTCCTGACCCTGAAAGAATCGTCACCAACTGATTCGTCATGCCCAGATCCTCTCATAAGTCTCATATCCAAGATCTTTTTGACTGCCACTCTTCTCTCCTCCTCATCCTTACTGCAGAGCATTGTCTGCAGAACTGCCTCGGGATGAGCATACCAGGATGATCTCCTCACAGTCTGCTCCACAATCTGAACAACCTTCCTTGGCTGACTCCTCAGGAGCTCAAGCTGGAAGAGAACATGCCTCGGACCTTCGGAGGAGAACTGTTGGCTGTGCTTGGTGTTGAACCCAATTTGGCAAGTAGACACTCACGATGAATTGGACAATATTAAGTCTCAGGTTGTGGCTGGTTTCCCTTTCAGTTTATGATGAGCGACCCAAATTCTTACTGAGACCTGAGAGCCGTTGAGCCACCTAGAATGTGAGACTGGACCTATCTGCAGGCAAAGCAAGTCTATCAGGCATGACCCCCGGATTTGATGCTTTTCTGCAAATCATGTAACCACCAGTACTGGTCGGTACTCAGGTCGTCAATGACAGTATGTGTGCAAGCTCAACAGGTGGAAGGCCACTGTGATTTTTTCAAAGCTTGGATTTATTTCTAACTCAGTGGCAGAGTCAGCATCTTGCCAAAGAGGACCAGACCATCTGTTGTTTGAAAGAGTCTTGCCATCCAGCTCCTGGATCAGATGTCTGAGTGGCAACTCGTTGGTGTGGAGGTCACAAACAATCCAGACTAGCTTCCTCCCAATCTTCCGCTCTATCCACTGTATGACCCCCCCTTGCCACCCTGTGTTCGTGTTGGTGCTGTCCCCTCCAATGGCCTGCAGGGTCTGGTCTACGTTCCTCTCTCTGAGCCAGTTCACAATGTTATCTGCCACTATCTCAGCTGGTTTCCTGATGTCATCTTTCTCTGGAGTGAAATGCCACAAATACTTCCCTCCTGGTTCACTGCAGCAGGAGTAGTGTTCCTCCTTCACCATGGCAGGGAACAACTTGTCAGAATCTCCAACTTTCATGAGCACTTTAGTGTCATCCTTCTCCCATCAAAGAACAAACAATTGATTCCATTTTCTCTTATCCCCTTATCAAACTCCTCTTCTAGGTTACTGACAAGTTTCTCCTGAGCTCTCCTTACTTTGTTATGATCTATCACCAGGTGAACATCATCAGGTGTTATCAAACCACCGTCAACCCAGGCAGCTGTTGCTATCTCTGCAGTTTCTCTGAGACCAGTGTGGTGTCGCATGCTGGCCAGAGCTATGCTCGGGATATCTTTCCTATTTCGAATCTTATGCCTGGAAGGTTTGGGATCATTATTTTCTGGGTTAGGGACAAAGTCACCATTCTCCTGGTCAGCACTCGGATCAGCCATGGGGAATCATTAAACTCTGAATCAGCTTGACTCCAATCATCGGCCTTTTTTACCTCACCCTGGGCCTTCTCAAGTCTCTTTTCCTCGGCAACTCTTCTCCTCTTCTGTCTCTCTGTGGCAGCTTCCTGTCTCTTGGACTCCGGAATATCTTGGCTAGAAATCATGAGAGCCCCTATACTGCCAGTCTTCTCTCTCTGTGCTTTGACAAATGCCAGTTCGATCAGGAATCTTCAGTTCACGCTTGCAAATACAGGAGATGTGGGCCTCGGATTTACAGTCACGATCGCATTCAAACTCAGGACAGAGAACAATTGGGCACTTGCAAGTAATTATGTCAAATAACTGGTCCAGTTGCTTGGCAAAGCTGTCCTTAACTGCAAGTTTTCCTCTCCCAAGAGAGATATCTCTTGCCCTTTTCCCAACTGGCTAGCAGTCTCTCACTAATCTTCTTCTGACTTGTTATGACTGGAGGCTTGAACTGAGCGTTAGCCAGAGTGTACTGTGCCAAGACAGCTTTGGTCATATCACTGGCAATGTCTTTGTTTGTGTAAGTTCTTTGGTTCTTTTCACTGATTTGCCTGATTAAAACACCGTATCTCAAAGCATCTCTCAATGTAGGCAACTCCGACTTCAGGAGCTCTCTCCCAGACCCAAGATAGTGACTGAGATGGCTGGATTTTGGGTTCCTCGTCCTGACACAAGCCGCCATCGCAAATATTATCAACTTATAAATGCATCAGAATCTGAAACAGAAAAAAATATTGTTAGTTGGGTTGTTAAAGAATGAAGTCAGAAAGCAATGTTCACTATTTAATTGTAATGCACTAATGCAGCTGTACGTTAGATTTTCGATAAATTTCACGCTAAAATTTACCTAGCAAAAGGTTGCAAAATATTGAAACTGAAATTATTTTCTGTTTATATACACTAAAATCTACCAAAAAAGTGATGGGCCATTAGTTTTAGCTGATCTTCCCTCCTATGACACACCCTACTATAATATCTTTACTATAACAGGTTCATTGTAGCTTCATGATCACAATAATATGTTCACTATAACAGGTTCATTATATCAACATGTTCACTATAACAGGCTCACTTTTCACTATAACTGCATGTTCACTATAATATCTTCACTATGACAGGCTCACTCTAACTAGCTACATGTTCCTTATAAGAGTTTCACTGTAACATCCTCTTACTACATTATTTTCTTACACCTCAAACTCTGAGTCTTGTGGTCTGGTCCTCCGCTGTTATTGGTATTAAAAAATCATGAATTTCAAGAATAACTCTGGTGTACGGCGACAAGTTACCAAGACCAACCAAGAGAAAAGTCGTCCTCTACCACCATGGCTGTCCCGCATGAGGGCCCAATGGGTCGAGGAGACGGCATTGGAGACTGTTTAGGCTCCTAACTGCCTGTTAGGTGTTGTTATTGGCCCTGGAGGGTCCACCGTGAAGCAAATTAAAGACCAATATAAGGTGCAGGTGCTTGTTCCTCGGAAGGGGTCAAAGGATGAGCCCATCCTGGTTGAAGGTAAAAACAAAACACTCGTAAAGGAAGCCGCCCTCCACATAAAGGCGATGATAGACGAAGAGAAGGAGCGGCGTCGGGTCACCACACCAGTAAGCCGAACACTCTCCATCCCCAAGTCCCAACACGGGAAGATCATCGGTCATCATGGTCAAAATATCCGACCCTTTATTCAATCACTCAAAATAAATATCAGATTTCCCAATAAAAATGACAACAATGATAAAGTTATCATCACCGGTCTTCCTAATCAGGTGGACCAGGGCATAAATCACCTCTTGAGTCTGGTGACCAGCTTCCCCCCATGTCTGGCCTGAGGACATAAGGCCAGACCAGACTTCTCCTACCTACAACAACCCTTAAAAAAAAAAAAAAAAAAAAAGGGCCCTCTCACCACTGGTCTCCACGCGGCAGGGTCTGGAAACTCAGGGATTTATCTCTGGGGCTAACAGTGGTTTATTATTATTAGAGAGAGAGAGAGAGAGAGAGACTACAAAACCACTTATAATATTAACAGGTGAGGTGACGACACAAACAATTGAAACGTTGATAGTGACGAGAAAAATTTACTAAATACAACGACAAGTATAGTGTGGTAGAGTGTGTAAGTGTGTGTGTGGTGGGTGTGACAAGCAGGAGGTGTAGGTGTAGGTGTGTGTGGTGGGTGTGGTACAGAGTCTGAATATACTCATCGGCTATGGTAGGTGCACAGTGACTTTTGGCTCACCCTGTATATTGCCCTGGGTCAGAGGCCTAGTATTGCCCTGGGTCTGAGAGGTGTAGGACTGCCCTGGATCTGAGAGTTATAGTATTGCCCTGAATCTGTGAGGTGTAGTATTGTCCTGGGTCTGAGAGGTGTAGTATTGTCCTGGGTCTGAGAGATGTAGTATTGTCCTGGGTTTGAGAGATGTAGTATTGTCCTGGGTCTGAGAGATGTAGTATTGTCCTGGGTCTGAGAGGTGAAGTAATACAACACATTATATTCAAGGACATGTTGACAATGCTTTAATCACTTTTCCGTATTTCTGTAGACAACATTGTTTTCACACACTATCTGGAGTGTGTGTGTGTGTTAAACTTTAACAAGAGATAATGGAAAATTTATCTCCAACTGTTAGGGTCACTGGTAGGCAACACTGACAGTTATAAAACATTAACATCCCACTATCACACCTGTCTACAGCATGGACAATTACTCTTATGTCTTGCTCACTGCATGGGGCTAATTAATAACAATCACTGACATAAAGTCCACAGTTACAGGTAAAGTCTTTCAACGAGCCATGATATAATAGAATATTGGTAGTAAGTTACCTGGACTAGTTATATATAATACTTTTAATATGAATAAAACCAAGATAGAGTCAAATTTATCTTTACACATTTAGTTGGATCATGGGCCAGCTGCTCCTCGTGGATAAAGTGCTTTGCCTGTCTCCTACATACAGGCTTACTGAAACTACTGCAAAAACGAGTAATTAATCATGTTGACAAAAACAAAAAATGAATATAACATAAATAATATTCCTGTGTCTGTTGTGCCCTTCTAGCTGTAATTTCATATCCACTGTTTTATACACACAAACAAATTAATGTCAACTTATTTGGGGTTCGGATAAGATCGTCAATCATAAATCGGGGCTCACTAAATTATAGACCCCGAGACAATTCATATATATTATTTATACATTTATATTATATACTGTATATATATACTAGCGGAATCGCTCTTTCGCTGGGCCACGGTAGGACGCCACCCTCCGGGAGGCTCCACATTGTCTCACTGTAGTGCATTAAGGTGTCTGTTTTGATCCTGACTTTGTACTCGTCAGAAGGCATGTTTTCCAGGGCATTTTTAAATGCGTGTACATACGTGTTGCGCACATGCAGCATTTCTTGGATAGATAGGACAATGTCATGTCTGACACCTTGAATGTTGCCACACCTGATAGTAGGCTGCTTTTCATGATCTCCCATGAAGTAGATTTGGAGGAACTTTGCCTGCTCATCTTCCAGTGGTAAGAGGGATCCTGCTTTGTGATAGACTCGACCCTGGACTTTGAATGTGGGCATGTATCCGTGCTCACGAACTACTCTGGTAGCTCCAAAGGATGTCATCTGGAAGCATGAATTGTACTTCCGTATATTTTCCAAGAAGTACTTTGACTCTGGTGTTGTTCCCAGTATGAGAGTCTTCAATGGTTGTTGTGGTTGTTCCAAATTTGGCAGTCGTACTTTCACATAAGAGCAGCACAGTCCAGCAGATTCTCCTTTGTACTTCTTTGCACCGTATTATTCACATCTCTTATCCATGTTGCCAATGACAACAGAGGGGTACTTTACATATTCTATATATAACATCATCCATCATCACTACATATAACACCATCCATCATCACTACAGATCGGTCAAGTAGTTTCCGAGATTCTCGTGCGGACACACAGACAAACAACATCCATCATCACTACATATAACAACATCCATCATCACTACATATAACAACATCCATCATCACTACATATAACACCATCCATCATCACTACAGATCGGTAAAGTACTTTCCAAGATTCTCGTGCCGACATACATACAAACAGACAAACTTATTTGTTTTATATACAGTATATAGATAGCAGAAACGCCGCCCTCCGGACGGCTCTTTCGCTAGGCCACGGTGTGAAATATCGTACGTTTGGCATACCTCGTTAGAATGGACTACCTACCTACCCACCTACCTACCTACCTTGTTAGAATGGACAGCCTAGAAAAGTTTGAGATGGAACGCTGGCCGTTCTGGTCGGACGTGCTGGTCGCTCTCCTACACTTCCCTGGCTGGACACGTACTGTCATGGCTGACGGAAGGGCTTCAACAGCAAGTCGCTTACTAAAATGACTCAATCGAGTGGTGGATACAGCAGACACAGCAATGTAGCCCAGGGTAGTGATGGAGGACTGTTGTCGGATTTGGAGCTGTCCAGCAGCAGTGAATGTGAAGAACAAGAGCCGTTTAAAGTTATTAATAGCAAAAAGAAGAATAAAAGGAGGAATAGAGATGGTACAAGCAGTGAAGATAATATTTCCCACTTGATGGATAAGCGTAAGAAAATTGATGGTGTGAGTCATTCTTCAACCAAGATCAGTAAAACGAGTGTAAGCCCCATTGATGGTTTAGATGGCAGCAACTCATCGAGGAGGCCACGTCTTTACTTCCCCAAGAATAATGGCATGGATTTTCATGATAAGGTAAAGTGGTCAGTTAGACTCGCTAAGTGCCATCAAGGGTATCAAGTGCTCTTTAAAGAAGGTAAACATATTCCTTATATTACTGTGAAGGATGAGGAAGCAGTTAAGAGATCTAACTACAGAAGGTTTTGAGAATGTAGTGATGGAAAAGCCTGTGGAGTCCATTGGGAAATGTACGAAGATCATTCTTTTTGATTATCCTGTTTACCTTGACCCCGAGGATGTGTTGGCTGACGATAGATTTTTTTGGGCCAAGAGACGTGTAATTAAAATTGATGGAGAACTAGTACCTATGCCGCAGCTAATTGCGCTAATCAAAAGTCCAGCGCCAGAGAAGGTCTTTGTGAGATGTGTGGGATATAAACGGGTTGCTGTCTACAACGAATCTCCAGTAATATGCTATAAGTGTTGCAAGTGGGGGCACATGGCGTGGAAATGCCATAATGATTTTCGGTGTAGATTCTGTGGAAAAATGCATGATTCTAAGGTATGTGGAGATAAACTTAAGGCGAAGGAAAAAATTACACCAAAATGCTGTAATTGTGGGGGGGTTCACAATGCCAGCTCGTGGGTGTGTCCTAAAAACCGAAAGTTCAGCAATTGCAATCACGAGCTCAGTCCACTAATCAAGAGGATAAAGGTGATGCTGTAAGGAGCGATGTTGCAGGGACACCAAGTGCTGTAAATGTGTGGGAAAAGCGTATGGAAATACGTAATGCAGCAGCACAGAAGGACATAGGTAACGGGGACAATAACCTTACAGCTCCTAACATTCTAATAGAACTCTGTAAGGAGATTGATGAGCTCAAACAAGCAGTATTGGATATCAAGAAATGCTTGGTGAATCCTGTGCCATATAGTGATGTTGCTCTTGTTAACAAAGATAGTTCAAAAGAAAATGAAACATTAGTAGAGATGGAATCAAATATTGTGGATAGCAATCTAGAGCAAAATAGTAATCATAGTGAGTTAGGAAATAGAGTTGGTTCGGTTTCTAAAGAGAATGTAGTAAACAAGGAAATGCTTGGTGACCTGACGAACATTCTTGACTCTGTTTTGGAATAAATGGAAAATACAAGGAACGACGTCAAAAAGAATGTTCTTATTTCGGTGAAGAATATGAGGGGGGAAATTTATTCTAATGTATCATAATGTCAGCTTAATTTCCTGGAATGTTAATAGTTTGAAAAAAAGGCTAACGGATCTTCATGCATATGTTCATTCTAGTAGTATTGATGTCATAGCTTTGCAAGAGGTTGAGACAAATGGAATATCATTGCAACTAAGAGGTTATCAAAGTTTTGAATTACCAGCTGATCTGACTAAATTGTAGAGGTGTGACGACTTATATCAAAGATGACATTCCAGCATCACTTCATTCCGCTCAAAAAATAAACGGTACCGAGTATTTGTGTGTTAGTATTACGCTTCAAGATGCTACACTGTTCACTATTAATGCTTATGTGCATGCGGATTCATTGATGATCTGCCGGACATTATTTTTGCTGATGATTGTTTACTAATTGGTGATTTGAACGCTAGGCACATCAATCTTGGCAGTAGAGGTTCTCAAAATCACAATGGAATGGTTCTGAAAAATATCTTAGACTCTATAGAAGATGCTAGGGTCCTTGGAGCTGTTGAGCCGAAACATGTTAAAGGGGGTAGACTTGATTATGCAATACTTTTTAATATGTTAGATGTGCATGCAAATTTGGATATTGTGGATACGCTTTTGAGTGATCACTTTGCAATTAAAGTGAAGCTTCATTTGAATTTTTTTTTTATGTTAACAATAGAAAAAGGTATACAATAACAGTAGACCAACATAGTGAATTTGTAGCAAAAGTCGGCGAGTGGTATAAAGAGTACAAAAAGCTTGGAATTAAAGATGAAAACATATTTTATGATGATTTGTTAGGAGTGATTGATTCCATTTTGAATAAGCCAAGGAAACAGTATGGAAATACCACAAAACCTCAGCCTAGGTATTATAATGATAAGATTGTAAAGGGGTGGAATAAGTTACTGAGGAAATGTCATAGTAAGTGGAGTAAAGATCCTAGCAATGAAAAAAAACGGGAAACTCTGATTGAAGTGGCAGAGTGTACAACAGAGTTAAATCAGAAAGCCAGAAGTATGTATTGGAGTGGTTTTTTGAGAGAAATTGCTCCATCAAAATCTTTGAATCAGGTTTGGGATGGTGTGACGAGGGTAAGAGGAGTCAAGAAGAAATTTAATGTTCATCCCAATCCAAACGCCAAAGCTAATGAACTAATGAATAAGTGGGCGTATGCATCTAATTATGAGTGTCTCCCAAGTAATGTTCAGATTTGCTTGAGGAATTCAAGATCTATGATGCGATGGTGATTATCCAAAGTACTGTAAGTGAGGAAACCTGTGTTCCTTTAATTAAGGGTGAAATTCTGAATGCTGTAAAGAAAGGGAAGTCTAGTGCTCCTGGCAGGGATGGTCTAACTTATGATGTTATCTATTATCTTATAAGTATGGAGGACAACCCAATTCTAGATCTCTTTAATTTTTCATTTGAAAATGGAAGACTGCCCGTGAAATGGAAAATGGCACTCATTGTTCCTGTGCCTAAGGGTGATAGTGATTAGACCCATATCCTTAACATCTTGTCTATCTAAAATGATGGAGCGAATGGTATTAAATGTATTATTGTATAAAATTGATGATCTCTTGTCTAGTAATTTGTTTGGATTTTTAAAGGGTAAAAGCACTACAGATTGTGTGATTAAATGTCTTAGTAATGCTAATGTCAACTGTAGACTGTTTGTAGACCTTAAAAGTGCCTTTGATAAGGCAAATAAGGAAGTGATCTTAGAAAGTCTTGTAAGTAAAGGTATAAAAGGGAAATTATTGATGTGGATTACAGATTACTTAACTAACATAAAAGCGAGTGTCTGGTTTCAAGGTCATGAATAGGAAGAAAAAAGTCTAGGATTGGGTACCCCACAAGGTGGCGTTCTTAGCCCTATGCTTTTTAATATTCTTATGGACAGTATAACAAGTTACAAATTCCAGGGCGAGTCCCAAGTAATCATTTATGCTGATGACATTCTGATCCAATGTAAGAATGAGGAAGATATGTCTAGGGCCATTGATCAGCTGCAGTATCTTCGTCTCTCCTTGGGACTGGTCATTAATGAAAATAAAACCAAATTTCAGTCAAGGGCAGTAAATATATCGAGCATAATACACAGAATTAGGGAGTTGACTGTCATTTCTACTCTAAGGCTTATTAGGCGTGGTGATGGGTATCTGAAGTCTGCTGTTGATAAATTTACTAATGCAATTACTAGTAATTTTAAGATGAATACTTATACTAAAAAACTTTGTCAGATGTTATGTGAATATAATATTGTAGATTTGTGTGTACCTTTGCCAAACAAAGTTTGTTTGAAACCTTGGTTCAAGATGAGTGTATCTGTGAGAATTGATAAGCTAGAGTTTAAAAAAAAAAGAATGTAATCCTTTTGAGTTACGGCAAATATTCCTTGAGAAAATATCTGAGTACCATAAGGAAAATTTTATTCATATGTACTGTGATGGTTCAGTTAATGGGAATCGGGCCGGATGTGGCATTGTTATTAGGGAATTTTTTGAATATGGTATTAGTGTTGAAGAAAGAATATCCAAGAGAATTGGCTACAGAAGTTCCAGCACCACTGCTGAACTTTATGCTATATATGTGGGACTTAAGAATGCCTTTGTGAGGAAAAAAAGTTTTTGGGTTTGTTGACAGTCAAAGTGCTCTATTTGCTCTAAATTCTAAAGTGCCTCTTGATGATGATTTAGTTTTAAAATGTAAGAAGTGTATTCGGGACATAAAATCACTTGGATATGATGTTAGTTTTATGTGGATTCCATCCCATTGTGGTATTTATATGAATGAGGTTGCTGATGATTTGGCTAAGCAAGGGTGTGGCAAAGAAATTGTAGAATATGATTGTATTTTGGGTATTAAAAGAATAAAATCTGGAATGGTAAAAATCCGACAACAATGGGAAATGGACAATATTCGGAAAATTTTGAACAACGGCAGTAGTAGTTTGAAACATTATGTTCGAGTTTTGAATTCTACACGTTCTACTTATGGTAAGGCTTCGGTTAAGTATGATACATTTGTGATGAGGCTACGCTTTGGATACAAATATTATTGGCAATATATTGAAGGAACTGATGGCATTCCTTATAAAATGTGTGGCTATGTAAAGTCTCATACCTTATATCATTACATTATGGAATGTAACTGTTTATCAGAATTTAGGGGTGATGGTATTACTGATATTACAGAGATGGTTTGTTATATAATAAACAAAAAAATGGTTAAGAATATTATGAAAAAATTCTGTAAGTTTAACATAAGATTGTAGATTTTATGCATATCTATTTGTTGTATACATATCTGATTTATGATTAGTAGAATGTTAAAGAGCTCATGTTAAGACTAGTTTTGGGTGGGCTAGTTAGCATGCTAACCAGCTCCTTTTGATGTAATTGTCAATAAATGTTTTGAATTTGAATTTGAAAGTTAGAGATCAAAGAAAAGAAGGCTGTAATGAGAGAGAGCATAAGGATAAAATTAGCTATAAAACGTGGGATGGGATATGGATATATATATATATATATATATATATATATATATATATATATATATATATATATATATATATATATATATATATATATATATATTTATGTAGATCCACAATGAAAACGTGGATAGGATAAATCTTGATAAAATCACACGGGAAAAGGGAAACAACGGAGCACCTTAGCTTTTGTCTTTATTCAAGACATCTTCAGAGGCAACTGGATTACATGGACAGAGAGAGGCTTAAATATACAGGGTGACCTTAAAAACATGAGGTCAGGTCATAATGATGTCATCCACTAATCCCCACACCAACACACACGTAGAGGAGCTTAAGAGAAGGGGGGTGACGTGACTAGTCAGGTCAGGTCAAAAATAAGGGACCCACTAAATAAGTATCATACATCTAGATCAAAGGTTTTCAAAGCATTTTTAACCTTGGGCCACTGACAAATAAATTTATGTAACATATTATCAGTTTTGAACTGACCATCACTATGGTTTATTTATTTTAATTCCTTAATCAAACTAGCTTCAACCAGAAGTCTTTCTGCGACACAAGATGAATTAAATACTTCTAAGCTTTTTTCCCAAGCAATGGGGTGATTATTATTCCTAACATGAACGAACAAGGCACTGCTTTCAGATGCTGTTCTGATATTATACTTATGTTGTTTGATTCTGAGCTGCAGTGTTTTTCCAGTCTGTCCTACATAATTACAATTACATTTGGCCTGTAAGAGGGGATATCATCTTTACCAGCCACTTGGATAATTTGTAAGTAACAGAACCCACAGAACTCACGATAGGACGTAATGGATTGTTAAGCTTGTGTGTTTTGATCAATCCATACATATAAGGTAAAGTGGGATTGATTTAAGAGAGCTGTTTGATGAGATCGGGGTTCTTTTTCAATAACAACTTCATTTTGGTATTAGATAACTTATTAATATTTTCCAGGGGATCTTTCGTAAGCTCACAATACGTGCTTTCATCACTAAGTAATGAATTCATCTTTTCATTGTAGTCACTTTTATCCAAAATTACAATAGCATTAGACTTATCAGCCTTGGTAATATGGATATTCTTATTTCTTTTCAAGTTTATGAAGGCTGTTTCAAATCTTTTTGGAATGTTTGAAACAAATTTCTTATGTAAAGCATTATGTATACAACCTTTAGCTATGGAAATATATTCATTTGTAACATCTGACGACTTATTCTTTTCCAGGTTGCTTATACCTTTAGCAATAGTAAGCGGATTAACGCACCGTTGAGTGATAGAATAGGGCTAAAAAATCCTTTCATTCCTCTCAAACCAGGCAAATTCCTACACTTAAGAATATTTTGACTTTGCCCTATCGTAATGAATTTGTCCCGTTAGTTCGGTCCCTCAAGCTACTAAATATTAATGTTGTTTTCAAGTATGACTCAACCATTACGAATATGTTAATAAGAAATAGCCCAGGTTTGAATGTAAATGGAAGTGTTTATTGTATTCCATGTAGAAAATGTAATTGTAATTATGTAGGACAGACAGGAAAAACACTGTAGCTCAGAATCAAACAGGACAGGAAACAGAGAAGTGAGCATTAATGGCACTAAATCCCATTGGAGCAACGTCACAAGTGGAGTTCCCCAAGGCTCAGTGCTTGGACCATTATTATTTATTATATACATAAACGACATAGATATCGGCATTGACAGCAACATAAGTAAATTTGCTGATGACACTAAAATAGGACGTGTTATCAAATCTGACGAGGACTCGGCAAAACTACAGGAAGATCTAAACAAATTTTTCGAATGGTCTGAAAAATGGCAGATGAAATTCAACGTCGACAAATGTAAAGTACTCAGTATAGGAGTTGTAAACAGGGAAACCAGATACCAGATGAACAACGATGCCATAGAGAAATCCGACTGCGAGAGAGATTTAGGAGTAATGATAGGTAGGAACCTTAAGCCAAGTAAACAATGTGTTTTTGCTCGTAACAAGGCTAATAAAGTACTTGGGTTCATACAAAGGAGTGTTAGTTACAAGACTAGCGAGGTCATCCTAAAACTGTATCTTGCTCTTGTGAGACCACACCTGGATTACGCAGTTCAGTTCTGGTCACCGTATTACATAATGGATATAGAATCCTTGGAAAGAATTCAGCGGAGAATGACAAGACTAATCCCGGGCATTAGGAACCTTGAGTATAGAGACAGGTTAAAGCATCTTAATTTGCACTCCCTTGAGAGAAGTAGAGCGAGGGGCGACCTGATAGAGGTGTATAAGTGGAAGGCAGGGCTAAACAAATGGGACATTACAAAGGTACTCAAACTATCCAACCAGGAGCGAACTCGTAACAATGGTTTTAAATTAGACAAATTTAGATTTAGGCGTGAAATAGGTAAACACTGGTTTGGAAACAGAGTAGTGGATGAATGGAACAAGTTACCAAATATCATCATTAACTGGAATACGCTGAATTGCTTCAAACATAGGTTGGATGCTCATATGAGCAATAGGGGTTGGGTGTAAACGGGACTGCCCAGTATGGGCCAATAGGCCCGCTGCAGTTTCCTCCATTCTTATGTTCTTATGTTAACATAAGTGCAATATCAGAACAGCATCTGAAAGCAGTGCCTTGTTCGTTCATGTTAGGAATAATAATCATCCCATTGCTTGGGAAAAAAGCTTAGAAGTATTTAAATCATCTTGTGTCACAGAAAGACTTCTGGTTGAAGCTAGTTTGATTAAGGAATTAAAATCAATAAACATTAGTGATGGTCAGTTCAAAACTGATAATATGTTACATAAATTTATTTGTCAGTGGCCCAAGGTTAAAAATGCTTTGAAAACCTTTGATCTAGATGTATGATAGTTATTTAGTGGGTCCCTTATTTTTGACCTGACCTGACTAGTCACGTCACCCCCTCTCTTAAGCTCCCTACTGTGTGTGTTGGTGGGGATTAGTGGATGACATCATTATGACCTGACCTCATGTTTTAAGGTCACCCTGTATATTTAAGCCTCTGTCCATGTAATCCAGTTGCTCTGAAGATGTCTTGAATAAAACGAAAGCTAAGGTGCCCGTTGTTTCCCTTTCCGTGTGATTTATCAAGATTTATCTTATCCATTTTCATTGTGGATCTACATGAATATATATATATATATATATATATATATATATATATATATATATATATATATATATATATATATATATATAATCAACGACTACCAGCAAAGGATCGACCTCGACTCCAGCTGTGACTAGAACGCTTACGGTTAGCTGCAAGGCGACGCTAAAAGCAGTTCTAGACTTCTGTTGATGGTCAATCTGCCCGTGCCTTTGTGGTGTCAGTCTGAAGCCGAAACGTATGCGCCATATATACTTATAGTCCATATAACACGCGGACTTTGAACATATAATCAACGACCTCACCAGCAAGTTTCCCATTGAGGTTCACGCCATCAGCTCGTTGAACAGGCTTGTGTGAAATATAACAGAGTCTAGAACTGCTTAGTGTCCTTGTGGCCTAGCCGGTAAGCGTTCCCTAGTCACACCCAGTAGGTCGAGGTATTCCCTGCTGGTGAGGTCGTTGATTATATGTTCAAAGTTCGCGTTATATGGACTAAAAATGAGCGATATATGTACCTCGCGTTTCATAACCAGCTGATTTAAAATGCTACTGACACCACATAAGAGGCACGGGCAGTTTCCATTGAGGTTCACGGCGCCATCAGCTCGTTGAACAGGCTTTGTGTGAAATATAAATATCTAGAACTGCTTTATGTCCGTGGCCTAGCCGGTAAGTTCCCAGTCACACCCAGTAGGTCGAGGGTTCGATTCCTTGCTGGTGAGGGCGTGATTATATGTTCAAAGTCCTGTTATATGGACTAAAAATGAAGTATAATACACTTTTCTTTTGAGTTGATACTAGAACTTGATAGTAAATTAAGAGACGGCGTAACATATATATATATATATATATATATATATATATATATATATATATATATATATATATATATATATATTGTTACGCCGTCTCTTAATTTACTTTATATCCAAGGTTCTAGGCGTAACCAAACAAAAAAGAAAGTGAAGTAAATCAAAAGGGAATACAAATAAATAAAGTTCACCTTTAAGAATTTAATTAAATAAAATACTAACACAATGAAGAGCCTCGTAGGCTGTCACAACAAATTGATGCACTATCGAAACCTTTAAGACACAAATGATACTAAAACTTCGAAACATCAAAAGAATAAAAATACAGCATTGGATTACGTTAACACTGCATAAACACATAAAAATTAACACTGAAATTAACTAACATGAAACAACACTGAATTGCTTAAATGTAACTAAGCAAGCACTGATGGACACATAAGAGACATAAATAGGTACTCACATAGATATACCACATTGGTGGCGACAGGAACAACACAAATAAAATAAGTATAAGTAACAGGTGACGGGTGTCACTCAAAAGAACGTGAACTGAATGACAAGGAAGACTGGACTGCCCTCTGTCTACTGGTGACTACTATATATAGGGTCGGTTCCCTCCAATGAGACCAGCAGGTGAAACATGGGTCGTTTAATGATGCAGATGGTCGTTAGAGAAACAAAGAATGCTTGTTACAATACTAAATGAAGAAATAAGATAGGCTTGATCAAATAATAACAGTTAAAACCTGAACAGCACAGGGTAAGGTGATGTAATGAGACGAATCTCACAAGAAGAGAATTACATATATAGGTAGGAAGTATAGAGAGTAGGAATGTAAAGATAGGAAACTTGGTAGCGTGGCCTGGATGTTATTTGCACAGCGTCACTACGCTTATCTTATCTCGTATGTCAATACACATATATCACTTCTTAAAGGGACAACTTGTTAAACACCTCTTGATACAATTATTTATTACTTCACTCAATGACATGGACACATTAATATCACTATTATATCGGGGTACTAACACATTATGTTTTACGTTACTTGACACTGACTCTCGGACACACCTGAATGAATACACTTCCCACAGTAGGTAACTCACCCTAGGACGTTCTGACAAGACTCACGTGTACCCTGACGTAGGCCCAGTGAGTGCTGGCTGGGCTGCCTCCTATGGGAGAGTCTGCTTAGCTGGCGATGCCGTGGTCTGGTCGGGAGGTCTCCCTCCCGACCTGGGGAGGGGACGTGCGTGACTCTGCTTAGTGAACCGAGTGACGACCCGAACGGGAGGGGGATGACAGCAACCAGAATGAGAATCAGTATGACCAGAATCAGAATGATAATGATAATGGAATGCCCGTGGACGGGACTGTAGGGCCTTTATATGGGGTCGGCCCAGCCGGCTTCTGACCTCTAACAATTAACACTAAACTGGTTTGATCTGGATAGTTGTGTGCAGGTGTGGTCCTGGCCAGGTGTCTTGGCTAGGTGCGGTTGTAGGTCACCGGCTCACGTCATTAGCGGGCGAGGTCAAGTCCCTTGGGTCGACCTGAGGTGTGTCAACCCGGAATGTGGTGGTACCACAAGGTCTGCAGTGCTCTTGCTGTTATATGCGGCATAATTCTGGGCTGTAAGGTTTGGTCTGACAATCACTCATTACACCTCCCGCCAAGACCAAAGCTTCATCACAGAGACTGATGCCACATATAGACAGCAACATCACGTGTGGTGTCAAAGATAATCCCTGGGGCGATAACATAGTCTCACATTTACAAACAACAATCTCATAGGTGTATGTTTTTCTACTGGCGCTAGTCTGATCTGACAAAGCTCACTATACCTCCTGCCAAGATCAAAGCTTCTATGCCAAGAGAAAAAGGAAACATAGCAAGTGAACATAGAATGAAAAAATCCTTCATATGTAGCATAGTGTCCGAGGCAACCTTGCAAATCACATTCTACAAACAATAACAGGTGTTACATTTCCTTATCAGCCCATGTCAAAATAATAATTCATCTCAGTCAGTAATATAGTTACAACATCGTGTTTCATAGTCCAAGACATTGATCATTACAGGAATAATATGGAACAACATGGAAGCATGTTATATAAAAACAAATAGAAAAATACGACACGGTCGTAACGCTATATATATATATATATATATATATATATATATATATATATATATATATATATATATATATATATATATATATATATATATATATATATATATATATATATATATATATATACAGTATATTCACTATTCAAGTTTAGCTTATTTCCCCCCAGTTCTACATTCGGTATTATTTAAAGTTCTAACCTAAACACTGACTCTTGTCAATGAATGAGGACAAGTTAGGTTAAGTGAAGTGAAGGGTTGGCTGCCTTTCTATTTTTTTATTGTTGTACACTCTTACTCTGTAAGATACTTTTTGTAGCGAGTGTTCATAATAAATGTACACCAGCTACAAAAAGTATCTTTATGGAGAGAAACTTAGGGTTGTGAAAAACCTTTGTCTGTCGTGTCATATTGTCTCACACGTATACCTGCGTTGTTTAGACCTCTGGCAATTAAATTCGCGAATTTAATTGTCAAACCTCGTATATGTTAAATCTTATGTAAACTTGTTTGATGAGTTTACTGAGTAAATGTTATCATTATTATTAATACCATTATTACTATTATTATTATTATTGATAAAATTAGGTTAAGTAAGGTTAACTTAGCTTAGGCTAAGTCAGGTTAGGTTAGGTTAACTTGTGGTATATTATATTTTATTGCATTCCGGCTCCAGGGTTTAATGAGGATCCTGTATAACTTAACTGGATGAAACAGTTTTAAAATTTTGTTATGCATACATTTTTTCTCCAGCCCTATTATTGAAAATATGTAGACGCTGTTTCCAAGCCTTCATTATAAAGTGGTATCCTTCACTTGCCGCTCACCACCAATACAGGCTGGCCAGGGCAACAACTGCTCAGGCTGACACTGAATACTTGGCTGGTGTGATTAATAATAAGACGCTTTTCAACATATTTCTTCTCATTCATGCGTTATCAGGCCATACCGTGCCGGCGCACGTCTAATAATCTATCTATATAAAACAAAGAAGTATGTCTGTTTGTGTTCGTGCGTGTGTCCGCACGAGAATCTCGGAAACTACTTCACCTATCTGTAGTGATGATGGGTGGTGTTATATGTAGTGATGATGGATGGTGTTATACACAGTGATGATGGATGATGTTATATGTAGTGATGATGGATGTTGTTATATGTAGTGAAGATGGGTGGTGTTATATGTAGTGATGATGGATGGTGTTATATGTAGTGATGATGGATGATGTTATATGTAGTGATGATGGGTGGTGTTATACGTAGTGATGATTAGACAATAAAATGATAACAGTTTAATGCTAAAAATATATACTTTGCTGTACCGTTGTAGTGAAAAACATGGTGGAACTTACATACACCGCTAATGAACTATTGATGGAAGAAGAAGTTGTGGGGACTGAACAGTGAGACAATGTGGAGCCTCCCGGATGGTGGCCTCCTACCGTTACCTAGCTGATGAGCCGCCTGGAGAGCGGCGATTCTGCTATTTCACAAGTATTTTATAAAAAACAAAAACAAAAAAACATGAATTTCTCCATTATTTTTTGTGTTTTTTTTAGATGCATCAATTGCAAAGATTTCATTCACCGTTTTATTATATACTTTTCTCCATCCATATAGATAATTTCATCAACTAAAATATCAACATGGAGGAAAAAATATAATGAAATGACAAATTTCTTTAACTTCTTTATTATTTCATCTCTATTCATTTGTTCTCAATGTTGTCAATATCAAATCTGAGTATTAAATCTCCCTGGGATATTCTGGTCTATGGTGAAAACAATAGAGATGATTTTTTTCATTTAGAATGTTTTGTTAATGAATATTAGAAGGGCCTATAAACTGAGATTAAATCGTCCCCTGTTTAGTATAACTTATTTAGATAGAATGATTAAATCCCATTATACTTCATTGAACTTACTGCTCGTTCTTGATATGGGATCAACACCTATTTCACACCACAACTATTTGACATCATGATTTTATCTGTGTGTCAAGAGCAGTCCTTATTTATCACCACCTCCATGAGCACGTGTTAAGTAGGTATAATATCTCCAAGACATCTTACTGCGTTCCTGTGCCAAATAAGAGGAACTGATATTTAACACCACCTGAATTAATGTGTACCGAATAAGAGTAACACGTATAGGAAAAAACCTGTTGTATATGAAAACTAATAAGAAGCAACATCTTCTCACATTTACCTATCTAACGATGCCTCTAATTGGTTATTTCCCTTTATGATGGCAAAAGAAAGATTAGTAACTACCGCATGACTGATTATTAGTATATGATGGATTTGTTACGTGGCTCTGACGTGGAGGGAAAGCTTTCTGTTATTATTTTAGTGATTGATTGGTGATGTGTTTGATTGGTTGACTTAAAATTATCGTGTATGTATAAGCAATTGTGTAATATACAGTTACAATTTTATATATTTTTTTGGTTTTGCGTGGGGTAACATTTGGTATCTCCTTAAGGGCCATGTACGAAGGTGAACATTGTGATTTTAACATAATGAAACTCAGAATAGTTTTATTTGTGTTATAGACGATTTTCATTCGTGGTATTAAACCTAACGTAAGTCTAAAGTGAAAGCTTCTTTCACCAGCTAGAAGCCAGATTCATATTTAACATAGTCTTCCTAAGTAGCACAGTTCTAACAGGTAACATAGCCATCTCAAGTCGCAATAGATCCTTTAAGGTGTTGTCGAGACTTTTTGTCACGGTACACGACACTGCTTGACGCACATGCACACCGCTGTGGAGATGATGACAATAATTCACCATCTTCCTCAGGAACTGACAATTGTGCTCAGGTAAATGTTGCTATCACACGTAGTTTATAGCCTCACTAAAAGAAATATAAAAGGCCAAGACATTATACACCTCTGGATTTTTTCTCGATTGCAGCGTCCCCGAAGTTTTTATCTCCCGAGTTCGCGGTGTAAAGGGAAGTTTCTTTTACGGTTAGATATAAATTCAAAGAGTTTTCCACATCAAATGTAAAGTGTGAGGAAATATTTCTCTTATGATTGTAAAATATCTATAAAAAGAATCTTCCTCGGTGTACCTATCTAGGAAATATTCATAAAAGGAACATTAAGCGCTTCTCAGATTTTTTTTTCGTTGAGTGCAAAGTGTGAAGGAATGTTTCTTGTCTTTAATGACGCGACAACACTGGACAAAAAGGCGATCAGGCACGCGTGTCTCTGGTCGAAATTGATACATACAAAAGGAATTAATGTTATTGAGGTGTTCTCGGTAACCCACGGCGGGCTGGAAGGTGGGAGGATGAGTCACCAGAAACAAGAGTTAACCTTGATATCAGCCTTCAGACCAGCTGAACTAGTGTATGTTGAGTTATATAACCAACTCCTCACCTCGCACCTACTAGTGAGTCCACCTTCACACCATACCTTAAATTTGTAGTGTCATAGCTCATTGTGTTTACCATATACCGTGCCACCTGTATAACCTATGTATCATTAAATACGTAAAAGCCCGACTGACTTTCCATTTCTACCTATGACCACAGTATCCTGCAGTGCTCCTGTTGTCTAACATGTGATGTAAAGAAAGATATGTGAGTGTCATGTTAACGTTTCATGAGTGTTATGTGAACATTATTTAAGCGGTATGTGAGTTGTATTTAGTTTGTGTACATTACGTGAGCGTTCAATTGAATACCATGTGAGCGCCATATGATCGCCAGGCGAATATTATGTGAACTTTACATGAACGTTATGTGAAGGTTACGTGAGAATTTTATAAGTGCCATGAGAGCGTCATGGTGAAGCTGTCTCACTGGTGACAGACCCAGAGATAAAGACATCTCTCATACACACTCTGGATCATCTTATGATTCTATATATTGCACGTACTTTATCAGAGTTAGAAATATATTACCTTTTCTTAACTCATTTTGCCAAATAATCTTATTTTAACACCACTATTTCATTCACAAAAGGGCTTTCATTGTCGTGTTGTAGAAAAAAGTCGGAATATATCGGGAGATTTTTATTTAGGTTTATATTGCCTCGAACTATCTGTATGTAGTTTGCTTGTTTGCTTGTGTGAATATAATGCGTCTCTAGTGCTTGAGTTATGGTATAATCACAGGCACTCATCTAGATGGATGTCGTTCTTGATTGTGAAAATTTCTTTAAATTAAAAACAGAAACGGTAAACGACTAGTATTAACAACAGATCGTTGATCATAAGTCAACTACAGGTCCTGGCCAGAGGTGAGTGACATGGAACTGTAAACGCCATCGTCGGCCTCTTTATGTATAAGTAAGAGGAAACAGCAGGGGAGAGTGATGAAAGAGAAATGCGTGGCATAACAAAATATAATATAGGCAAATTGTGGTAAAAGAAAGACGGAGGATATGCGATGAATAAGAAGGATAACATGTAATGAAAAATAAAGAGTTCAGATATTACAGGGGAGGAGAGACGCTGAAGGGTTAGAGAGGTGAGGCAGAAATAATAAATAAAATCAAGGCAGTGAAAAAGGACAGAGCAGTAGGAGGCCGTCGCAAGAGTTACATGGGACTCACATTACAAAAACACTTTACTTGTGACATGAGACGAGTTCACTGTACATGGTCGGTGAAACTACAAGGATTGAAAGCTCGGCTGAGTTTACTCTGTTGCTGTGTAGCACTGAACACAACATCCCAGCGATCATCGATAGACTTTATTACAAAACCAGTTCCCCGCGTGTCAAATTGGTATATTAGTGACAATATCTAATGTATCCTTTATCTAAATACTGTGAACAGACGTCAATCTTTACAATATCAATATTAATCGCTATACTGAGTGACTAGTCAGTACCCTCAGAAATTTATTTGAATCTATTGATACATTGATTGTCTTTAATAATGATCAGCAGTGTAATGTGGGACGTACGTCAGTGTGTTTAAAAGCAGCAAGGTCGCTTTTGCCTCAGAAATTTCCTAGGAATACAACCTTACGTTACCTCTATCTTGTTCTCAAGATTATGTGACTTCAGAACAGTGGTGTAATGGTCAGCATGCTCGCCTCGCAAGCGAGCGTACCCGGGTTCGATCCCTGGTCGTTAATCGATTTGCTGATCGTATTCCGGGGTAATGGTTAGCCAGTGCAGTTGGCAAGTTGTCAGGTCGTCTCGGACTATTCCTTGACACTGGGTCTTGCAACTCGTTAACTTAGATTGTGGTTGTTGTGTTGGCGACAGCTTCGACACATTGAAACAAACTCACACCTAGGTGGCCCTTGGGCCGGCCATCCTCGTTACACGAGGGGCAACCATTATCATATTATTATTAGAGTGAACCAGTTGACCAAGTGTTACTTATTACTGGTTTGTGTCACTTGTACCAGGTGGAAACACATCTGCCTGTTTACCGATGAGACTCAGTAGCCGTGATGCTGTTGTGTCTCTGGTTATCAGGTATTGTTCCCCATATACTGTAAGATATGGATGCCAGTGCTTACTCATGGTGAATTCAGGCAGGATTGCAAATGATATTACTCCTGACTGATGGAAGTGGTCTTACTCCTAGCAGGGTAAGTGAAGGAAAAGGTTAATTCTAGATTGATAATTTCTTAAAGACCATTACGCAGATTCATCTTGAAAGATATAAAACAAGTTATATTTACTAGGTGTTGGGATATGGCTCTGATCATACATTAGTATAAGGCTACAGTTATGGACTCACTCTAATGTGAACAAGAATGAGAATTTTCTTCATCTGTTAGTAAACCTACAGAGATATTGATGTGCCTTCTATTGGCCATACATATACACACGTTCACACATAGGTGTACAGACACACATATGTACAGATGTCTCAAAGAGTTTCTTTACTGCCTATAGTGACGTTTGCGTACATATGGCACGTCGCGATACTAAAGTAAATTTATGTAACAATGGGCAAATTGGTGGAAAACATTTCTAGACATAGTTATGTTTAACAATAATATATATATATATATATATATATATATATATATATATATATATATATATATATATATATATATATATATATATATATATATATATATATATATATATATATATATATATATATATATATATATATATATATATATATATATATATATATATATATATATATATATATATATATATATATATATATATATATATATATATATATATATATGTTACGAGTTGGGGATTTAGAAACTGGTTTAGAATATAGTTAAAAGCCTACCCAGATCCCAACAGGCAACAACAATAAAAAAACTAAACAAACAAAGACAATCGGACTATAAAAGGGTAGACAAAAGATGCGAGTTTTCGTTGTGTATAATAAAGTACAATAAATTCCTTAACAAACTATCCAACTTTCTATAATTTACCCTTAACCATACCCTTAAACATACGCAACATTGGCTTAACAGTATATACATATTTGTACAACATACAACAATCTGAAGCAAGTGGAGGGGGGAGGTAATATAGGGTTACAAATACTCAAGTGCGGTGCTGAAGTGTCTGAGTATTGAAGAAGATGGTAGGTAGTCACTGTGCCTTAGGTTTCCAGGATAGGTAACCTAAGTGTGGTCACTTCCCAGAGTGAACTGAATTCACCTCGATCTGGAGCTGATGAGGAAGACTTGGAGGAGGTGACGCAACAACCAGGATATGGAGAAGGGAAACCCCGGAGTGGTGACTAAGACTAGTCATACTCGGGTCGAGTCCCTAGATGTCGTTGCTCATGGTGCTGGGTAGGTAGATCATGACACAATAGATGGCGTGGTTCGCAACACCCCCCCTCCAAAGACCTCCGTAGCGCGGGCGCGAAGGAGGTGATCACCTGGTGCGTCTGGAGAGTAGCTGCTGCATTTCCACTGGAGCTCGGGATAAGGAGTCCGCAATCAGGTTGTCCACCCCCTTTATGTGCCGGACTTGTAGATTATAAGGCTGGGTGAGGAGATCCCAGTGGAGGATTCGCTGGTTGGAGGTCTTGTTGGTTTGGAAGAACGTGAGCGGGTTATGGTCAGTGAAGACTAGGGTTGTTTGTGGGCGAGATTGGAGGTAACATTCAAACTTCTATATTGCCAACACCAGAGCCAGGGCCTCCTTCTCTATGGTCGAGTAGTTGGTCTGATGTTTTTTCAACTTGGCGGAGTAGTATGCCACAGGGTGAAGGACATCAGTGGTTGGGTCGGGTTGTAGGAGCACAGCCCCCACTCCGACACCGCTAGCGTCGATTTGCAGATGGAAGGGCAAGGTGTAGTCAGGGGGTTGGACTATGGGCTTGGAGGCAAGGAAGGCTTTGAGGTGGTGGAAAGACTGGTCGCACCTCTGGTTCCAGATGTAAGGGACCGCAGAACTGGTAAGGTCTGTGAGGGGTCCGGCCACGCTGGAGAAGTTACTGCAGAACCGGTGGTAGTAGCCGCACATCCCCAGGAAGCGCATGAGTTCCTTCCTCGTCCTTGGAGTGGGGAAGGACAAGATGGCTTTAACGTTTGCGTCCTTGGGTCTCACCATACCATGCCCAACGATATGTCCCAGTTAAGTTACTGAGGCCCGGCCAAAAGCAGATTTAGTCAGGTTTATGGTGAATCCAGTCTCTTGCAGTCATGCGAACAGTATCTCCAAACGCACCAGATGTTCGTCCCAGCCGTCCGACACCACCACCAGGTCATCCAGGTAGGCGAACGTCCCATCTAGGTCCTGAATCAGGTAATTGATTAACCTCTGGAATGTGGCCTGAGCATTAGAAAAGCCAAACGCCATAACCAAATATTGAAAAAGACCAAATGGAGTTATAAATGCTGAGATTATTTTTGCCCTATCCGTGAGTCCCACTTGATAATATCCTTTCAACAAGTCCACCGTTGTAATAAATTTTGCACAGCCTATGCTGTCTATTATATCTTCAATCAAAGGTAAAGGGTAGGAGTCTGAGACAGTGACCTGGTTCACTTTACGATAATCGGTACAGAAACGAATACTGCTATCGGGTTTTGGAATGAGAAGGCAAGGTGAAGCCCAGGGAGAGGTACTAGGCTCAGCTAAGTTATGTTTTAACAAAAAAAATCTACCTCCTTTTTCATAAACTCTCTTTTTTGTGGATTTAGCTGATATGCTGATTGCCTAATGGGTTGTACATCATCTGAGATTAGCTTAATATCATGTTTAAGTATATTGCAAAACCCTGGGAGGTCTGACGTGACTTTAGGAAATGTTGATAATAACTTAGTGAGATCTTTTGCTTGAGATGGATTCAGAACAGAAAAATACTCATCCAAGTTGTTGAGTATGTTACTGTTAGCAGGGTTTTCTTTAGGTATAGGGAAGTCTAAATTCTTCAATAGGCCCATGTCATCTGTCTCCGGCTCCGGCCCTGACAAAGCCGTATGCAATACAGGTAGGTTTATAGCCTCTGGGATGTCTTCCTCTGACTGCCTGGAATGGTAAAGTTTCATGAGATTAATGTGAACAAGTTGTGAATCTTTTCTGCGATCAGGAGTATGGACTATATAGTTGAGGGGAGATAGTTTATTAGCAACTATATAGGGACCAGTAAACTTGCTTTTAAGGGGAGAGCCTGGAATGGGTAGAAAGAGTAACACTTTGTCACCTGGAGAAAATGATCTTTCAACTAATTTAGGTTGGGACTTCACCATTTTGTCTTGGACTTTTTTTAAGTTTGACTGAGCAATGGTTCGGACTTCAGTTAATTTGTCCCGTAAAGTGTCAATGTATTGGGAAACTGTTGCGGGCTTAATAGATGGAGTGTCAAACCACTGCTCCTTTACTATTTTAAGGGGTCCCCTAATTTGTCTCCCATATAGTAACTCGAACGGGGAGAAACCCAATGACTCCTGGGGACATTCCCTGATGGCAAAGAGTAACAAGTCTATGCTTTCATCCCATTCCTTTTGGTGTTCTATACAGTATTTTTTTAGCATTGATTTGAAAGTTTGATGGAACCGTTCCAAGCAACCTTGGGATTGTGGGTGGTAAGCCGAAGATGTACAATGGTCCACACTGAGGTCTTTCATCACCTGTTTGAAAAGATTGCTCGTAAAATTGGTGCCCTGATCGGATTGGATCTCTTTAGGAATGCCCACTGAAGTGAAAAGGTGCAAAAGAGGTTTGATTACATTTTTTGAAGTGATGCTTTTAAGGGGAAAAGCCTCAGGATAACGTGTACTGGTATCCATAACTGTGAGCAGGAATTGATTTCCCTTCTTAGTCTTTGGTAATGGGCCCACACAATCCACAACAATCTTTTCAAATGGTGTAGAAAATACTGGGATGGGCTTAATGGGAGCTGCTGGTATACTTTCATTTGGTTTTCCTACCATTTGACAAATATGACAAGATTTTAGGTACTTTGACACATCCTTCCTAAGTCCAGGCCAGTAATAGTGTTGGAGGAGCTTTTTATATGTTTTCAGGATTCCCAAATGTCCTGAAATACCATCATGGGCAAGGGCAATTAATGCTGGTCTGACTGAGGAGGGAATTACCACTTGATGTATTTCAGACCACGTGTCTAGATGGGTAAGCTCAGGGGGTCTATAGGCCCTTATCAAAACCCCTTCCTGATAATAAAAACAAGGAAGGGTGTTAAAATCTTTACCCTCAACTGCTGCATGATGAAGTTAATTCAAAGATGGATCAGATTGTTGGGCTTTAATGAGCTCATCCTTACTAATGGTCTTATTGTACAGATCTTCTGTGGGTAGGAAGATATTGGAGGTGGTTTTAGATGAAAAGGGCCCATTTCGCACACTCTGTGACCGGGTGACAGCACAAGATGGGAAAAGGTGAGGAATAGTTTCTTCAAGGTCAGTGGTGGAGTTGACAGGTAAGGGAGAGCCGACTGTCATTATTTTGGGAACCACTAGATCTCCTACCAAGTCATTACCCAATAATAAATGAACGCCGCTCACAGGCATTGGATCTTTCCTAATGGCTACTTGCACTTCCCCAGTAATCAAGGGACATTGGAGGTGCACTTTAGCTAAGGGATTGGAAGAATGGGATGAGAGATCTGAAATTAGAACACTCTCATTAGTAAATGCTGTAGATATATCAGGAATGACGTTAAACAGGAGGATATATTGTGCTGCGCCCGTATCACGTAGTATACGAATAGGGAAAGAACGAGACCCTTCTATGATTGAAATTATTCCCTCATAGGTGAATGAAGAGAAGAGACCCTGATGGGGCCTTTCCACATTGGTGGTTGCTATTGGTTTGAATTTGGGATCCAGGGAACTACTTTTAGAAGTTCGACACTTTGGGTGTTTACAAGACTGGATCGTATGGCCTGGTTTTTTACAGTAAGAACAATAAAACTTGGTTGCATCAGGGGGGGGGGGGGTAGGTGTGGGACCTTTCGACCTACCACTCACGTCCCCAAGGTTATCATCAGAGGAGGACCTAACATGCCGGAAAGTACCACGTTCCCTACTGCCCAGTGACTCCACCAGTAAGGAGTACGCATCAGCCACCTCAGCCGCACGCCCTAAATTAACCTCTCCACGCTCCTCCACATGCTTCAAGATGTCAAATGGTATCTTGCTCTTCCACTCCTCCAGGACTACCAAGTTTAACAAATCCTGAAATGTGGAGGTCTTTGTAGCCTCTAACCACTTCTTGAAAAACCTAAGCTTTTCTTGAGCAAACTCAACAAAGGTGTGTGAAAATGGTTTGGTTAGTTTTCGAAACTTCTGCCGGTATCTATCTGGCGTGATAGCATAAGAGGTGAGGATATTCTTTTTTACGTTATCATAGTCATCAGTCTGGTCTAAACAGTTATAAACTCTACGAGCCTTACCACATAATTTAGGAATTAACACCGACACCCACTGGTCCTTAGGCCACTCATTCTTCCCGGCTATTTTCTCAAAAGTCTTAAATGACCCGTCCATATCGGATTCATCAAACTCGGGAACAAGGGAAGAAGCACTAGCAGGGTTAAAAGCAGCTAGTCTCTCTTTTAATGCCACTTCTTTTGATTTAAATCCGATATTAAGGTGACTTCTGTCTCTTTCACCTGTAGTTCTTTCAGTCTAACCTCCTGCTCCAACTTGGCCTGTTCCAACTTTCCCTCATGCTCCAACTTGGCCTGTTCCAACTTGGCCTGTTCCAACTCATGCTCCAACTGGAGTTCTTTTATTTTGATTTGGAACTCGAACCTAGCTCGTTCTAGTTCTAAGGCGTCTACTCTTTGTGTTTTTTCTTGAAGGCTAGCCAGACCTGAGGCAACTTCTGAGTGAGGAGGGGTGGTGGATAGTGGTTGAAGTATCTTGGACATGGGCGTTAATTGGTCAACAGCGGATTCTTCTAAAACTTCTTGTTGAACCAACATTTCAATTACCTGATTTTTTAACACTTCCTTAGTCATTTGCTGTGAATATGGGATATTGTAATAGGTGGCTATTCCTTTCCATTCTTTCTTTAGGATATTAACACGTAATTTAGCTATGGAAGGATTTTCAATAAAATCCTGGAGATCAAAACCTGAGGTGGCCATTGTTAAGAAAAACTAGATAAATTAACTAATGGCCAAAAAGATAAGATAAGTGGATTACCCTAGAAAATATCACGGCAGTGGATAATTAGAAAGTCCCGGACACTACCCAAGTTATACCTAGGGAAATTACACTTATGAATAATGTTCTTCTGATAAGATCCTTAGATAAGGATAAGAGACTTGGAAAGATACTTGAAACAGGAAGGGCATATTACGGCATTAATATAAAGATCGGGATAAACAATCCTTGAGTTACTTTTTTATTGACCCCGAATGAGATAATGAGAAGAACAATAATTGAGGCTTTATAATTATGGGGTCCTGGTAGAGAGGGGCGTCCCAAGATATCACTTCACCCTAAACTAGTGACTATGGAACAGCCTACTCTGAAGCGAGGGTATGGCATTAAACAGAATCGGATTCTTCCCTACACTCTATAAGACTTACTACACGACTGCCTACGTGTAATAACAGGTAAGCCTTATGACACTCGGAACCTAATATCCTACGTCTGTCACTCTTACTGTAGGATAATACCAATATATGCACACACATATGAAGGGAACTTTAAACCACCGTAAAGCAATTGTGAACAAAAGTGACTGGGAGGAATAATTAACAAGGAGTAACAAGGGGGGAAGAAATATGACACTTAAGGTCGTGTCCTGTCACGGTCGCCATTTGTTACGAGTTGGGGATTTAGAAACTGGTTTAGAATATAGCTAAAATTCTACCCAGATCCCAACAGGCAACAACAATAAAAAACTAAACAAACAAAGACAATCCGACTATAAAAGGGTAGACAAAGGATGCGAGTTTTCGTTGTGTAATAAAGTACAATAAATTCCTTAACAAACTATCCAACTTTCTATAATTTACCCTTAACCATACTTAACTTAAACATACACAACATTGGCTTAACAGTATATACATATTTATACAACATACAACAATCTGAAGCAAGTGGAGGCGGGAGGTAATATAGGGTTACAAATACTCAAGTGCGGTGCTGAAGTGTCTGACGAGTAGGGCTGAGTATTGAAGAAGATGGTAGGTAGTCACTGTGCTGTAGGTTTCCAGGATAGGTAATCTAAGTGTGGTCACTTCCCAGAGTGAACTGAACTCTCCTCGATCCGGAGCTGATGAGGAAGAGTTGGAGGACGTGACGCAACAACCAGGATATGGAAAAGGGAAACCCTGAGTGGTGACTAAGACTAGTCTATTCGGGTCGCGTTCCTAGATGGCGTTGCTCATGGAGCTGGGTAGGTAGATCATGACACAATAGATGGCGTGGTTCGTAACAATATATATATATATATATATATATATATATATATATATATATATATATATATATATATATATATATATATATATATATATATATATATATATATATATATCTTGATAAAATCACACGGGAAAATGGAAACAACGGTACCTTAGCTTTCGTCTTTATTCAAGACATATATATATATATATATATATATATATATATATATATATATATATATATATATATATATATATATATATAGAGAGAGAGAGAGAGAGAGAGAGAGAGAGATACTTATAAGGATGAACACCAATATGAGTAATAAAAATCCTAATGTGTTTGTGTGTTGGACTGCTTCCTGGTGGCGTGTCATGCATCGTGAACCCCAAACACATCTCCTCATAGAAGAACTTAACTTAGTGGTAGCAACTCAACACACACTGGTTCATACCACTTCTCTATGATATGACAACACAATTGTCATCTTACCATATTTCGTGAAGAAGTGATCCCAGGGAGGGACACACACAAGGTGCCCTGTTATCACAGCCAAACGTCGCTCACCAACACACTCCGGGCCAAGTGGGACCAGCGAGGCTGCAGGAGGGGGGAGCTCCAGTCTCACTGTCACATACACTTAATTCTTCTACATGATAAATTAATTTTCTACTTTTTTCACTCTAAAAAATATTTGGTCTGTGTAATCCAGCACGTATGATGATATGTTTGTGTATTTAATTGAGATTTTTATTTTATGCATAGAGAGGAAAGTGGTTTGGAAAGTGTTTAGAACTAATTACATCTCACCAAAAACACAGACGCTTCCATGCTACTTCAGCGACCAGACGACGAGGAGCGAGTGTAAATTTAAAAGGGTTCACATTACCTGTGGGGCATCATAAGTTTAGTATTGCGACGGTGTCACATGCACGCAAACGTCACCACAGGGGATAAAGGAACTCTTTGAGGCAACTGCCCCGTCTAATAAATAAGAATTTTCCCAGCTTTGGGTAATGAATATTGAAACGTGACAAATTGTACAAAAACTGCACTCTCCGAAGACCCACCACAAAAGGATCCGACAAAACATGGGTGGATACAGGATGAAACCTCAAACATCCTGCTCCCTATGATGCTACCAGCCAGTGTGTCACCAGCACCTGATTTAGTGTTAAAACTGATCAAATGTGGATGTTCTGCGTCACAGCTTTGCTCATCTGCAAGATGTAGTTGCTCTTCTGCACAACTTGCTGGCTGGCTAATGCTGATGACGATGAGTGATTCTGAAGACTGAGTTTGAAATGATATTGAGGACGATGTGCTAGATCTTTTTGACTGGCGACTCAAGTGGAGTGGTGGCGAGTTTAGTGTTATTTACGTTACTATTTAGGTGTTTTGATGGTGCCATTTATTCTGACATGTGTGAAAATTTTTCTGCTTTATGGCAAATATGTATTATCTTGAATGACTCAGCTTATCATATGTGTCTCATGCTTTGAACAACACTGTACTTGTTATTTGTGTATAAGAACGTTCTGATAACCTGATGAGTATTGCCTATATTGTAAATTATTAATATTGAACTTGTGATAATATTATTATTTTCTATGAATTCCTTGGCCACAAAAACCAAGGGTCAGGGCATAAATATTGTGGTTTTATGTCCAATAGAACCTGAGATATGGAGCACTTTCTGTGTGCGGCGGCCATCTTGGGCGCCTTCTTGAATATCTCAATTTCAGCAAGGTGACAAGGTGGCACCCGTCAGATTTTAATTCAGCGCCCCCAAATTATACAAAATCACTCAAGAAAGTTTGTGAGCATGCAAAATCACACTTTTCGAGTTATCGAATACGGTATATATACTTAATAAAGAATGATCATCAGAGAAAGTAAGCTAGTATGCGAAGCAATAGTGTAATTTTATCTTGGGTTTAGTAACACAAGAAACAAACTACAAACAAATTTGCACTTATACAGAGTGATCGAAAAGTCCCTGTGCACTTACAATTTTCGATTACCCTTTACCATTTGATGTAAAACGGATTCCACTACATAGAAAATCAGAGCACTTCAGTGGCAGTCTTGTTACAAAATGGCCGCGTGATGTCTGGAAATAATGCGAGGCGAGTGATAAACGGTGAAGTGTTGGTGGTTAGGTGAAGTCGGGTGCGTGAGCTGCTGAGACGTGACTTGGTGTTGTGACTCAGCTTCTTGTAAAAAACAGATATTTACATAATATGCACTCTGGAGAAGAGAGTGACAGAGGGGGAGAACACCGAAAACATAAATTTCAAGAAATTAATTAAAATAAAGTTAAAAGGTGATAAAACTTCATTTTTGTTGCCCTTTTGCATTATACGAACGTCCATCCTCTCTTATCGCCACATAAACACTGTCTTTTCACATGAACATTACATCTCCCAAAGATTGCTTTCAGACACTGAACTCTCACGTCTGCAACAATTCACCATGTGCAAGAATCTTCTGTTAGCCAATAAATATTGCTATTTTTATAATGAAGCAGTGCGTCAGAGCGCAACACAGGCACACGGAAACCAGCGCAGTTCTGCTCGTCATTCATGTCATTATAATACCTAGCAACTCCCCACAACCCCGCCATCACCTACCTGTACATTTCTTGGAAGACGTGGGAATATTGAAGTTGCGGTGCGGCAATTCTCACTGGCATTTGAAAGCGACTTTCAAGAAATCTGAGTAAATTAGGTGTTCTGCCAATATTCCTGAAAACACTTACTATCACCACCACTTAATTGTATATTATCTTGAAGGCGGTCATCACTTCACTTACAATTTGCTTTTTGCGGACAGTTTAAACATGATTATATCTAGAGGCACTATCGAAAGTTCCAGGCTGATGGGTAAACCTTAATAATCACAAGAAAACAGATTGTTTAGAAAGATCTATATATTCCTGTGCTTATAGATTGCTTGAAAGTTGAAGAATAAGTATTTTAAAGCCGTGAATTATGATTGATAACAGAAATGAGAGCCTTCACAGTGGGTGGCTGTGCCGGAATAGCTTCAATGTAGCCGGAGAGCCGGAGCTCTGGTGTAAGTTGAAGGCTATAGGGGGGGGGGAATTCTTCTTCTGTGTCAGTAACACAGCTGTTACGAGTGTCCGCCAAAAGTTTCTGTTCTTAGTTTGAAATACGTTGGTTCGGAGAGTGTGTGGTTAGCTCAAGCAGTCTTGCGCATTACTCGTCCACACTGAATGATTCATGATTTAAGTATTAACTTTGTTCATTACTTTGTGTAGTTAATATATTATGTTTGAGTATATTATATTTTATTGTATTAGGTTTGTATATAGGTTAGATAAGTGGAACTAATGTCAATAGGTAATCCAGGTAAGTTAATGTTTTGGCCAATCAGGATATAGTACCTCAGTATTTGGCGGTAGAGAGGTGAAGTGGGTGACCTACTGGTGCACTCTAGTGGTGTTATGAGAGTTGGCATTTGTCCATTGAGATTTGTTTTACTTGATATTGAATTAGTGTGATCTTGTTGGACCTTCAGTCCTGACTTAGCCACTTCTAAACATCTTGTCGTATTATTATTGCTATCTATTTTATTTTATGTGCATATGTGGTGGTGGGAATAAGTTAGTAAACGTTCATATTTGTTTTTGACTTGTTTAGGTTTTCTCATGTTAACTTGACCTTTGTTGGTAGAACTTGGGATAAAGAATATAATAATAAATACTGATATAGTTAAAGACTAAAGTAATTTGTGTTTATGTAACGATCTATCCTAGGGTCGTAACATAAATAATGGGGGCCTGTCCGGGAGCCTCAGGAAAATTTGTCAAGTTACAGGTTGGAAACAAGCATCATCATTTTATGACATTGTTGTGTAAATGTGTTATGACTGTGACTGATATTAATTTAATGATCTGTTGTTTTGTTATTCTGATTTTGTGTATAACCCATGCACGTGTCATCATGTTTTCCATGGAAAGATTCGTTAATGATCTCTCACAAGAGACTCTTTGCCCCGATTAGTTCCGTAAACAGACAGGACTAGCATTGCTAGCTATTATGAAATTAGCATTCAAAAGGGTCAGCGTAAGTCAGCAATACAAAATGCTGTGCTTAGAGAGTTGGTGCGAGAAGAAATTATTTCCGAAGAAGCCCTTCATTTAAGTGTATATGACAATGGAACTAGTGTGGACACTGGGAGTAGTTTAGAATTACGTAAGCTGGAGATGCAACACGAGAAAAGGAGAGAACACATGAGTTAGCCATGAAAGAAAATAAGATAATGTTGTATGAGGAAAAAAGAGCACATGAGTTAGCCATGGAGGAGGAAAAGCGAAAAACCCTTCAGGTACAAAGTAGAGTAGGAGTAGCAAAGCCTAGCAACAACGACAGTGTTCAGGACTGTGATCAGTCTGTGTTTGACATCACTAAACATTTATGACTAGTACCTCAGCTTGACGAGGATGGCCCAGAAGAATTTTTCCAGCAGTTAGAGAAGGTAGCTAAATCATTCAAGTGGCCTGAAACATCCGGGGTGGCAATGATTCAATACTGTGTTTAAAGGTGCAGCTAGGTCAGTCTTTTTGTCTTTATCGGCTGAAAAATGTGAAAGTTGTGAAGAGGTTAAAGAGGTTATTTTGAAGGTTTATGAGTTGATTCCGGAACACTACAGAGTGAAATTTAGGAATGAAAGGAAACTAGTCACAGTCATATATTGAATTTATGTACAGTCTTTGTAAGATATTTGTAAGATGGATAAACAGTAGTGGGGTAAGCTCCTATGAAGAGTTGATTGAGTTGATAAAATTTTAGAGCAATTTAAGAGAGCCCTCCCACGAGACATTCAGTTATATTTGGGAGAGAGGTTACAAAAGTGCAACGAGTAGCAGCTCTGGTAGTCAGTTATGCGTTGACTCTTAAGGTTTGAAAGTCATGCAACTAGGAACAAGGGTGGTAAGCAGGATAAGTTTGAAGATTCAAAGGCATCTGCCTCAAGTAAGGTAAATGTCCGTAGTGGCTCGGAACAAACATCTCCGAGGTTTGAGAGTACGAGTCAAATGATCTGTTTCTATTGTAAACAGATAGGTCACGTTATTGCTAATTGCCCTAAGCTCAAGAAGAAAAAGGAAGACTGTTCTTTCATTCGTGCAGCAGGAGAAGTTAGACCCTAAGTCATTTAGTTTTTGCTCAAAGGAAGATTTACTTGAGCCCTTTATGTTTGATGGGACTGTCTCAAGTGAGGAGTCCAGTGATGTGATGTTCGGTACCCTGTTCGGATTCTGAGAGACACCGCTGCAAACCATAGTATTATGTTGAAAGGTGCCTTTCCCTGTGTGGAAAGTGCTTATACGGGTGAGCATGTGTTATTGGAGGGTGTCGGTGGTGTATTCACTGTTCCTTTATTTAAGATGTTCTTGAGGAGCGACATGGTTTCTCAGTGGGTGACTGTTGGTATCCAAGACTCTCTCCCTGTATCTGGTGTTACCTTCTTGCTAGCTAATGACATTGCCGGTACTCGTGTTGTCCCGGATCCTGTAGTGACCATGACTCCTACGGTGGACAATAATACTAAATTGCTTGATGATCAGTATCCTGGTTTATTCCCTACCTGTGTGTTTACCAGAAGTATATCGCTTTGAGAAGAGTAGAATACTCGTGTTGACCCTGTTCCTAATGTAGCTGACACAAGTGGTGCAATTTGTGATGTAAATGACTTTGGTATTAGGTACCTATATGTGTCGCAAGACAATTATTTTAATGGCAGTGAGTCGTATTGGACGGAAGCCAATGGCGCCAGCGGCGATAATGCCCCTGAAGTCACTGGTGACGTATTTGACAACTCACTCTCATCTAGTGTCGATTTAACTTTGAATAATAATGTAAACCCTACAGAACACGTACCCATCAATAGGAAAAGAATAATTTCTGACTAGGAAAGTGACCCAGAATTATTAGAGCTGGGTAACAGTGCTGTCAGCAAGGAGGAAGCTGCTGACTTGCCTGTTTATTACTATTCGGACTCTGGCCTCCTGATGAGGAAATTTAGACCACCCTCGGTGCCTGCTGGGGACGACTGCCATGTTAATAGGCGGAAGCTCTACTACTCCAGGGAAGCGATTGTGTGTGTTATGGAGCTACAGGAACAAGAGCAAGATTTCCTGGTGGAGGTTCCAGTTAATCTATACAATTCACACATTTTAGATGATCCCTTTTCTAAAGATTTAAATTTTTTCACAGCTACAGGTTGAAGATGTCAGGAGGATGTTACAGAAATACAAGCAACCTGTTTGGGGACGTGCCGCGGGCCTGTAACCTCATTGAACACCAGGTGACCCTTCTACCAGAGACGACCCCTATGAAGCAAGCACCCTTTAGGATCAACCTTGCCAAGAGGAAGATTCTGAGGGAGGAAGTGGACTATTAGCTTCGACACGACCTCGTCGAACCAAGCGACAGTGACTGGGCGTCACCGTGCGTGCTGGGGTAAAAACCCCTACGGCTCCTGCCGCATGTGGTCAGACTACACACGGGTAAATGATGTGACCAGGGCTGACTCCTACCCTCTTCCTCGTATAGACGACATCCTTGACAGCATTGGGCAGGCAAAGTTCATCACGAAGCTCGACCTGATGAAGGGGTATTATCAAGTGAGGCTGACGGAGGAATCCAAAAGAATTACTGCCTTCGTCACTCCTGATGGGCTTTGGCAGTATTTGTGCTTGGCAGTGACCCTGGGACATTCCAGTGGGCTATGAATGTGGTGAAGTCTGGGCTTCCTAGTGCCTGTGCCTAGTTGGAAGACCTGCTAGTGGGGATGGACGCAGAAGGGAGAGGCATGGCAGATACGTTGGACGACTCTTCCCCCGATTGCGACATGCTGTCAGGAGCTGACCAAATGTTCCTGTAAGAAAGACTGCAACCAGAGATGCAAATGCTTTCGCTCTGGACTTTCCTGCACAGCACTTTGCAACCGCATATGTGAACAGCAGTAAATGCACAAAGATGTACTGTCAGGAGAAATCACAGGAACCAGTGATAATAATGAGTACTTTTTTTTTATTAAGTCTTTTTTGTTATATTTATTTACTAAAAGTGTTATTTTATGTGGATAAAAATGTTACAATGGACTTAAAACTATAAACAATCATCTGAACATGCTTGAAAACATACATATCGATACCAAGATCACTCAGATTGACCAACTACATCAATTTCTATAAGAAAAATCTACTTTTGAAGGTCAATATGGCGGCCATCTTGAATTTTTAAATGGCCAATCAGGCAGACTTGACTAGTAACCATTAGACAATTACCATGCCAAATTTGGTGCTTGTATCACCATTTGCATGATTCTCTTGAAAAATTGCATTTAGCTGCCCCACTAGTATAGGGTTGTGATCAGAAACATATTTGCACCAGCACCAGCGATAATAACGAATCTCGATTCCAAAGGTTATTTATTTGGTAGGAGTATTATCAATTAACAGTCAGGGGGTTTGTCTCAATGTGTGATCTTCAACAAAAACAGAGTGTGATTTGAGCCTATTCCAGGCATCTTCAGTTGATAAGAGAAGCAACTGTTTGTCACGACTGGGATTCCTCGGATCTAAGCCTTTCATATACCAAACACAACATGTTTTATCGTGGATAGGCACCAATACTGGAGAGGAGTCGTTTTGGGGCGCGGGATTCATCTTGGGGGGGCTTTTTCCACGACACTGCCTCCTAATTTTGGTTCGATCTCTTTGTCTCTGCGTCTCTCAGCTTAAGCTAACAGCTTAAGCTATGCAACACTGTCCGCCCAAATTCATCGAGTCCTCGCCATTTCTTGCATTGAGCTCATTTTCTCATGCGTAACGTTGTCTATACTATCATTTCTATCATATGACTTACCACATTACAAAAGGCAGTTCATTTCTTGCACTACACTCAATAGCCACTTCGATGCAAAACAGTATATGATGAAGAAGGCCAGGAGCTTGCTTGGAGATCTTGTTGGTGTGGAATGACATTCAAGATGCATACGGATGTCTGCTCACTGGTGATCTCAGGGACAATACAGGGAAAAAAAAGAGAAATATGGCGGCACTGTGCGATGGCCACCATCTTGGAGTTGGAGGTCAATA
>NW_024737042.1:20516596-20599524 GCF_018991925.1 Homarus americanus
CATGTTCACTATAACAACTTCACTATATCAACAGTTTCACTACAGCTACATGTTTACTATAAATCTTCACTATAAAAGGTTAATTCTATCAACAGGTTCATTATAGTGTTCACTATAACATGTTCATTATATCAACATGTTCACTATAACAGGCTCACTTTTCACTATAACTGCATGTTCACTATAATATCTTCACTATGACAGGTTCATTATAGCTTCATAATCACAATAATATGTTCACTATAACAGGTTCATTATACCAACATGTTCACTATAACAGGCTCATTTTCCACTATAACTGCATGTTCACTATAATATCTTCACTTTAGCAGGTTCATTATAGCTTCATAATCACAATAATATGTTCACTATAACAGGTTCATTATACCAACATGTTCCCTATAACAGGCTCACTTTCCACTATAACTGCATGTTCACTATAATATCTTCACTATAGCAGGTTCATTATAGCTTCATGATCACAATAATATGTTCACTATAACAGGTCATTATATCAACATGTTCACTATAACAGGCTCACTTTTCACTATAACTGCATGTTCACTATAATATCTTCACTATAGCAGGTTCATTATAGCTTCATGATCACAATAATATGTTCACTATAACAGGTCATTATATCAACATGTTCACTATAACAGGCTCACTTTTCACTATAACTGCATGTTCACTATAATATCTTCTTCACTATGACAGGTTCACTCTAGCTGGCATACATGTTCCTTATAAGAGTTTCACTACAACAGCCTCTTACTACATTATTTCTTACACCTCAAACTCTGAGTCTTGTGGTCTGGTCCTCCGCTGTTATTAGTATTCAAAAATTATGAGTTTCAAGACCAAAACAAGCGAAAAGTCGTCCCTTACCACCATGCTCTCCCGCATGAGGGCCCAGTGGTCGAAGAGACGGCAACTGAGACTGTCCAGGCTCCAACCGTCACAGTTAGGGCATTGTCGTTGGTCCTGGGGTCCACCGTGAAAAATAATCGACCAATACAAGGTGCAGGTGCGTGTTCTCACAGGCCGAAGATGATCATCCTGGTTGAAGGCAAAAACAAAACTCGTTAAGGAAATGCCCACATAAAGCTAAGCGATGATTGACGAGGAGAAGGAGCGAAGCCGGGTCACCACACCAGTAAGCTGAACGCTCTTCATCCCCAAGGCCCTACACGGAAGATCATCGGTCATCGTGGTCAAAACATTCGACCATTATTCCACCACTGAAAATAAATATCGTATTTCCCAATAAAAATAACAACTATGATGAAGTTATCATCACTGGTCTGCCTAATCAGGTGGACTAGGCATAAGTCACCTCTAAACTCTGGTGACCAGCTTCCTCTCCATGTATGGCCTTATGAATATAAGGCCAGACCAGACTTCTTCCATCCACAAATAAACCCCAAAGCACCCTCACCACTGGCCTAATGCGGCAGGTCTGGAAACTCAGGATTTATCTCTGGGCTAACAGTGGTTTATTATTATTATACATATATTATTATATTATTATTATTATTATTATAAATATTATTATATTATTATTATATATATATATATATATATATATATATATATATATATATATATATATATATATATATATATATATATATATATATATATATATAGGCCGAAGAAAATGCAAAAAATATGCAGTGTTTTAAGGAGAAAAGGTAGCATGAGAAGAAAGGATAAAAAATATAGAAACAGAAAAAAAGAAGAATAGAGAGAGAGAAGGAAAAAATATAGAAAGAGAAATGAAAATGAAAGGTGAAGATCAGTGACCCCCCCCCAAAAAAAAAAAAATCTCCACTTGATCAGGAGTATGGTAGTAGCCGATTATTTTTATGTTCAGGTTAATATTCTTTTTTTATAATATACAATATAAAAGATAAAGGATTCTGAGAGCATGGGTGATACACAGTGTTAAAGGGTCTTGGCGGTGTATAAATCTACGGTCATCACCACCCGTATTTCACTTCCCTCGCGTTACTCTCCTTATTGAAATGATCCCTCACTTTCTTCTTTACGATGACTTAACCTTTGAGTACGATAATTTAATCTTTAATCACGATGACTTAACGTTTGAGTACGATGACTTAACCTTTGGGTACGATGACTTAACCTATGAGTACGATGACTTAACCTATGAGTACGATAATTTAATACATGAGTACGATGACTTAACTTTTGAGGACGATGATTTAATCTTAAAACACGATGACTTAACGTTTGAGTACGCTGACTTAACCTATGACTACGATGACTTAGCCTTTGAGTACAATGACCTAACACCTAAAGTACAGTGTCCAGTGTCACCATACTTGGGGTATCGTAGTGAAAGGGTTGAGATATTGGACTCAATTAATAAAATGGTGGTATTCAAGAAACTAAGTAATTTGTTCTCAAGGAATTAAACTTTTACAGTCACCAAAATGTAAACATGATAAGGTTGGATATCTTTGGGAGACATATGGCTGTCCAAAACGAGTCTGATGGACGTTCTTCCTTTCAGATACTGTATAACATAATGTAAGAACAAACTCCAACGTTCATCGGTGTACACAAAGCTGGAACTCAAGTGTACCAGGAGTGTGTACTGTACTGGTGGTCTGTGTTAATGTTATGGTGGTTATGGTAATACTCGTGATAACATAAACACACCAGTCACGCCCTTGTAGGTGACTCAAGACATACAAGTTCACATATGTAATCATATAAAATATATTGATACCTAACCTAACCTACCTGATAGAAGTAGACACTGATGTTGTTTTCTGTTTTGTGAAATGTTTGGCCAAATATATTTCATAAAACGAAAACAACATCAGTGTCAACCTCTGACAGCCGCTCATCCAATAATAATTTTAAAAACTTTAAATACACAAATTAATAAAGAATTACTACAGAACAGACCGACTCTACAGAGACGTGGGAATATGCTACAGGCTTACTTTTCACTATAACTGCATGTTCACTATAATATCTTCACTATAACAGGTTCATTATAGCTTCATGATCACAATAATATGTTCGCTATAACAGGTTCATTTTTTCAACATGTTCGCTATAACAGGCTTACTTTTCCCTATAACTGCATGTTCACTATAATATCTTCACTATGACAGGTTCATTCTAGCTTCATGATCACAATAATATGTTCGCTATAACAGGTTCATTATATCAACATGTTCACTATAACAGGCTCACTTTTCACAATAACTGCATGTTCACTATAACAACTTCACTATATCAGCAGTTTCACTACAGATACATGTTTACTATAAATCTTTACTATAAAAGGTGAACTCTATCAACGGGTTCATTATAGTGATCACCATAACACGTTCATTATATCAACATGTTCACTATAACAGGCTCACTTTTCACTATAACTGCATGTTCACTATAATATCTTCACTATAGCAGGTTCATTATAGCTTCATGATCACAATAATATGTTCACTATAACAGGTTCATTATATCAACATGTTCACTATAATAAGCTCACATTTTACTAAACTGCATGTTCACTATAATATTTTCACTATAGCAGGTTCATTATAGCTTCATGATCACAATAATATGTTCACTATAACAGGTTCATTATATAAACATGTTCATTATAACAGGCTCACTTTTCACTATATCTGCATGTTCACTATAATATCTTCACTGTATCAGGTTCATTATAGCTTCATGATAACAGTAATATGTTCGCTATAACATGTTCATTATAACATGTTCACTATGACAGGCTCACTTTTCACTAAAGCTGCATGTTCACTATAACAACTTCACTATATCAGCAGTTTCACTACAGCTACATGTTTACTATAAATCTTCACTATAAAAGGTCAACTCTATCAACAGGTTCATTATAGTGGTCACCATAACATGTTCATTATATCATCATGTTCACTGTAATATCTTCACTATGACAGGTTCATTATAGCTTCATGATCACAATAATATGTTCACTATAACAGGTCATTATATCAACATGTTCACTATAACAGGCTCACTTTTCACTATAACTGCATGTTCACTATAATATCTTCACTATAGCAGGTTCATTATAGCTTCATGATCACAATAATATGTTCACTATAACAGGTTCATTATACCAACATGTTCCCTATAACAGGCTCACTTTTCACTATAACTGCATGTTCACTATAATATCTTCATCATGACAGGTTCATTATACTATGGAATCACAATAACATGTCACTATAACAGGTTCATTATACCAACATGTTCACTATAACAGGCTCACTCCTTCCAATTATAACTGCATGTTCACTATAATATCTTCACTTAGCAGGTTCAATATAGCCTACAATCACAATAATATGTTCACTATAACAGGTTCATTACAATCAACATGTTCCTATATAACAGGCTCAATTTCTTTCCACTATAACTGCATGTTCACTACATAATATCTTCACTATAGCAGGTTCATTATAGCTTCATGATCACAATATGTTCACTATAACAGGTCATTATATCAACATGTTCACTATAACAGGCCTACTTTCACTATAACTGCATGTTCACTATACAACTTCATTATATCAGCAGCTCTCACTACAGATACATGTTTACTATAAATCTTTATTATAAAAGTTAACTCTATCAACGGGTTCATTATAGTGATCACCATAACACGTTCATTATATCAACATGTTCACTATAACAGGCTCACTTTTCACTATAACTGCATGTTCACTATAATATCTTCACTATAGCAGGTTCATTATAGCTTCATGATCACAATAATATGTTCACTATAACAGGTTCATTATATCAACATGTTCAATATAATAGGCTCACATTTTACTATAACTGCATGTTCACTATAATATTTTCACTATAGCAGGTTCATTATAGCTTCATGATCACAATAATATGTTCACTATAACAGGTTCATTATATAAACATGTTCATTATAACAGGCTCACTTTTCACTATAACTGCATGTTCACTATAATATCTTCACTATAGCAGGTTCATTATAGCTTCATGATAACAGAAATATGTTCGCTATAACATGTTCATTATAACATGTTCACTATGACAGGCTCACTTTTCACTAAAACTGCATGTTCACTATAACAACTTCACTATATCAGCAGTTTCACTACAGCTACATGTTTACTATAAATCTTCACTATAAAAGGTCAACTCTATCAACAGGTTCATTATAGTGGTCACCATAACATGTTCATTATATCATCATGTTCACTGTAACAGGCTCTCTTTTCACTATAACTGCATGTTCACTGTAATATCTTCACTATGACAGGTTCATTATAGCTTCATGATCACAATAATATGTTCACTATAACATGTTCATTATATCAACATGTTCACTATAACAGGCTCACTTTTCACTATAACTGCATGTTCACTATAATATCTTCACTATGACAGGTTCACTCTAGCTGGCTACATGTTCCTTATAAGAGTTTCACTATAACAACCTCTTACTACATTATTTCTTACACCTCAAACTCTGAGTCTTGTGGTCTGGTCCTCCGCTGTTACTAGTATTAAAAAATTATGAGTTTGAAGACCAAACAAGAGAAAAGTCGTCCTCTACCACCATCGCTCTCCCGCATGAGGGCCCAGTGGGTCGAAGAGACGGCACTGGAGACTGTCCAGGCTCCAAACTGCCTGTTAGGCATTGTCGTTGGCCCTGGGGGGTCCACCGTGAAAAAAATAATCGACCAATACAAGGTGCAGGTGCGTGTTCCTCGGAAGGGGTCAAAGGATGAGCCCATCCTGGTTGAAGGCAAAAACAAAACTCTCGTTAAGGAAGCCGCCCTCCACATAAAGGCGATGATTGACGAGGAGAAGGAGCGGCGTCGGGTCACCACACCAGTAAGCCGAACGCTCTTCATCCCCAAGGCCCTACACGGGAAGATCATCGGTCATCGTGGTCAAAACATTCGACCCATTATTCAATCACTGAAAATAAATATCGTATTTCCCAATAAAAATAACAACAATGATGAAGTTATCATCACTGGTCTGCCTAATCAGGTGGACCAGGGCATAAGTCACCCCTCCCAAGCCTGGCAGGACCAGCTTCCCCCATGTATGGCCCGAGTATCACAAGGCCAGACCCAGACTTCTGCCACCGACAACAACCCTAAAAAAAATAAAAAACTGGACCCTCTCACCACTGGCCTCCACGCGGCAGGGTCTGGAAACTCGGGGATTTATCTCTGGGGCTAACAGTGGTTTATCATTATTATTATTATTATTATTATTATGGTTATTATTATTATTATTATTATTATTATTATTATTACTATTATTATTATTATTATTATGAGAGAGAGAGAGAGAGAGAGAGAGAGAGGAGAGAGAGAGAGAGAGAGGAGAGAGAGAGAGAGAGAGAGAGAGAGAGAAGGAAAAAATATAGAAAGAGAAATGAAAATGAAAGGTGAAGATCAGTGACCCCCCCCCAAAAAAAAAAAAATCTCCACTTGATCAGGAGTATGGTAGTAGCCGATTATTTTTATGTTCAGGTTAATATTCTTTTTTTATAATATACAATATAAAAGATAAAGGATTCTGAGAGCATGGGTGATACACAGTGTTAAAGGGTCTTGGCGGTGTATAAATCTACGGTCATCACCACCCGTATTTCACTTCCCTCGCGTTACTCTCCTTATTGAAATGATCCCTCACTTTCTTCTTTACGATGACTTAACCTTTGAGTACGATAATTTAATCTTTAATCACGATGACTTAACGTTTGAGTACGATGACTTAACCTTTGGGTACGATGACTTAACCTATGAGTACGATGACTTAACCTATGAGTACGATAATTTAATACATGAGTACGATGACTTAACTTTTGAGGACGATGATTTAATCTTAAAACACGATGACTTAACGTTTGAGTACGCTGACTTAACCTATGACTACGATGACTTAGCCTTTGAGTACAATGACCTAACACCTAAAGTACAGTGTCCAGTGTCACCATACTTGGGGTATCGTAGTGAAAGGGTTGAGATATTGGACTCAATTAATAAAATGGTGGTATTCAAGAAACTAAGTAATTTGTTCTCAAGGAATTAAACTTTTACAGTCACCAAAATGTAAACATGATAAGGTTGGATATCTTTGGGAGACATATGGCTGTCCAAAACGAGTCTGATGGACGTTCTTCCTTTCAGATACTGTATAACATAATGTAAGAACAAACTCCAACGTTCATCGGTGTACACAAGCTGGAACTCAAATTCTTGCCAAAGGTGTATGCTGTACTGATGGTCTGTGTTAATATTTATGGTTATGGTAATACTCGTGATACTTATAAACCACACCAGTCACGCCCTTGTAGGTGACTCCACAAGACATACAAGTTCACACTTGTAATCATATAAAATATATTGATACCTAACCTAACCTACCTGATAGAAGTAGACACTGATGTTGTTTTCTGTTTTGTGAAATGTTTGGCTTCCAAATATATTTCATAAAACGAAAACAACATCGAGTGTCAACCTGACAACCGCTCAACCAATAATAATTTTAAAAACTTTAAATACACAAATTAATAAGAATTACCTACAGAACAGACCGACTCTACATAGACGTGGGAATATGCTACAAGCTCCACTTTTCCCTATAACTGCATGTTCACTATAATATCTTCACTATGACAGGTTCATTCTAGCTTCATGATCACAATAATATGTTCGCTATAACAGGTTCATTATATCAACATGTTCACTATAACAGGCTCACTTTTCACAATAACTGCATGTTCACTATAACAACTTCACTATATCAGCAGTTTCACTACAGATACATGTTTACTATAAATCTTTACTATAAAAGGTGAACTCTATCAACGGGTTCATTATAGTGATCACCATAACACGTTCATTATATCAACATGTTCACTATAACAGGCTCACTTTTCACTATAACTGCATGTTCACTATAATATCTTCACTATAGCAGGTTCATTATAGCTTCATGATCACAATAATATGTTCACTATAACAGGTTCATTATATCAACATGTTCACTATAATAAGCTCACATTTTACTAAACTGCATGTTCACTATAATATTTTCACTATAGCAGGTTCATTATAGCTTCATGATCACAATAATATGTTCACTATAACAGGTTCATTATATAAACATGTTCATTATAACAGGCTCACTTTTCACTATAACTGCATGTTCACTATAATATCTTCACTATAGCAGGTTCATTATAGCTTCATGATAACAGAAATATGTTCGCTATAACATGTTCATTATAACATGTTCACTATGACAGGCTCACTTTTCACTAAAACTGCATGTTCACTATAACAACTTCACTATATCAGCAGTTTCACTACAGCTACATGTTTACTATAAATCTTCACTATAAAAGGTCAACTCTATCAACAGGTTCATTATAGTGGTCACCATAACATGTTCATTATATCATCATGTTCACTGTAACAGGCTCTCTTTTCACTATAACTGCATGTTCACTGTAATATCTTCACTATGACAGGTTCATTATAGCTTCATGATCACAATAATATGTTCACTATAACATGTTCATTATATCAACATGTTCACTATAACAGGCTCACTTTTCACTATAACTGCATGTTCACTATAATATCTTCACTATGACAGGTTCACTCTAGCTGGCTACATGTTCCTTATAAGAGTTTCACTATAACAACCTCTTACTACATTATTTCTTACACCTCAAACTCTGAGTCTTGTGGTCTGGTCCTCCGCTGTTACTAGTATTAAAAAATTATGAGTTTGAAGACCAAACAAGAGAAAAGTCGTCCTCTACCACCATCGCTCTCCCGCATGAGGGCCCAGTGGGTCGAAGAGACGGCACTGGAGACTGTCCAGGCTCCAAACTGCCTGTTAGGCATTGTCGTTGGCCCTGGGGGGTCCACCGTGAAAAAAATAATCGACCAATACAAGGTGCAGGTGCGTGTTCCTCGGAAGGGGTCAAAGGATGAGCCCATCCTGGTTGAAGGCAAAAACAAAACTCTCGTTAAGGAAGCCGCCCTCCACATAAAGGCGATGATTGACGAGGAGAAGGAGCGGCGTCGGGTCACCACACCAGTAAGCCGAACGCTCTTCATCCCCAAGGCCCTACACGGGAAGATCATCGGTCATCGTGGTCAAAACATTCGACCCATTATTCAATCACTGAAAATAAATATCGTATTTCCCAATAAAAATAACAACAATGATGAAGTTATCATCACTGGTCTGCCTAATATGAAATTGGACCAGGGCATAGGTCACCTCTTAAGCCTGGTGACCAGCTTCCCCATGTATGGCCTGAGGACATAAGGCCAGACCAGTCTTTATACCGACAACAGCCTAAAAAAAAAAAAAAAAAAAAAAAAAAAAAAAAAAAAAAAGGACCCTCTCACCACTGGCCTCCACGCGGCAGGGTCTGGAAACTCAGGGATTTATCTCTGGGGCTAACAGTGGCTTATTATTATTATTATTACTATTATTATTATTATTATTATTATTATTATTATTATAATTATTATTATTATTATTGTTATTATTATTATTATTATTATTATTATTATTATTATTATTATTATTATTATTATTATTATTATTATATTATTATTATGAGAGAGATGCCAAAAAATGTGGAGAAATAAGGGAGAAAAGGGAAAAGGAGAAAGAAAGGATAAAAAATATAGAAAACAGAAAAAAGAAGAATAGAGAGAGATAAGGGAAAAAATATAGAAAAGAAATGAAAGACAGATCAGTGACCCCCCAAAACCTTTTCTCCCATGATCAGGGTATGGTAGTAGCCGATTATTTTGTGTTGGGTTAATATTCTTTTTATTCTGTACTCAAGGTAAAGGCTTCGGCAGCATGGGTGATACACAGTGTTAAAGGAGTCTTGGCGGTGTATCTCGTCTACGATTATACCACCCGTATTTCACTTACCTCGCGTTACTCTCCTTATTGAACTGATCCCTCACCTTTACTTCTTTACGATGACAACCCAACCTTTGAGTACGATGACAACCGCTGAATACGATGACGGCCTTTGAGTACGATGGCTTAACCTTTGGGTACGATGAGCAACCTATAGGTACGGTGATGACAACCTATGAGTACGATAATTTAATACATGAGTACGATGACTTAACTTTTGAGGACGATGATTTAATCTTAAAACACGATGACTTAACGTTTGAGTACGCTGACTTAACCTATGACTACGATGACTTAGCCTTTGAGTACAATGACCTAACACCTAAAGTACAGTGTCCAGTGTCACCATACTTGGGGTATCGTAGTGAAAGGGTTGAGATATTGGACTCAATTAATAAAATGGTGGTGTTCAAGAAACTAAGTAATTTGTTCTCAAGGAATTAAACTTTTACAGTCACCAAAATGTAAACATGATAAGGTTGGATATCTTTGGGAGACATATGGCTGTCCAAAACGAGTCTGATGGACGTTCTTCCTTTCAGATACTGTATAACATAATGTAAGAACAAACTCCAACGTTCATCGGTGTACACAAAGCTGGAACTCAAGTGTACCAGGAGTGTGTACTGTACTGGTGGTCTGTGTTAATGTTATGGTGGTTATGGTAATACTCGTGATAACATAAACACACCAGTCACGCCCTTGTAGGTGACTCAAGACATACAAGTTCACATATGTAATCATATAAAATATATTGATACCTAACCTAACCTACCTGATAGAAGTAGACACTAATGTTGTTTTCTGTTTTGTGAAATGTTTGGCCAAATATATTTCATAAAACGAAAACAACACCAGTGTCAACCTCTGACAGCCGCTCATCCAATAATAATTTTAAAAACTTTAAATACACAAATTAATAAAGAATTACTACAGAACAGACCGACTCTACAGAGACGTGGGAATATGCTACAGGCTTACTTTTCACTATAACTGCATGTTCACTATAATATCTTCACTATAACAGGTTCATTATAGCTTCATGATCACAATAATATGTTCGCTATAACAGGTTCATTTTTTCAACATGTTCGCTATAACAGGCTTACTTTTCCCTATAACTGCATGTTCACTATAATATCTTCACTATGACAGGTTCATTCTAGCTTCATGATCACAATAATATGTTCGCTATAACAGGTTCATTATATCAACATGTTCACTATAACAGGCTCACTTTCCACAATAACTGCATGTTCACTATAAAAACTTCACTATATCAGCAGTTTCACTACAGATACATGTTTACTATAAATCTTTACTATAAAAGGTTAACTCTATCAACGGGTTCATTATAGTGATCACCATAACACGTTCATTATATCAACATGTTCACTATAACAGGCTCACTTTTCACTATAACTGCATGTTCACTATAATATCTTCACTATAGCAGGTTCATTATAGCTTCATGATCACAATAATATGTTCACTATAACAGGTTCATTATATCAACATGTTCAATATAATAGGCTCACATTTTACTATAACTGCATGTTCACTATAATATTTTCACTATAGCAGGTTCATTATAGCTTCATGATCACAATAATATGTTCACTATAACAGGTTCATTATATAAACATGTTCATTATAACAGGCTCACTTTTCACTATAACTGCATGTTCACTATAATATCTTCACTATAGCAGGTTCATTATAGCTTCATGATAACAGAAATATGTTCGCTATAACATGTTCATTATAACATGTTCACTATGACAGGCTCACTTTTCACTAAAACTGCATGTTCACTATAACAACTTCACTATATCAGCAGTTTCACTACAGCTACATGTTTACTATAAATCTTCACTATAAAAGGTCAACTCTATCAACAGGTTCATTATAGTGGTCACCATAACATGTTCATTATATCATCATGTTCACTGTAACAGGCTCTCTTTTCACTATAACTGCATGTTCACTGTAATATCTTCACTATGACAGGTTCATTATAGCTTCATGATCACAATAATATGTTCACTATAACATGTTCATTATATCAACATGTTCACTATAACAGGCTCACTTTTCACTATAACTGCATGTTCACTATAATATCTTCACTATGACAGGTTCACTCTAGCTGGCTACATGTTCCTTATAAGAGTTTCACTATAACAACCTCTTACTACATTATTTCTTACACCTCAAACTCTGAGTCTTGTGGTCTGGTCCTCCGCTGTTACTAGTATTAAAAAATTATGAGTTTGAAGACCAAACAAGAGAAAAGTCGTCCTCTACCACCATCGCTCTCCCGCATGAGGGCCCAGTGGGTCGAAGAGACGGCACTGGAGACTGTCCAGGCTCCAAACTGCCTGTTAGGCATTGTCGTTGGCCCTGGGGGGTCCACCGTGAAAAAAATAATCGACCAATACAAGGTGCAGGTGCGTGTTCCTCGGAAGGGGTCAAAGGATGAGCCCATCCTGGTTGAAGGCAAAAACAAAACTCTCGTTAAGGAAGCCGCCCTCCACATAAAGGCGATGATTGACGAGGAGAAGGAGCGGCGTCGGGTCACCACACCAGTAAGCCGAACGCTCTTCATCCCCAAGGCCCTACACGGGAAGATCATCGGTCATCGTGGTCAAAACATTCGACCCATTATTCAATCACTGAAAATAAATATCGTATTTCCCAATAAAAATAACAACAATGATGAAGTTATCATCACTGGTCTGCCTAATCAGGTGGACCCAGGGTATAAGTCACCTCTTAAGCCTGTTGACCAGCTTCCCCCATGTATGGCCTGAGGACATAAAGGCTAGACCAGACTTCTTACCGACAACAACCCTAAAAAAAAAAAAAAAAAAAAAAAAAAAAAAAAAAAAAAAAAAAGGACCACTCTCACCACTGGCCCTTACGCATGGTCACAAACTCAGGGATTTATCTCTGGGGCTAACAGTCTTTATATATTATTATTATTATTATTATTATTATTATTATTATTATTATTATTATTATTATTATTATTATTATTATATTATTATTATGAGAAGGAAGAAATGCCAAAAAAATATGGAGAAATAAGGAGAAAAGGGGGAAAAGGGAGAAGAAAGGATAAAAAATATAGAAACAGAAAAAAAGAAGAATAGAGAGAGAGAAGGAAAAAATATAGAAAGAGAAATGAAAATGAAAGGTGAAGATCAGTGACCCCCCCCCAAAAAAAAAAAAATCTCCACTTGATCAGGAGTATGGTAGTAGCCGATTATTTTTATGTTCAGGTTAATATTCTTTTTTTTATAATATACAATATAAAAGATAAAGGCTTCTGAGAGCATGGGTGATACACAGTGTTAAAGGGTCTTGGCGGTGTATAAATCTACGGTCATCACCACCCGTATTTCACTTCCCTCGCGTTACTCTCCTTATTGAACTGATCCCTCACTTTCTTCTTTACGATGACTTAACCTTTGAGTACGATGACTTAATTTTTTAGTACGATGACTTAACGTTTGAGTACGATGATTTAATCTTTAATCACGATGACGTAACGTTTGAGTACGATGACAACCTTTGAGAACGATGACTTAACGCTTTAAAGTGCGATGACAACGTGTGACTCGATGACAACCTGGGTACGATGACAATACGCTGGGTACGATGAGCAACCTATGAGTACGATAACCCAATACGCCAAGGAACGATGACTTAACCTTTGAGTACGATAATTTAATCTTTAATCACGATGACTTAACGTTTGAGTACGATGACTTAACCTTTGGGTACGATGACTTAACCTATGAGTACGATGACTTAACATATGAGTACGATAATTTAATACATGAGTACGATGACTTAACTTTTGAGGACGATGATTTAATCTTAAAACACGATGACTTAACGTTTGAGTACGCTGACTTAACCTATGACTACGATGACTTAGCCTTTGAGTACAATGACCTAACACCTAAAGTACAGTGTCCAGTGTCACCATACTTGGGGTATCGTAGTGAAAGGGTTGAGATATTGGACTCAATTAATAAAATGGTGGTGTTCAAGAAACTAAGTAATTTGTTCTCAAGGAATTAAACTTTTACAGTCACCAAAATGTAAACATGATAAGGTTGGATATCTTTGGGAGACATATGGCTGTCCAAAACGAGTCTGATGGACGTTCTTCCTTTCAGATACTGTATAACATAATGTAAGAACAAACTCCAACGTTCATCGGTGTACACAAAGCTGGAACTCAAGTGTACCAGGAGTGTGTACTGTACTGGTGGTCTGTGTTAATGTTATGGTGGTTATGGTAATACTCGTGATAACATAAACACACCAGTCACGCCCTTGTAGGTGACTCAAGACATACAAGTTGACATATGTAATCATATGAAATATATTGATACCTAACCTAACCTACCTGATAGAAGTAGACACTGATGTTGTTTTCTGTTTTGTGAAATGTTTGGCCAAATATATTTCATAAAACGAAAACAACATCAGTGTCAACCTCTGACAGCCGCTCATCCAATAATAATTTTAAAAACTTTAAATACACAAATTAATAAAGAATTACTACAGAACAGACCGACTCTACAGAGACGTGGGAATATGCTACAGGCTTACTTTTCACTATAACTGCATGTTCACTATAATATCTTCACTATAACAGGTTCATTATAGCTTCATGATCACAATAATATGTTCGCTATAACAGGTTCATTTTTTCAACATGTTCGCTATAACAGGCTTACTTTTCCCTATAACTGCATGTTCACTATAATATCTTCACTATGACAGGTTCATTCTAGCTTCATGATCACAATAATATGTTCGCTATAACAGGTTCATTATATCAACATGTTCACTATAACAGGCTCACTTTCCACAATAACTGCATGTTCACTATAAAAACTTCACTATATCAGCAGTTTCACTACAGATACATGTTTACTATAAATCTTTACTATAAAAGGTTAACTCTATCAACGGGTTCATTATAGTGATCACCATAACACGTTCATTATATCAACATGTTCACTATAACAGGCTCACTTTTCACTATAACTGCATGTTCACTATAATATCTTCACTATAGCAGGTTCATTATAGCTTCATGATCACAATAATATGTTCACTATAACAGGTTCATTATATCAACATGTTCAATATAATAGGCTCACATTTTACTATAACTGCATGTTCACTATAATATTTTCACTATAGCAGGTTCATTATAGCTTCATGATCACAATAATATGTTCACTATAACAGGTTCATTATATAAACATGTTCATTATAACAGGCTCACTTTTCACTATATCTGCATGTTCACTATAATATCTTCACTGTAGCAGGTTCATTATAGCTTCATGATAACAGTAATATGTTCGCTATAACATGTTCACTATGACAGGCTCACTTTTCACTAAAGCTGCATGTTCACTATAACAACTTCACTATATCAGCAGTTTCACTACAGCTACATGTTTACTATAAATCTTCACTATAAAAGGTCAACTCTATCAACAGGTTCATTATAGTGGTCACCATAACATGTTCATTATATCATCATGTTCACTGTAACAGGCTCTCTTTTCACTATAACTGCATGTTCACTGTAATATCTTCACTATGACAGGTTCATTATAGCTTCATGATCACAATAATATGTTCACTATAACAGGTCATTATATCAACATGTTCACTATAACAGGCTCACTTTTCACTATAACTGCATGTTCACTATAATATCTTCACTATAGCAGGTTCATTATAGCTTCATGATCACAATAATATGTTCACTATAACAGGTTCATTATACCAACATGTTCCCTATAACAGGCTCACTTTTCACTATAACTGCATGTTCACTATAATATCTTCACTATGACAGGTTCACTCTAGCTGGCTACATGTTCCTTATAAGAGTTTCACTATAACAGCCTCTTACTACATTATTTCTTACACCTCAAACTCTGAGTCTTGTGGTCTGGTCCTCCGCTGTTACTAGTATTAAAAAATTATGAGTTTGAAGACCAAACAAGAGAAAAGTCGTCCTCTACCACCATCGGTCTCCCGCATGAGGGCCCAGTGGGTCGAAGAGACGGCACTGGAGACTGTCCAGGCTCCAAACTGCCTGTTAGGCATTGTCGTTGGCCCTGGGGGGTCCACCGTGAAAAAAATAATCGACCAATACAAGGTGCAGGTGCGTGTTCCTCACAAGGGGTCAAAGGATGAGCCCATCCTGGTGGAAGGCAAAAACAAAACTCTCGTTAAGGAAGCCGCCCTCCACATAAAGGCGATGATTGACGAGGAGAAGGAGCGGCGTCGGGTCACCACACCAGTAAGCCGAACGCTCTTCATCCCCAAGGCCCTACACGGGAAGATCATCGGTCATCGTGGTCAAAACATTCGACCCATTATTCAATCACTGAAAATAAATATCGTATTTCCCAATAAAAATAACAACAATGATGAAGTTATCATCACTGGTCTGCCTAATCAGGTGGACCAGGGCATAAGTCACCTCCTAAGCCTGGTGACCAGCTTCCCCCCATGTATGGCCTGAGGACATAAGGCCAGACCAGACTTCTGCCACCGACAACAACCCTAAAAAAAAAAAAAAAAAAAAAAAAAAGGACCTCACCCACTGGCCTCCACGGCAGGGTCTGGAAACTCAGGATTTATCTCTGGGGCTAAGTGGCTTATTATTATTATTATTATTATTATTATTATTATTATTATTATTATTATTATTATTATGAGAGAGAGAGAGAGAGAGAGAGAGAGAGAGAGAGAGAGAGAGAGAGAGAGAGAGAGAGAGAGAGAGAGAGAGAGAGAGAGAGAGAGAGAGAGAAGGAAAAAATATAGAAAGAGAAATGAAAATGAAAGGTGAAGATCAGTGACCCCCCCCCAAAAAAAAAAAAATCTCCACTTGATCAGGAGTATGGTAGTAGCCGATTATTTTTATGTTCAGGTTAATATTCTTTTTTTTATAATATACAATATAAAAGATAAAGGCTTCTGAGAGCATGGGTGATACACAGTGTTAAAGGGTCTTGGCGGTGTATAAATCTACGGTCATCACCACCCGTATTTCACTTCCCTCGCGTTACTCTCCTTATTGAACTGATCCCTCACTTTCTTCTTTACGATGACTTAACCTTTGAGTACGATGACTTAATTTTTTAGTACGATGACTTAACGTTTGAGTACGATGATTTAATCTTTAATCACGATGACCAACTTGTAGAAGATGTGGCCAGAGATCAAGAGTGTAGTGTACTGACAACAAGGAATTATCAACTAAAATATAAGGAGGTGAAAGTAATAAACACAAGGGAGACGTGACATAAAAAACATGAATTATAGAAGTGTCGGATCAAGCACAATGAAGCATGAGATGAATAGCGATCAATACATTTGAACTGAAATAAAAATCAGGAATACGATATATTATTGAGAGGGAAAAAGGAATATATGACTTAGAAAATTAACAACAAGAGGGATATATGAATCACTAAGACGAAACAAGAGATGAATGTGAAGCGCAAGACAGACCCCCCTCCACCCCCTAAGATACAACAACCGGTGACAGATGTGATCTAAACGAGTAAACAAAATGACACAATAATGGTAGAAATACGAAAGTAAAACGAAAAATAAAAATAACAGAAGAAACAGTTAAATAAACACCACCCGATATACTATCCAAAGGCCTCCAGCCACTTTAATATGCGTTAACGATGAGTCAAATATATTTTATGTTATGGCGTCAAAGGGGGTCATTCACCCCCTCACAGTGTCTGAGCGAGTTCTGCCGCTCTCCAATATTCACGTAATGAGTTCCAGACTTGATCTTCTTTTTTCTACGTCTGTCCTTCACTCTTGATTTAACACATCGCCAATCTATTAATTTTGTCAGTTGCCAACTACATACAGTATTACAAAGATATGTTAAATTCACCCTCTGTTACTTTGTATAGGAATGCGAAAATACCACATTCAATAGATATTCCAATTTATAGGAAAATCGTGTGTGTGTGTGTGTGTGTGTGTGTGTGTGTGTGTGTGTGTGTGTGTGTGTGTGTGTGTGTGTGTGTGTGTGTGTGTGTAAATCATTCTTCTAAAATATGTATCCTCATATTATCATTTTACTATTTCGTACAGCCATGTGCGTTAAATTCTCTTTCATAATGTAAATACATTGAAAGCGTTTTGTTCTTGTGTAATTCACATCACGTTAAATCTCAGCGGACTATTCACAAAAACCGTCCGTTCGGCAGAGTTAATAACCTCACTTTTACACTGCCGTAAATGGTCTAGAAATTCTGTCAGATATTCCATCATCCCTCCAACGTTCCAATAATGCAGCATAGCTTAATTTATTACAGCTGTAACGATTACAAATTTCTTAAAATCACACACACACACACACATATATATATATATATATATATATATATATATATATATATATATATATATATATATATATATATATATATATATATATATATATATATATATATATATATATATATATATATATATATATATATATATATATATATATATATATATATATATATATATATATATATATATATATATATATATATATATATATATATATATATATATATATATATATATATTCAGTACTTCCAGTATATATATCGCAAAGTAATACACATTAACTGGTCTTATAATTTCACTGAGGGGGATCAAGGTGATAACCAATTGGGTCTGTTTTATCTTATTTATTTTTAAGTTTGAAATGAATGGTAATTAATATAGCCAAGATTGTCAGTGACCCTGGGTCACTACTTGTAAGGGCGGAAACGATCTTCCTGCTGGTTACCGCTGCTAACTCGCTCGTTTGCTGGTGGGGACGACACTTGGGGCAGTTGGACAGAGGTGAGAACGGCAGCGACTATCTGGGTCATGGGCAGATTCAACCCAGCCGCCATACAGTCACTATCTAGCTACCCGGCTGTCCGTCAAATTCTGGCTGTGATCTCATCATAGGTCCTGGACTCGTGGGCTGTGTTCCCAGACCTTCACCTATCGACTGACAATTCTCTGGTCATCTACCACTACCGCATACCACGACTGCCAGTTCATCTCATTCCGTCTGTGTCCAGGTGTTCTCCTGCCATTTCAAGACGTCGCTCGAGTGTGCATCACCATGTTCCAGAACCTTACCCCAGGGCCACTGCAGTAGGAAATATTTGTTCATTGTTTGATTCTATCAGTTGGTGACTCCCATTAATTGTTTGATTCTATTAATTGCTGACTCCCATTAATGGTTTGCTCCCTTTAATTGTTTGCTTCCATTAATTGTTTGACTCCATGAACTGTTGACTGCAATAATTGTTATTTGATGTTTGTTGCGTGGTGTCAGAGTTTTGTGTTATATTTTTAAAGTAAAGAGATGTCAATCTTAAACGGTTGTTTGTTATTCCTCAGAAAACCATGGTCCTTGACTTTCCTTTATTAAGATCTTGATTAGCCAGGTAAGGGATTTCTATCCCTATGTCCCAGGCCTTTACACTACTAAATAAATTATATTGATTAATTTAGTTATTTTCTGATTTACTTAAGAATAATTTTCCATGGTACAGTCGTACAACTAAGATATTTATTCTTATTACTGGTAACCATTTATTCACACTCCCACCAACCTTTGTTTTTATCATAATATCTTTAAACAGGTATTGATATATTCACCAATCTATTAGCTCCTTTCATTGTGTGTTTCGGAAAATGTTTAATATAATACCGAGATTTTCGTCAATATTCTTATTATTGTATTCATGAAGAGCTTCGGCAATTAAGGCTATATCGCCCCTCTCTTCATTATTGACTCCATTTACACAGTAGGGTTGATGGCTCGGCCAGAGATCAGGTCCCTTGTGTGTCTGTGTGGCTGTAAAAGGTGAAGAAAGGGGAGGATGGGGTTGAGAGCCTTGTTCGTCACCACCTTCAGCAGCTCGGTGGTGGTATGGGAGAGGAAACCATTAAAGTACGATGACTTAAACCCTTGATTACGGTAACTGAGTACGATAATCCGGTACCGCTAAATACGATAACTAAACCTCTTTGACCAGGCTGATGATAATCGCATGAGTATGGAGTCTATGTTCAGGTGTTTAATCATCAGGTAAAATAAACTGGGGTGGGAGGGGGTAGAGGTGGAAGGGGTGTGGGAGGGGGTGTAATCTTCACGTGTCCTAACAACAGAACAGAAGATATGTGAATGGGATGAATTTGAGTGATTGGGCGAGGTGGACTATTTTTTTTTAAGGTTAAACACTGATCTGGATACATGAGGTGTGTGTGTGTGTGTGTGTGTATCTTATGGGATGGGTGGTAAGTCGCATAGTCTCTGATCTCCCCCCCCGAAAGTATTGGAGGTGGACAGTAAGAAAGTACAGTATGTGTTATTGAAGGTAAATAAACTCGAGAAAGCCTTGACTTAGCAATTGCTCCCTCACTTCATGTTGAATGTTGCTAGCAGTCGGAGAATTATATTTTTAAGTGTATTATAAAGCAAATACAACATCAACCTATCACGTAATCGGACAAAAATCGGGTCGTAAAAATCTAGCGTACGAATATGACGAAATGGAAGTTTTAAGGATTTCACAAATGTCATTCAAATCTACCTACTGTACACTGTTTATAACTACATCTAAAAGTCATTATAATACGGTAGCTTCAACATAAAAGGAGAGGTAGTTTATTTTATTACCCAACAATACACAAAATAAAACTATTTCTGAGACTATCGAAACTAACCCACAAACTTTGGCTTGGCGTAAGATGTTTCACCTTCTGTTAGAGTTTGGTAGCTGTGTAAACTTTTTTTTTGATTCCTTCTTCTCAAATTCAAACTTCTCGTCACACACAACTTTTAGCAGACACAAAATTTTTATTACTCAATTCTCGCCCCTACCACCACATGACACCACCATAACACCACCTCAAAACAACCCAACAACACAACCCACAACCACAATCACCACAACCCAGACCTCACCCCCTAACCACTAGGGTCGGCTTATAGAAAGCTTAAACCGATTTACTTAAATTGTATTCTGAAATTCAGTCCACTAAACATGGCTAGTCGAAAAGTCCTGGAAGTGGCAGGAAGCTAAACTGTAACTGAAGCTAAAGTGCGAATAGCTGAAGTTAATATTTCTGTAACTGAAGCTAGAATGTTGGTAACTGAAACTAGAATTTATGTATCTGGAGCAAATATTTGTTTAATTGAAGCCAGAGTTAGCGGTGCTGAAGTAAGGCTGTGTAACTGAAGCTGAAATATACAAGGATGTGACTAAAGCTGGAATTTATGCTGATGAAGCCACACTGTGTGAAAACTGAAACAAGGATGAGTGTGACTTAAGTGGCTGGTGGATGATATGAATTATAATGAAAAAAATTTTATCCATCTAAAAATCCTCTGAAATCCCAAAATTAACAATATGAATATTCAGTAGAGAACTATAACTCACCCACAGCGGCATGAGAGCCTCGGTCTTATGGCGTTTTATATGAAAATTTATATTTATATATATTGTACTATAATTAGGCTCTCAGGTGAAGGATATTAGGGTAAGTATGATGTGTACGTTATGGTGTTTTAGTGTGTGTGTGTGTGTGTGTGTGTGTGTGTGTGTATTTTGCGAAGGGAGTACCCACAGAGGCTTGGAAAACACTAACGGACAGGTGGTGTGAGGGTAAATGTGTGCCGGTGTAAAAGACCCGATTATACCCTCTGACCATTATAACCCCGGGTATAAACTAACCAAGGCTAGATACCACCCCGGGGGTTAAACTGGCCGAGGTTCTTTTAAACTCCCCAGGGCCAAAATAAACCTCTATACTTCAAGGGACTTTGAAATACATGTTGAGTTATGAAGTCGGCTAATGAGATGCCGATTCAGTGAATTGACGTTGACTTGGACTCAAAACGCATGTTGGGGCTTAGTTTAGTATTTACTTATTAAGTATAGAGTCTTATGTGCGTCTATTACAATGATGCCATTAACAGATAATTTCTCACAGCTCATCAAACTTCAGCAGGAGCGTTCGATCCTTTACCTTGTGGTTTTTCTCGATTTATTCATTTCTATTCGGCAATGGAATATCACAACTGTAAGGATTGATGTCACATGGCTGGCTTGGAATAAGTGAACTGCGATGATTCATGAGACGAGCTGATGACTCTTTCTGCTTGTTTCAACGTACTGTATATGCTGACAAAATTCTTGAGCCATTTATTCAGTTAATATCATCCAGTGATTTCGATTTGAAGCATTGACCGTTAAGTGATATTTTTTCGAAGTAGTTCGGACAAAATTTCATCACCTTTCTGTAGTCTCCAAATGTATCTATAGTTGCACTACTGTAGTTACCCAGTTTTATCAATTTTGCCAAAATAATATGTAAATTCTGGCGAAGGTGCGATAACGGCTTGCTGGTCTGGAAGGGGTGCGATAACGGCTTGTTGGTCTGGAAGGGGTGCGATAACGGCTTGTTTGTCTGGAAGGGGTGCGGACAGCAAAAAGAGGTAAAGAATCACTCACTGGTCTAAATGAAGTAACGATAACTGCAGTCGTAATAAGGTGTTGTGTGGCGCGGTTCAACTGACTAAGGGGTGTATTTTGCCCTGGGGAGATTATTCCAGCCTAGGCCGAGGTAGTCTCCACGGTGGTATCTGGCCTAGGCCAAAATAAACCCGGGGTTAAATTGGTCTGACCCATTTTAACCCCAGGTCTAATTTGGCGGGAGTTTATTCTGGCCTGCTACACCGGTAATGCGATCAACACCTGCTAACCCCCGCTACTAACTACACTCTCACGCATAAGGAGTTCGAACCTGTGTACCACTTTAGCCCGTGAGGGTCAAGAGACTCCTATTCTCCCTCTTCTCCATCTTCCTCTGCCGTCAACACCGAATCCAATTACTTAATCCGATTAATTTTCACCAGTTCTGAGCCTGTCTCCTCCCCTCTTGCTACACAACATAATCTCCGTCTTCCCTGGGTTCATTTCCCACCTTCGATTGGTACAACTCTCCTCCTTGCAGTTCCTCATCGCTGCTACTGCTGCTGTGGCCACATCATACGCACACAGGAGCCCCCGCAACAACCCACCAGTTCCTATGTTCTCACTTGGTATATTTATCACAATCACAAAGAGTAAGGCACGCTGAACTATGATAAAGACCAAATTTAGCTCCTATGTACAGTCCCCCCAATAAAGTATCGTTAGCCATGGGATCGATGTGATTCGAATGATGTGAATCCTACGAGGCTTCAGATCACATATTACACGACTCGGAGTGGATGTTGTAAATGGAAACCAACGCCATGCCAGTCATCAACGGGATCTTACATCTACTGGGGCGAGGAATTATTGAGGAGACATCACAAGATGAGAGAGGTGCTATTATTGGCCTTCACAACGATGGTATATACGTAACGCTGAGATAGCACGGAGAACTGGGATGAGTGAACCCACAGTATCACGATGGGTTAGGTGCCATGAAACAACTGGCGCCACACTGAAACACAACCACAAATGTCTTACTTTAGGTGGGCGGAGGGTTGGGGGGTTCTGTTCCCGCAAGTCCATTGATTTGAAACCTGATTTCGGTATTAAACCAATACAGTTTATACACCAGTAACATGGCAGATCCCATGTAGACCGAGATATTGTTTATTACTGTAGCTGTTCACTCTAATATCAAGTATTATTTGCTTAGTCACTCTTCATAAATGAGACATATCGTGAACAACATGAGTAGGCATATTGTGAAACTCAGTATGAATGAAATTCTGTTAGTACAATGACGTAATGGTGAAATGTCCGTTTTGAGGTCTATATCCGTCTCAGTTATGACGTTCCGAAACCCTTCCATTTAATGTACATTTCAGTGTCATTGTAATCATCAGTCAGTGGTTTGTTTACATATGCCTTGCTTCTACCCAGCATGATACATACATTAATATAGCTTAATGGATTTCTTGTTATATTTAAGTATTTAGTATAGCATACAAGGACGACTCCCTTTCCCCAGTCCTACCTCCATCTCTAGCTGTTGTTGATATGGCGAGCAGGCGTACCAACTTATGATAATGCACTGGGGATCACATCAAAGAATTTCGTCTAGTTTCAACTTGTAGCGACGGAAATTCTAACGATACTTTTTTTTGGGGGGGGGGACTGTACATTCCCTCCACAATTTTAATAATTTATTTCAATGAACCTTTCCTCCGATATCACCACACCACATTTTTCTTGGGACAGTACCATTATACCTTCTCCAGACCCACACAAACACGCATTGCATATTCCTTTTTCCCTTTAAAATCTTCTCTTGAATTTGACGTGTAATATAGATACCATCCACTGTTCCTTTCCCCTTCATGAATGTATATTGCATTTCATCAACATGCATCTATTTACAAGGGGGGAGGGGTAAGGTTTGATGCATGCATGAATACTAGTATGAAAGGTAATTCAAAATGTTTCCAAATTTAGGCTATACGACACAATTTTCCCTGTTGAATAATGTTACATTGAGGTGAGACGAGAGAGGGAGACAAAGGATAGGAAGTGAGGAGAGTGGAGTGAGAGGAGAGAGGTGGTGAGAGAAACGGATCCCTCTCACCAGGAGGAGGGGAGGTGAGGAGAGTGGAGTGAGAGGAGAGAGGTGGTGAGAGAAACGCGTCCCTCTCACCAGGAGGAGGGGAGGTGAGGAGAGTGGAGTGAGAGGAGAGAGGTGGTGAGAGAAACGGATCCCTCTCACCAGGAGGAGGGGAGGTGAGGAGAGTGGAGTGAGAGGAGAGAGGTGGTGAGAGAAACGGATCCCTCTCACCAGGAGGAGGGGAGGTGAGGAGAGTGAGTGAGAGGAGAGGTGGTGAGAGAAACGCGTCCCTCTCACCAGGAGGAGGGGAGGTGAGGAGAGTGGAGTGAGAGGAGAGAGGTAGTGAGAGAAACGGATCCCTCTCACCAGGAGGAGGGGAGGTGAGGAGAGTGGAGTGAGAGGAGAGAGGTGGTGAGAGAAACGCGTGAGGGAGAAGAGAACCTTTCACCTAGACGGAATGGACCACAGCCTTCACGCTTGACATCCTCCTCCTCCCTATTGAAGCATCTGTGATACATATTAACCTGAACTGTTGGAGATACGTCTGTCCTCGTTGGAGATACGTCTGTCCTCGTTGGAGATACGTCTGTCCTCGTTGGAGATACGTCTGTCCTCGGTGGGGATAAGTCTGTCCTCGTTGGGGATAAGTCTGTCCTCGTTGGGGATAAGTCTGTCCTCGTTGGAGATACGTCTGTCCTCGTTGGAGATACGTCTGTCCTCGTTGGAGATACGTCTGTCCTCGTTGGAGATAAGTCGTCCTCGTTGAGATAAGTCTGTCCTCGTTGGAGATACGTCTGTCCTCGTTGGAGATAAGTCCTCGGGGGGGATAAGTCTGTCCTCGGTGGGGATACGTCTGTCCTCGTTGGAGATACGTCTGTCTTCGTTGGAGATAAGTCTGTCCTCGTTGGAGATACGTCTGTCCTCGTTGGAGATAAGTCTGTCCTCGTTGGAGATACGTCTGTCCTCGTTGGAGATACGTCTGTCCTCGTTGGAGATACGTCTGTCCTCGTTGGAGATAAGTCTGTCCTCGTTGGAGATAAGTCTGTCCTCGGTGGGGATACGTCTGTCCTCGTTGGAGATACGTCTGTCCTCGTTGGAGATAAGTCTGTCCTCGTTGGAGATACGTCTGTCCTCGTTGGAGATAAGTCTGTCCTCGTTGAAGATACGTCTGTCCTCGTTGAAGATAAGTCTGTCCTCGTTGGAGATAAGTCTGTCCTCGTTGGAGATACGTCTGTCCTCGTTGGAGATAAGTCTGTCCTCGTTGGAGATAAGTCTGTCCTCGTTGGAGATACGTCTGTCCTCGGTGGAGATAAGTCTGTCCTCGTTGGAGATAAGTCTGTCCTCGTTGGAGATAAGTCTGTCCTCGTTGGAGATAAGTCTGTCCTCGGTGGAGATAAGTCTGTCCTCGGTGGAGATAAGTCTGTCCTCGGTGGAGATAAGTCTGTCCTCGGTGGAGATAAGTCTGTCCTCCTAAATTAATTCATGTAAATTTTGTCTTGAGTCGGTTACTCCCAGTTGAGAGACAGGTGTTCACTCCACCTCGAAAGACAACACACTGACTCGAATCTATGTGATTGATTCTAAAGTCTTCCAAAAAAAAAAATCAAATTACGTACTAACATCAATACAAATCTAAACTATTATTAAACTCAGAAAGAAGATTAGTGGTGTTTGTGTATTTTTTCCTCATAATTACCATAGGTGATAGTTCAACATGAAGTTTTGTTTGATGACGTCACATCTTGTTGAGATAAAAACACAATAGAATAATTAAACCATTACTTGTCGATTTGGCAACTTAGAATGACTATTTTGTCTCTGCTGTGTAGTACACAGTGGCGGCTCGTGAAAAATAAAATGGAGGGACTGCAAGCCTCACACAACAGTAGGATACACAAATTTGACCTACCTCAGGTATGAGTTGTAGTTGATGTCCACGAATTCCCAGGGCATGGTAGTAGTGTTGGTGGTGATGGACCAGTATTAATTGAAAATAAAGTCGGCGTGTCTGCTCTTCGATGTAGCAAAATTGTTTATTACTGGAAAGCAGAATAAAGTATTTGCCTCGTCACAACCACAGAGCCATAAACACTGATGTTAAACTGGCGTGTATATTCTTTGTTCCTGCTTGTACTGTTCTGTTGAATGGATAAAACTGGTGTAGGTCTTCCTCTTGCTTTGATTTCAGTCTTTTCATTTAATGTCAGCTGGGAAAAGTTGATGTTTTGCAAATACTTCACTCGATTTTCCATCGTCAAAGGGTAATTAAAGAAAGCACGATTTAACCACACCGTCCACACGTTGTACGAGACTGAGCTGCTTCAAGTGCAGCTCATTATGCGGCGGCGGCGCCAATTAATAACAGACATGAATCGTACAGCATTGACAGCAACTATGAAAGTAACTTAAATTTTGGTCTGATTTTAATGAAAATTCACTTAGCAACGTATTGAAAATAATTAAATAACATATAAAATGATATATTTGTTGGTAGTGTATTATTCAGCTGTCTCTCTAAAGGAATCATACGCCTGGCAGTGAGTGTCTGGGGGGACTGCAGCCCTATGCACGAGCCGCCACTGGTAGTACAGATATAAAGGAACCAGCGCTTCCTTAAACTGATCATGAAGAGTTTGTATCCTCAGTGTGGGCTACAATAAACGCCTGCATCCTCGGTCTAGGTACAGTAAGTGGCTGTAACCTCAGCGTGGACTACAAAAGCTGTGTCTGTCTCGGGTGACGGTGGGTGTAGGTGTTGGCTGGTGGTTTGTTTACTCTGTACACAAGTGGGGTGTCAGGCCCCACGCCATGGTAGTTGGAGGATAGGAGGGAGGCGAGGGAAGGATGGAGGCGAGAGAAGGAAGGAAGGGCAGTAAGGAGGTAAGGGAGGGAAGGAGGTAGGAGAAGGAAGGCGGGAGGGGAAGGAAGGAGGGAGGTGAGGGAAGGAGGGAGGCGAGAGAAGGAGGAACGGAGGGAGGGGACGGAAGGAGAGAAGGGGTATAGAATAAACACAAGCTAACCATCGTCTAATTTTCTGTTTTATTTTTTCCATCCCACACCCTCAGGCTGCGAGTACTGGTAAGTGTTCGCCATGTTTACTCGGCAGGGGTGAGAGAAGTGAAGATGGTAGGGGTGTAGGGGGGTGTATGTGACACAGTTGTCATGTTACTGATTCCTGATGGTTAATTATGGAGGTAACTATGGCTCAGAGATAAATGTTTACATATTCCGTAAATATATTTAAGAAGAAGAAAAAATATATATATAAGTATGTAAAGGAAGAAAGGATAACATACGGTAAAATATTGAAACTTTCCACGCAGTGACGTTAAGAATGTCAGTAGCCAATCATAATGCAGCCGAGGTATTGTCAGGCTCACAAAAGTATTAAAGCTTATTATCAGCGCTGACTTCTCACAATGAATAGGCGGAAAGGACACCTAGTATTACGAGGAAGAATTGTAAGCCTGAGGGAAAGTGGCAACTTCCACCTGCATCAAACTCTGTGACTACCACCAACCCCTAACCGAGTAAGCGTCCACCACCCATCCCTGTCGCCACCTCAGACAGTGTTACCAGAATAACGGAACTCTACCAACTGCTTCGAGCTCATTGGTATCCCATTATGTAAGGTTCGATAGGTGAGGTACTGAAGACTGATGAAAATATAAATAAAATATAGAAATAATAGACAAATAGCATTAAGTGAATTATATACCTATTATACAAAAATAAAAGTATGATAAATGAATAAATAATGGAATGAATATTTTAAGAAAGGTGAATAAATGAATAACACTTACCCAAGAGAGGTTGAAGGTTCGGTATAGCAACGATGGTAAAAAAAATTTGTGACCAAAATTTACATATAAATACAAGAGACAAATATAAATGAATATAAATTAAGAATACTGAGAAAAGAGATGAAAAGTCATAAACAGTATTGGAGAGAGAGAGAGAGAGAGAGAGAGAGGTCTTACAGGGGTCAACTTCATAACACTCACTCACACATCCTACACAACCGCTCACCTAACACACACCAAGGAGAGTTAGTGGGTGTAGCAGCAAGAGCTTGTACAGCACGTGATACTAGAGGTATACCTTAGTTTACCTTAAGGCGTGTTGTATACGTTCAGGGACAGTAATTAGCCTCAAGGTTGTGTCGTCTCAGATTGCCATAGTCCAAGACGAAGGTTCCAATTTTAGACGGGGATAACTGTAATACGTGTGTGTGTGTGTGTGTGTGTGTGTGTGTGTGCGTGCGCTAATAATCACAATTATTTTAGTAAAAGTCAACTAATGAAGAGAAAGGAATTCAATTAGAAATAATTTTATTTAATATTATGTCAAATGGTATAAACAAAGCAGAGCAGGTCAAGGTGTGAGAGATTAAAGTTGCCGAGGAAAAAGTCACAATACATTTTCTCTACTTAAAACTAATGGAGTCTTCTGAAAAGCAATTTACTTAATGTGTATTTGTGTGTGTGCGTCACTTCGTGTGTGTGCGTCACCTCGTGTGTGTGTGTGTGTGTGTCCCCAAGGAGCGTATACCCCCCCCCCCCCAAGACGCAGATATTGTCTGACTGGCTTAGGAGAGGATCAGGGAGCGCTTTAATTAACCCATGTGTGAGGTTGGAGAGGAGGTGGTGGAGGTGGTAGTGCCGTAAGGTGCCCGGGGCCGCCATCTCCTTAACCCAGAAGAAATTTTTACTAATTTTATAACTTCGCAAAACACATCATATGAGTCAAGTAAAATATTGATACTTTCACTAGGAACAATATGGGAAAAATTGCCAGATGGTGTAGGTCGGTCTGTCTGTCTGTCTGTCTCTCAGTGGGGTGAATATTAGGAACTAGTAGTGAAGGCAAAGTCAGTATCAACACTGTAGCTGCCAACATTACTATATTGTAGTACCCAACATAATGACACTAAGCTGCCAACATCACATTATTGTAGTAGCCAAATCCACAACACTAAGCTGCCAACATCACAATATTATAGTATTCAACATCACAATACTGTAGCTGCCAACATCACAACCAACACTATAAGCTGCCAACATCACAATACTGTAGCTGCCAACATCACAACCAACACTATAAGCTGCCAACATCACAATACTGTAGTTGCCAACATCGCAACAGTGTAGCTTCTGCCCTCATCACAACACTATAGCTGCCCTCATCACAACACTATAGCTGCCAACATCACAACACAATAGCTGCCAACATCACAACACAATAGCTGCCAACATCACAACACAATAGCTGCCAACATCACAACACAATAGCTGCCAACATCACAATATTGTAGCAGCCAACATCACACTACTGTATCTACCAACATCACAACAATGCACCAGCCAACATTCCAATAATTAATGCAATGGCAACATTCGCCTTCAAATGCACTGTAGGACATCAGTGAAAGTTATCGTCACAAAAGTTTGCTCTCTTGTTGGTGCTTGTGTCAGACATCTAAACGATAATATCAACAATAAAATAATTCGCCTTTGCTGTTATTTGTAGCACCATTTTACCCGTAAGTAAAACAGAACACTCGCTCTAGTAATCCACCTGACATGATAGTTGGGGTATTTTAACACCGGCTCTCGTTATTGGATCAGTAAACACTACAGATCAATGAATGTCCCTCAGCGGGGAAAAATAATCTTGAAATCAATTTGATTGAGGTTTATTACTGTGAATGCCAACGACAGACATTGTTAAATGTCGTTTCGTGACTAAGAGTAAAATAAATAATGTTGACGAATATTCATCAATTAAATCATTTTGGCAAATACAGAAACTGATCAGTGAAGCCTCAGCTAAAACTAATAACAGAGATAGTGGATATTAACACTAACTACTGATTGCCTTTTAGTAAATAATAATAATCCTTTTATAAACGTCGATTAAAGGGAAACAGCATTTGAACTTTGCGATAAAACTCTAAAGCAAACTCATTGTATTATTGAATGTGACACCGGTGACCTCAACCCCTCTGGCCTACTTTTTTTTTTATTATTATTTATTGGGCACTCCCCTACATCCTTGTGTAAGGTGAAACGCAGAAGCGTTTACAGCGCCCAACAGGGAAGCATGCTAAGTTCATGCTTGCCTTTATGTCTCACGAGTTAAGGGCGTAGAAGCCTGAAGAGTCAAGGGCGTAGAAGCCTGAAGAGTCAGTGGTTTATGTCATGAAGTTATTGGAAGCTCCAACAACTTTCCCTGAATACGAATTCGCAATTTTCGATTTACACCAGGTACCTACTTTACTGCTAGGTGAACAGGGACTAGTGGGGGTTAGGAAGGAAGTCCAACCAACTTCCACCGGCCCGCCTCTGGCCTACTCTACAATATACGGCATGTAACTACGGTACTCCATTGCCTCAGAAGTTCTTGAAAATATCGTGACTATGTTTTATAAATTCGCCCGCCCACACTTATTGTTCAATTTATGATGAAATAAATGAGTACGGTAAATTTTGCGCTTTGTACATTACAGTTGTGGACAAAAAGAATTTGCAGGGAGGGAGGGAGGGGGTGTATGGGAGGGTAGGGGGAAGGTGGAGATTTGGCAAGTTACACACAGCTGGCGATTAAAAGTCTACGATTTTCTTTCCACACTACAAACTGATTTTTTTTAGTTTAATTATAAGGCAGACGCAATCCATTCACGCGTTTGCGGTTGCGTTAGCGTTAGCGCCAAAAATAAATCACATATATATATATATATATATATATATATATATATATATATATATATATATATATATATATATATATATATATATATATATATATATACTGTATATTTCACTTTTTGAAGGTCACTACGAGTCACAACGAGTTGCCAGTAAACATAACGTGGGTTTGTTGACGTCTTATTACTGGGTCGCAGGCCCAGCAGCTCCACGTGTCGAGCGAAACATTTGCAAGAAGTTCATAAATAATTATTGTGATTGAAGAAATTGCTCAATACCGAGATTATCTTATTTATACAGTCTCTATCTGTATTGATTTTTTCACATACCTTTTGAAATTAATATTAGTTAAATCAAAACTTTGAAGTAACTTATGCCAGAAGCTTATTCTCACATTAGTCATCTCCCGATAACAACCACCAATCACCCGATCAGAGTACCGTCCTCATGTCTGAGGGATGGCAACCACAGTCCTCCACTCTCAACGTTCTCGGGGTGTTTTTACCAATCCTCTGATATTTTGTACCTCAAATCTTTGGTTTATTCGAATAATAAAGTAAAGATAACCAAGGTATTTGGTTATTCATTCAATGAGACAATCATTTAATCAATTATGAGCCATTTTTTGCAGTGTCTCTATTGAGCTATTCTTGCAGTGTCTCTATTGAGCTATTTCCTGTAGATGTATCGTGACTCAGAAGCTTCCGGCATGTAAACAAATCATTGTAACTCGCTTTAAACGGAACTCAACTTTTAAATACTGTAGACTACAGTATTTAATGTAAAGTATGCAATGATTTTTCATTATTTTGTAATTTAAGAAGTAAAACAATATTTCAAGTGGGTATGTGTGTGTGTGGAAGTAAAACTTGTAGCAAGGGAAGATATTCTAATCGAACTCAGGGAAAAATGTCTGTATATACTGTATATATATATATATATATATATATATATATATATATATATATATATATATATATATATATATATATATATATATATATATATATATATATATATATATATATATATATATATATATAACACATACATTTATACAGTAATACCCGCTTTACGCTGTTCTCGTTTACGCGTTTCTATATTTACTCAGTACCTTGCCAGAACCGGAATTCCCACTTTACGCATTGCATCTACTCATATACGCAGGTGAAGTATAATTTTTATATTTAGCTCATAAAATTCATACAAATTACCCGGCCAGAATATAATTTACATTGCTAGAATTCTTACAATATGATGATCATACAAATTTTAGATCTAATGTAAGAATTTTGTTTACTCAGAGCAAATATGTTATCTTGCATGCAAAATATATGATGTGTATATTCAAAATATTCCTGGTCTTGCAAGGAATCTAGCAATGTCAATTATGTTATCCTAACTTTAGTTTGAGGTATTATTTATTACTATACCTAAAAATCTAGTGTTTTCACCCAAACATTTCTCAGAGAGGGAGGAGCCAGCGAGCGTGGGAAGAGAGGGGGGGGGATGTTGAGTCCATTATTTGAATGGACATTAACCTGGCGACTGTATTTCTCTTCAATTTTAATTGTGTGTGCATACCATCATAAAATTAAGATGTTATTTTTACTACAACATAGGTATTCTGTCAGAAAAAGTGGAGTTTGGGAGTCGGCCCAGTCTCTATTTCAATTAATCCCATATGTTCTGTTATTCCATTTACGCGTTACTCGTTTTATGCGGACCCCTGCAGGTTCAATTGACCGCGTAAATCCGGGTATTACTGTGTGTGTGTATATATATATATATATATATATATATATATATATATATATATATATATATATATATATATATATATATATATATATATATATATATATATATATATATATATATATATATATATATATACTTGCTCATACCCTGACCTTGCATAAAAACGTGAACCTTTAGCTGCCAAAGTAGTTCACAACCATTTAATGTACAGTACAGATAATACGGTACCATAGGTCAAGGTGAAGTTTTGACATGTACAAATACAACTGGCATAAAATATCAACATCTAACACTTTTAGCTTATATTTGTTTTAATTTCATTACATATGCAAGATTTTGTTCATTTGAAGTATCCGAGACTGGGTAGCTTAATATAATCTTGAATTTCAGAACTGATGAAGGGGTTGACTTCATATATTTCTGAAGGAGGGTGGAAGTTGTGGAACCTCACATTTCCGTATCCCTGATGGGGACGAGACCCTACACATCACTTTCATGAATGAGATGAGACCCTGTACATTGGAATTCATAATTTGAGTACGGTAAGCCTTATATGTTAACAATTCCCGAAGGGATGACACACTAGTATCCAATAGTGAGAAGGGGTTTTAAGCATTTTAGAATGTACTCGGAAAACTTGGTGAACCTGTCTGTGGTGAGGGGAGACAAGTCAAAGCCATGGTGTTGTCCCAGTACCTATTGGCTGGCAGTATGTTGCCGATTAAATACCGTATTTGAATGTTTATCAAACTTGACTATTGGTTTATATTAATTGATCACTTCCTCTAACAACAGTATGAAATTCTCTGTAGCTATAACCTTTATGAGTGAAGTACAGTATCATTTCTGTGCAAATCACTTTGGTTATATGAACACTTCCAATCTTGTCTTGAAAAGGTTGCACTGTTTCTTGTGTTTAATTCTAGTTTTAGCGCATACTTCAATGATGGTGAATCTTGTATTTTTGCATGGGTTGGGGGGATGGTGGGTTGGTAGTGATTCTCAATCCAACATAAAAAAATAGCACCTATCATCCACAAATCACATTGGGACATGAAAAAGGTATTGGCTTTCTCCCCTACACTGTGAGTAGTCAATGGGGGAGGATGAAACCCCATTAACTTCCCCATGCACCCCTAAACTCCTCCACCAACCCCTTTAACTCCCTCACCCACCTCTTTAACTCCCTCACCCACCCCTTTAACTCTCCCCACTAACCCTTTAACTCCTCCACCCATTCCCTTAACGCCTGCTCGCCTCAGTCCGGTATAAATGGATCCCTTGTTAACGTTGCAACACGTAAGAGGATTGTCAACAGTCCTCACTACAGAGTCTACATGTAAAGTTGTGTTAACACCTGTTTTCCTGGGCCTGACTCGGATGAACAGATAGACAGGCTTACAAACAGACATCCAGACAGAGAGCAATAAGAGGAGAATAAGACAGAGAGATGGGGGAGCATGGAGAGTGGTTGTGAGTGGAAGAGGGAAATGGGCAGCCACTCAGGCAGTGTGTGGGGGAGACAAATAGAAAAGTGAAAGTGAGGGGAATTTATTTTTTAATTTGCTATCTATAACAGCTAGTTTATTGTGCACCCCATACTCATCCTGTGAGCAGTAGTGCAAAAGGATTACAGAGTAGAAGTCACAAGGGGTGTATATAACAAACTCTAGTGGTCCGAATATTATACTTTTACTTTTTACTTTTATCCTTTTCGCCACTGATTAGCTCATTAGTTGCTTGGGTGTTCGTGTCTCTGTTACGTACTCTTGGCTAGTACTTGGCATTTACTGGCTCCAAAATGTATCTGTACCTGTGCCAGTGTTGGTCAAGTTTGGTCTTGAAAGAGCTCACACTCTGGGCCACCACAACAGTCTCCGGCAGATTGTTCAAAGAGTTTACAATTCTCACTCCGAAAAAGTATACAGTACCTGGTTCTTTCCTGATATTAAATACTGTATTGTTTTATTTTGCATTTTTTCGAGTTTGTCAGTGCCTTAACTGTCACAAAAGACCAGGGTTAGTGCATGGTAATCTATCAAAGATTTTATATGGCCTAGGTATATTGATTTAACAATTCTAATACTGTATTAGCACCATAATGTGGGCTGTACCCTGCTACACTTCTAAGGGGTTTCAGTCTGTCAGTAATTTGGCAGGTTAGTTGTTGTATGGCAGGTAAGGTACAAGGGATGGAAACACCAAGATATTTAAAAGAGACAGTCAGTAGTGTTGTTACCTATTTTAAACTTGGCAGGGCCACGTTTGCGGTTACCAACTTGTTTGTTGAACACCTTAGTTTTCTCAGTGGAGATAATAAGACTGAGGTTCTCACAGGCTGCGTGTACAGTAGCTAAAACAATTATCTGTGCATACTTTGTGGGAAACAATGAGACCATGGACGATAAATTTTGGTATATGAGGCTGTCACTAGTCACACGTAAAATTTCGGAGCATAACGACCCCCACCTGCACAGATATTTGTTTTAGCAACTGTACATGGTTCAGGGTGGTTTCCATTTTACGATGAGTTTTAGTGTGTAGAAGAATATCAAGTATCAGGTTTCACTAAGTCCTGCAACAGTCCATTGGCTTTCAGTGAACAACTCCCGCTCTACAAAAACTTACTTATATGAATTTTATTTTATTAATTTTCTAATGTGTTAGGTACTAAATTACAGTAGTTCCATAAGTACTAAATTACAATATAATATGTCAATTTACAGTAGCAGTCAGTTCTCCTGAAACTTATCTTTTCATAATGCAATAAATGTACTGTATTATGGAATAAATTTTTTACAATGCAGATACAAATTGGATATACATACTGTAACTTGACTGAGTAAAGTAAATAGGTCTATCAAGTAGGAACATGTGTTATCACAGACTGTGCTTTACCTTAGTGTCAACTTTGTTGCTATTAATTATAATAAGTGGAAAGAGTGTGAAGCGTTCAGGTGGTGGAAGTGAAGAGAAAAAAAGAAAAGCTTTTACTCTTGAACAAAAACTGTTGTCAGACTGACTCCACCTCCTCCTCCACCACTCTAACCCCCCTGAACTACCTTTACACTGCAGCATGTTTATAACTTGTCTGTACTTGTTTGGGGAAAAAATACTGTACATATAAACTTATTTAATACTCTAAAGTGGCTTAGAAATAAAGAAAATATAATATAAACTATTTAATAATAAAAATTAAAAGCATACCGGTAGGTGTACGTATATGTGTATATATTACTGTACCTATAAGGGGAACCAGAATATACGTGAATTTGCACTTATGCTGGAACTCAGGATCGTAACCCTCGCATACATTAAGACCCTACTTTACTGTACAGTATACTGTACTACTTGTATCCATCTGACTACCTGTATTAAGGATATAGAAACAGTGTTAAAGTCCTCTCATCAATACAATTTATTAAAACAAAATACTACAAATGCATTTATACTGTAATTATCCTACATGTAATTAAAGTTGTAAATCTGTTTCTTACATAATTCTGAGTTGTAGTGAAAGACTGTATTCAAGAATTCATATTATTAAAAAGATATTCTAAAAAAAATAGAGAAAATACTGCAATATTTATTGATAATATTTTCATTTGCTACTAAAAGTTTCTTGCACAAAAAATAAAAAAATAATCAAGAACTGTACATGATGAAGCCACACATCAAAAATGACACAAAATTATTTACAAAACATATTAACAAATTACTTTAAAACAATGTAAATACAGTATTGTACTGTATAAAGTTCTGAGACTTCAATTCATTTGTTGTCAACTTCATTAACAATAAGCATTGAACTCTCTGATTCTTCTTTCTCTACTGTTGTCTCTTCATCCGAGTCATAACGTGCACCAGTGTCTGGGGGCAGTTCATGAGTGGCCATGACTCCAGGTGCTTCACCAATCCCTGCGACAGCTTGAATAGTTGAGCAAACCTCAGAGTACAGCTGGTGCACTAGACTACTCATATGAGTAACATCTTTTACTACCACAGGCTTATCTTGAGGGAGCTGAGTGTAAGGTCGGTCAGTAGGTATGTATTCCCATGGGGCTAAATGTAACTGTAGTGGACGCTTCGCAAGAATAGAAAATGCTGGTTGAAGTTCATAACAGTTCTTGAAGAGTGAAACACGAGCAAATATGTAGAGGCCAAGCCTGGCACGTGACATGGCGACAACGAGACGTCTCACATCCCTGAGGTGACCTACGGCACGTGTCCTAACGAGGGACAGTAGGATGTAATCATTTTGTTGGCCTTGGTATTTATCCACAGTACTGATCTTGTGAGGGCGACCAAACAGTGGATTCCGGGCACATCTCTGTTCAACCACATCACGTAACAACTCTTTTTGGCCATTGTAAGTGGTTAGCAATGAAATTTTTGATGCTGGACATCCTATCAGCCTCATATACATATACAAATGAACTACATACTCTGCCTCAGCTAAGTTCTGGTAGAAATATTTTCGTGGCTCTGACTCTCCACGCCCTTCAAGGTCATCAACATTGATAAGCTGGTACTCATAAAATATTCCAGCATTAGCAATGCGAAATTCTGGCCATGAAATTACATGAGGCAAGTCACCCAAGTTTTTATATCTCCAGTTGTAAAGTGCACAAATCGAAGGACGAGCACGTCCCTGAGCATCTAGCTGAACTGTTGGAACACCCAACCTTACAAACCGCGTGAACAAGCTCTGCTCACAGTTGCTGTACTTTTGAAAAGCCATATTTTTGATGACAGGTGGCAACTGATGATGATCACCGATCATAACCCAACGTTTGAGACGATTGCGGCCATCTTCTGGATTTTGTAGAAGCAATGGAATGAATGTTTCAATTTCTAGAATCTGGGCACTTTCTTCCATCAAGATGTTATCAAACTGAAAACCCAAATCTACAAGCTCTCGACGTTTGAGAGCAGCATGTGTGCACGTCATGGCAATAATTTTAGCTTCCTTAACCAGCAAATACCTTGTACGATCAAGACCACTCCTAAGCATTTCAAATGCACGGAATTCTTTTAATTGTGTAAATATATTTCCTAGGTATCGGAAGCACCCCTCAGCAATTTCCATATCTTCTTCATAACTTTTCCCTTTGAACAATGGTTGTGGTGCATTACTAAAGAAAACATGGAAAGGAAATAGTTCATTTATTTGTTGAACATTAACTGGCTTGCCAGGAGTGGCAGTAACCAAACTAAGGTAACGTTCCCAGCGAGCTAAAACATGTTGCAGGAAAAAGTAACCGGCCGTTTCACAGGAAGCGCCCATCTCACCAGCTACACCGAGTGATTCCTTGAGGCGCGTTACTTCATCTAATAACTCAAGTCGTTTACTGAGAACGTAGTTGACTCGGCCATACCGACTGAAGTCTTTTTCCGTTTCCAAGGCTTCTTCACCATGACCTAAACGTAAAAGATGCCGCTCATCAACATCCAGGGCAATGACCTTTTCAAAAAGCTGGTTAAGAGCCTGATTAGAGTGGGTGACAACAAGGGTTCGTTCAGCTGGGTTATTATGATATATGTTGGAAATAATCTGTACAGCAACATCCGTCTTGCCTGTGCCTGGAGGTCCCACTACCATAGTTAGACCAGGCTGCATACCAGAGCGAATGGCTTCCACTTGAGTGGGTGTGAACTGCACCCGGTTCTTACGTGGTACAGTATATGGATAGGGACCTCGACTTGGTACAACATATGGCTCCACGTGAATCACTTTCTCTACTTTGTTATCCTCTTCCTCAGCTGGTCGCTTACTCGACTTTTGATCTTCGAAAGATAGTTTGAATGGAGGCCGCATAACAGCTTTTAAATTATGATTAATGGTATAGCCTGGAAAACTCTTCTTCAGGTGATCAAAACCCAGGAAAGTGTCATTGAAATCTAAAGTGGCCAGAGCATTTTCTCTATGTGAATAATGAGCAGCTCCAGGATCACCATATCCAAGAATGATGTCCAACAACCAATCTGGTACAACACATTTTGTGTTCATCAAGTCACGGATAGTTTCTAGGACAGCTTTGAAATTGTTCTCCTTGGGTTTCCTTCTCATTAAGACATTGAAGGTCTCATATACATCTTCACCACCATCATTGGATTTAATATTGTCCATGTCAATCTTATACTGATTGCAGTCGAGCCAAACACGGAATGTTCTGGTCTCTCCTTTCAGCTCTGGTTTAGGCTCTGGTCCTTCCTCAATAACTCGACCATTTTCATCCAGCATGCCCTCCACCTCACATCCACGGATGTACCTGATACCCCATTCATCTGGAAAATATCCTTCAGGATTAGGGAATGCCATTGGGTGGATGATGGAAAGGAGGAGACACACATCATGCTTCCTCAAAGCTTCCCATTCACTTTTTATCTCTCTTCTTACACTCAAATTAACTGTGATGTCTGCTCGAACTCTTGATGGTTTATCTTCCCCAACATTGGGTTTAGCCACTTCACACACGGCAAAATTTACAATAGGCTGTGCCATACGAGCCCATCCCCTGAAAACAACATTTCTATCTTCTGCTGACCATGGATTCAATCTCATCACAATGTCTTCTATGTCCTGACGAATTTCATATGTTGACTCTAATCTAAACAGGTCAAAGTTCCTCAGAAGATAATCATGCAAAGTTAGGAATTGCAGATTCAGTTTAGGTAATGCCAAACAAGCATCACCAGAGAAATACTCTGAAGGAACAATGTTATCATCCCAAATTATCTGTTCTGTTGGATATAGTGGCATACGATTTATTGCTTCTAGCTGTGAGATACGTCGCTGGTATTTCCAAAGCATCGATTCTATCAGATATTTTCTATTGCATTCATTTTCATCTTCTTTAGGAAGCAGGTGAAGTAACTTACATAAGTTCTTCAACTCATCATCTTCTAGCTGTTCTACAAATTGTCTTAATGTTTCTGTGTCATCAACTGCAGCCACACTGGAGAAGCTGAACTGTGTCAATTGGGGAAAGTTTCTAAATGTAATGCTTTGTACTCGCTTCACCTGATTATAGTGAATTTTCATCACATCTAGATCAGAGAGGGGTTGTCCTGTGTTATCATTTATCTCAAATTGTCCAAAAACCTTTAATATATGCAGTAACTGTGAAAACAACTTACCCTCTTCTCTGGTAGCCAGTGAAGATAACTGACATTTAACAAGTAGGTTGCAAGAATGCAGAAGGGTGTTAAAAAACCTTCTTGTAGGTAACTGAGACTCGAGGTCAATCATGAGTTCCAGAAACCTTTCACAGTAGTGAACAACATCTGTTTTAACTTCCTCCTCTCCTGCAGGTATGGTTGATAATTTTTTGAGGAATTGCTGCATGAGGGAATACAAGAAATTGGTATCAAAATCAAACTTCTCTAACTCTACACCTGAAAGCTTCTTTCTGTGGCGTGCTGTTCTCTTCAATGCCTTTGACCAGTTGGGGAATTCTTTTAGAACGGCTTGAAGCTGACCTTCTGAAAGGCACTCTAAGATGTTATAAGATACAGTGTGGCTAATTCCATTACGTATGAGGTCTGTTTCAATACTGTTATATAAATGGTTGAGAAATACTACCACGTGAGTTTGTTCTTTCTGAGAAAATTTGTCGGTGGAGTCCAAACATGCTTTCATAAGATGCCTCAGAAAGTCACTAAAAGGTTGTGGGTGTTTCACAAATGAATCCCAGGCAGGAACACGTTCACGAAATTTCTCATTAACTAGGATGACAACAGACATAAGATGAGCAGAGGAAGCATTCTCTGAGTAGTTGGGCCAGATATAATTTTCCAAGTATTGACTTAGTTCTAACACAACAATGCGCCGCGTGGCAAAATCAGTCGCTCTAACTTCACTTTCGTAGACATCATCAATCACTTGGGGGTCAAAGGGAAGATGGGAGTCTCTGGTGTCAGGTGACCAGTACTGCTGTGCCAAGAAAGTCACACGATCAGCACTGATTTGGTCAACTGTTAGCCCCTTCATTTTTCTTCTTATACCAATGTATCCTTCATATGTTTGTACTGTAGGTGTACCAGTTATCTGGAAAGTAAAATGGAAATAATCAATGTACAGAATATATAGCTAATACTGTTGCTATGGGAAACATAATCGACGAAACATAAACAAATACTGTACATAAAATTTTTAGAATACTTTATAGTACAGGGGGTTCCTGACTTACAAACGCCTGCCCATACATACAAGGATAAACTTTAAATTTACAGCATTTTATATCCGTGACTTATCTTTTACTGTATTTGTCATTCTATCTCTTCTTTTCTCTTAAATTAATTGATTTTAGATGTACATATATAAGGGCTTAGGCTATGATATAGTGGGATTTTAAACATTGTTCTGTAAGTACGGTATGCACGTATTCAGACTTACGTATATTTCCGACTCAAGAACCTCCTCAGAAACGGAACCCGTTTATAACCCTGGGGCCCCCTGTACAGTATTTTCTAGAAGAAAATCCTGGGGTGTGAAATATCACAAGTCTATCCTCAACAAACATAGTATGTTTAACACCATTCAAATATTTTGGGTTGCTGGAATAACAACTATCTTGCAATCCTACCCCAGTGGTCACCAAGAAACTTCTCAGAAACCTAAAACTGGCCTTTGGTGCACCAAGAAACACTCATTGAAAAGAGGAGAAAAGACTATATAGCAAGGATGCAAATTCCCATGTGCCAACTTACCCGAGGTGACCAAAGTAACACGACGAGAAAATCTGACTACATTACTTACCGTAGCTGTTTAGCTGTCACCCAATTGGCAAGTTGGCCAGCAGTAAATGATTAATATTCATTAAGTTTTGTAAAGCTGGATTTAATAATGTTAGATTAGTTTGGTTAGGTAAGGTTAGGATTAGTTAGACTAGATTTATAATTCAATTTTATTAATGTGACGAGTGGCCAAGTGTCTGGAGTGGTGAAATGTCCAAAAACCAGTTGGTCAAAAAATTTCATTGGCAAATAGAATTTCAGAGTTTTTAGTTATTGTCTGTCACTTAGCATCTGTTAATATTACACATGGACAATGACATGTATTGCACATATAGCCTTTATCAAATTGTTACTGTAACTAGTTGGCAAATATAAGACAAGCATACAGATGACTGCAGTCAGAGCTGGCTCTAGGTGAAAGTGGATGCTTAGGGCCCCAATCCCTAGGGCACCCCACTTGCTACTGTATCTCTAGAGGACAGATTCACAACACTGGTTCAAGTGAAGGAGGAGTTTGGACTAATGTTAATCTTCAACAAAATATTGTATGGGAATGTAAACTGAGCTCTAACGGCGAGTCAGGTACAGGTATTGATGAAGAGCAACTAGCAAAAAAATTCAAATTTGTCTGATTTGCCTCACAAAACATGCCAGCAATGGAAGTAGCTACTGTACTGTACTCTCTTTAATGAAATAAAGTGAAAATAACTCGAAAACTCAATTTCCAGCAGAAACACTATATTTTTTCTGCTCAAACACCCTATATATGAATCGCTATAAAGTTCCGTGCATGTTCAATACAAAATATTAACTCTTTTTCTTTGTTCTTCGGTTAAATAAGGAAGGTTGTTATATTATTAAGACCTTCCAAAGAGGTTAGGTAAGGTTTTTTAATTTTTGGGGTGTTTTAACCCACATTTTCCCTCATCGTCAAAGCCCTACCCACTTTGGAAGAAATCACTGTTGTTCCTAGTGTTATAAGGTTTACATTTCCATGACCGGCTAAGTTCCTACTAATGCTATTACCTTGAGTGCACTCATGACTGGCTACTCGTCCATTACTGGCGAACAATGCGAGAACTATATTAGACAGTGACTGGCGGCATTTGGCATTTATTTCACCGTGAGTCAATCATTGTGTAGCTATAAACATATCTAACCATATTTCTGTTATGCACGAAAACTTATCCTGACAAAATAGGGGACATTTACTAGAACCTAATAGAACCTGACCTAACCAACCAAAGAAACCTACCTAACCTTACTTAATTTCCTAACCAGGGGGCAGACCCCCATCATATTAAACAGAAAGTACATAGCCAATCAGAGTGCACTCACGGTGAAATTGCGTTAGTTGGAACTTAGCCGGTCACGGCAAAATATCCACTACGTTATTAATTTCCCATTACGGCCATTAACAAATCTTTACCTTTTCCTACCCTGACAAATAACGCAGCTCTAGCCCAATAAGGTGATACTATCCTTACTAATAAGGTGGTACTATGCTAACTAATAAGGTGACAATCCTGACTAATGGGGTATCACAATGCCAATTAACAAGGTGGCACTGCTCACAAATATCGTATCACTATCCTAATAAGATGGAAAAATCCTGATATATTAGGTACCAGAGCTTTTTTACACTTTCACCTGGCAGTAATTCATCAGATAAAACTTTACTCAATCTACAAGTTATCATATAAACCAAAGTTTACCTGTAAATCCTCTTGTGTGTGTATATCAGAGTTATCTCCGGGGTTAGCAACACCTTCTCCTCCCCCTTATTCTTATTTTATTAACAGTTCTTGGTGAACATATCAATATACTGTAAGTTCACATTCAAACTACACAAGATTTGAAGACAAGTTGGGTTTAGTGAACACAATGAGGAATGGCCATGTTTACAACTTGTTCGTGTCTTCAACTGTTGCACAATTGGTAAAGGGATGTTGATATTACGCAAATGATCATAAAATTACATGTATTGCGCAATAAAATTATTAAAAATATATTTTAGGTCATTTTTATTTACATAGCTTTAACAGTTTTTTGTTGAGTGGTCATATGATATTACAAAAAAGTTTCAGGAATCGGACAAGTGCCGAGTATATGCATACGTTCTGGGAAAATATTTTCCCTTTATTTATGAAATTTGGAAGTATCCTGGACAAAGTTGTTCTCTTGTTTTTTTTTAAATTTATATCCATTTGTATAACACCAATGAATAATACATCCAGTGGACCAATGGCAATAGTATGCGGTGGCTCGTATACTGTACAGTCTCCAGGGTGCTCGGAGCTTGTAGTACAGTTTGCGAGGCAAACTGTACTACAAGCTCTGCCAATAAATTTGTTAAACTTAAAAATGTATCGGTGATTATCGGTCAAGTTGGTTCCCTCCGTGAGACAACTAGACACAGGGGTGACAGGTCTCCCAGCACCCTGGAGCCTGTACAGTACACGAGCCACCGATACAGTTTCAGAGGTTTTAAATGTAGTATAAAGCATTATATGAATGAAAATCTTGCATATTCGTTTTGACTGGAGACTTGCAACTCAATACAGTACTTGATTTGAGATTCAGCAGTAAATACATGAAATTTGAATGGAGACTAGACAAACATAAATGTAGACATGTGTCTGAAAAACGCACTTAACCCCCCCCCCCTACACTAACGCTATTTAAAGAGAAATGGTACCAGAGCAGTGGAAATAGTCTAATTGAAATTCGCTAATTAATTAATTTTGGAAAATTGAGCTGCATTTTAAAAAATTGCGTTTTTATCAAGGATATATATATTAAAAGTGGTCCAAAACAAACTAGTTTTCCCTGTAAGGCAGTGACTTATTATCATCTGAAAATTCATGTCACGGGGAGCAAAATTGACGTTGGCTAACACAAGTCACTAAGAGAATACTAATAATGAAAGTGAATGATTGCGAGTAATTATCTGTTGTGAGGCAACTTTAGTAGGTACTAAGGGATCCATATTCTCTCATATCCTCTTAAAGTTATCCAATAATAGCTCAGTAGGTCAATATATTGATAAATTTAGATATTTCAACCAGAAAGAACACCAGATAAGATATGCTTAAAGGGCTGCTGTAAAATATTAAAATAAGCTATTCATATCAGCTGATGGAGTGAAATGAGAATCTAAAGTTATTTGAAAGTCTTTAATTAATAATATCATGTATCAACACACACAATATGTTGCTAATTGTAATTATATTTTTATGATGTACTGGACGTATATCAGATTTTCTATATTTTAGGTGGTAAATAAGTAGTGAAGTACTACTGTAAGTCACCGAGTGTTGTGGGTAGTGGTGGTGTGTTAGTGACGGACAGATTTATTATAATAATGGGAAGACTACTGGGATTTCGTATCTAAGATAAGTTGTGAAGTCACCGACATCTTATTGATATGGTAATTGTACAGAGGAGTTGTTAGTATAATTAGATATAAGGACTGTCAGTCGCTGTAATAAAAGTGTTGCTTCATTCCGAGAAAACTGAAAGTCTATTTTACTTACACACTGTAGTGACTGTGCTCATGGACATGTGTGTACGATGTAACTTTTCCAGGGGGATGGAAAAAATCACCTAAAGCACAAAATCTCCGTATTTTTTTATATGTAGTGGATATATTGCCGTGACCTACTAAGTTCCAACTAACGCTATTTTACCGTGATTGTACTCTGATTGGCTAAGTACTTTCTGCTTAATATGAGGGGGGGGTGGTTAGGTAAGGTAGGTTTTTTTTTTTGGTTGGTTAGGTCAGGTTCTATTAGGTTTTAGTAATGTCACCTCTTTTATGATGATAAATTTCCATGCACAGCAGAAATCTGGTTAGGTATGTGTACAGCTACACATCGATCGACTCACGGTGAAATATATGCCAAATGCCGCCAGAGTCACGGTCAAATAAAGGAATAAAGTTCTCGCGTTGTTCACTGGTAATGGATGGTTAACTATTCAGAGTGCACTTAAAGTAAAATAGCATTAGTAGGAGCTTGGCCAGTCATGGCAAAATATCCACAGCCTTTTTTTATGTCTCTCAGGGTTAGGTTATGTTTGGTTATAAGGAATGGTAATGTCTGAGAACAGCACTACCACCAGAAGGAATTGTTCGAATTCATTCATTTTTTTCCACATGTTCTTATCATTATAGTATTTTAAAAGAGGCTACATTTACTAGAACCTAATAGAACCTGACCTAACCTACCAAAGAAACCTACCTAACCTTATATAACTTCCTAGCCATATTAAACAGAAAGTAATTACTGTATCTTGATATCTGGTACCAATGAAAGCAACTATGTTGAAGTGTCATAGTGTAATTTTATGTTTTTAGTGGACGTGAGATTACACTGGACTGAGTGGGTTGGTTGTATACAAGCAGACTATGTGTGGTGACGGCAGATTGTTCAGGTTATTTACGGTAAATAATTTCTTCACGTACAAAGCATGTAGAGACATCATTTCAGTGTCATATGATCAATATTTCATTGTGGTTTACCCCACAATTTCCCTCATCCTTCTTACCATGCCCAATACAAGTGATTTATGATTGTAGATAGAGAAAAACTAAACTAAAAAATACTCTCATGTCCACAAAAAAACGTAAAATTACACCAGGCCACTTAAAGACAATTGCTTTCGTTGGTACCACATATCAAAGTACAGTACTGTAAGTTTTTTCTGTTTAATATGTGGGGGGGGGGGGAATCCACCCTCAGCTAGGAAGTTAGGTAGGTTTCTTTGGTTGGTTAGGTCAGGTTCTATTAGGTTCTGTGCATTGCTGTACTATCACCCAAAGAACATCTGTGGATAAAATGAACTAAATCGAACAACCCGTTCTGGTGTTAGCCATCTGTTCCAAGATTACCATAAAACTTATCCCTGGTGTACATGGACTGCATCACAAATATAATAGCTCTAAATAAACATATAAGCTGTGTTTGTCAATATTTACACAACTTGGTTCGAACTTAGAGTTTTAGAATTTCTACATATAAAATTATAGGGCAAATTGCAATAGAAAAATAGGAGTGAAGAGGAAAAATGACATATTCTTTGGATCTTGTAAGAATTTATCAATTATGTAATTTCTGTAGGAGTTTTTGCTTATTGTCACAAATCTTCTTTCAATGAACATTCATTATGCGGTATTATTATCGTTTTGGTCATCCAGCGAATTTTAGGATTATAAGTTAGGTTAGGTTGAAATTATAGTTTTCCGATGGTTTTTTATGACAATTCTGACCTTCATAATTTTAATTTCCCAAATGGTGGATGGCCAAAACGATAATTACCCATTATGCACAGTCCAGATAAACAATCTTCTGCCATCATTGATCTCAACCAGGTTTTTACCCTTTTCATTGTGCTGAGTGATCTCTTTAGTGTGCATGTTGTCACGGGTCATGTCAGAGAAATAATAATTGCTTATGTAATAGAAGGAAATAGATCAGTGTGTCCAAGCAAATCCTGGAGTCCATTATCTTGGTTCTTCTTTTCAGAGGGGTCCTGGGGGTCTGAACCACCCCCCTCTTCATCAGAAAATTCCAATACTTTTTTCTTTAATGCAGTATTGTACTCAAGTATTTTTGTATAGTAAAAGGTAATTACTATTAACCTCAGAATATCTCCTAATATCAAGTGCACATGGCCTCAAAATGCCCATGATACTGGTCAGATTTAAAAAAATTTCTGGGGGGGGGGGGGTTACAGCTACCCCCCAAATCCCCCAGCTGGGTGGATTCTCTATGCTCACCATGTTTCCCCCACCTGCAACTTCTTGGACCCCCCCCCGGATATTCCTTTATCCGCCCCAGCTTTTGAGACAAAATTTCAAATGTGGGAAAAAAGTCACAGGAAATATAGTTGCAGATTAGTTAGATTTTAATTTTTCAACCAAACCCAACCCAACCTAATCTAACCATTCCAACCTAACATAACTATCATTACCTAACCCAACCATCATTAACCTAACCTAACCAACCTAACCAACCCAACCCAACCCAACCCAACCCAACCCAACCCAACCCAACCCACCTTAGCCTTTTAGAGGACAGGGGAGCTCTCTCAGTTGAATAAAATCATCTGGCATTAGCTACAATACAGTAGTTGTATACTGTACAGTATATGATCCATGCATGTGTGTTGGCCCCTTGTTTTGCTTCTTCTGTGAATTTCTGTGGTTTTTACTCTGTTGTCTGGTTTATATAAAGGTTAAAGTTAGGTAAAATTGATAAAAAACAAAGGTATAAAGAAAAGTGAAGATGGGTTAAGGCCTTTCCCCTTCTCGTGTCAGAATTTAAAGATACCGGTACCCCACAGAATTCCCTTCTTTGTTAAGGGAGACATATAAACCTACATGAATTTCACTGAATTTTCCATTTCACAGGACGATGATGACAGTAATGTTACAACACATGGACGCTCCAGAAAAATTCCACCCCCTGTACCGAAAAAGAAGCTCAAGAAAGCCCATGTTACTTCAGAAGTTAAATATGACAGTAGTTCTCAGGAATCTTTACTGTCAGACTCCTTTCTTAGTGTGCCAAGAGAGGAATTGGTCGCTTGTGATGACTTAACAAGACTTCCAATTTTATATGATGATATAGGTTTGTAAATAGTTTCATGTCTCTTTTCAAGTGAGCAAGACAAACTGATATGGTAGTAGCTTCCTTACATATGTATTTTCAAATTAATAGCCTAACCAGTACAGTTCATAATTTCTTGTTAAACAAATGCAATAACTTTCTAATTCTCAGAACATGCACAGTACATTATTGTACTCACACACCCACAGACTCACACAATGTGATACAGTGTACTATAGTTCAGGGGTATTTCCACACTAACCTGGTCTGTAAGCCACACCCCTCGTCTATAGCTACAAATAGCTGATTGGTTCGTAGAAGTTGTTTTGTGTAGCTGTCCATTTATTCATACTAAATATGTTCACAATTGGTAAGCAGACCTGTTATTCTCTAAAATAATGTTAAATAATTGGACTATCAAAATGCAAGTGATCTTGAGGCATTAGCACAGAGACGATTTTTGGAAATTTTAAATATTTACCATAGAAGGTCGAAGTTAAAGATGAAAATCACTTTCGAGTGCAGTCTTTTCATATTTCTTTGTTTTGTACCAAACATAAACAAACAAAAACAAATGATCCCAAAAATATAGCACAATAGGTAATGAACTACAATTTGTTTGGCTGTATATATCCCAAATTATTTATATAACTGATAAAACTCGATATAAATACGTACTTATATACGTGCAGTCCGTGAGGAGGTAAAACGCTCAGGGGAAGAGCCACTGGACTTCATGGCCAGATGGACGGGTGATCAGTTGGACACCTGATTCATACTGCCAGTACGGTAGAGCTCGCATTAGAATACTATAACACACAAATTAACTATACCTGGAGAAACCTTTCCACCTGAACATACACTGATTCTCTTTGGAATTTTCGATACAATACAAAGAATACTAACTGATTGGTAATTACTACATTAGACCTGTCGCCTTTCTTGTAGAAAGGTGTTACTCTGGCAAACTTATACTCATCTGGTACAGAATTGGTGCTGAAGGAGAGGTTAATTAGATGTGTTATTGGTGTCTTTAATATAGTGGTACCACACCTCAAAAACTTGGCTGGAATGCTACCAATACCTGTGCTCTTGTAGGGGTCTAACTACTTTAGAACAAAGTCCTCTGTCACTGTGTGGATTTCAATATTGTACTATCTTGAGTGTTTCCTTTCTCTCTGAAGTGGGATTTAAAAGCATCTGATCCCGCACTAATTGTTTGAGGCTATCAGTAGTTGTTCAAGTAAAGATTAGGCAACTGATGTATTGAAGGAATTAAAGTGGTTTGCAACTTCAGATGCATTGTGACAGAGCTCATCATTGATGTTTAACACTACGTCGGAACGTTCTTTTGGTTTGTTGCAGTCCCAGCATTTTCTAAGAACACAACCATCAATAAAAATGGGGGCAACTTATATTCTTTTTTTAGCTATAGTGACAGCAATTGTCAGATGCCTTACAGTTATATCTGAGCCAAAATTAAAATTAATATTTTTACCTTGTTAGGGGTACCGGGTATACTTTAAATTCAGGCATTAGTGTACATAATATTGGTGAAGGAAAGGATTTTATTTGATGTGTACAGTATATGATTTTATAGTTATTAATATACAGTATTCTACTTCTTGTTTTCAGTTTTAGAGTGCATAATCTTGCGTTATAATGAGAATGCATTCTACACATGGGCTGGTCCAACCCTGGTGGCAGCTAACCCGTGCCGTTCTTTGGACCATCTGTATACTTTGTCTCAGATAGAGCATCACCATGACCAGGTTAAGGTAAGCTCATGGGTATTTTTTTAAGATATGACCTATTATGAGTTTTCCACCTCATAAGATATCTAAGAAATGAATTTTGTCACAAATTGATGATTGTCTAACTTCACCCACAGTCTTTTCCTCCTCTTCTTGACCTACAGTCTTCCTTTTCTTCCTAATTCTTTTTTAATAACTCTGTATTGTACTTCTGTATCACTTATTTTCCTTCTCTGGCTTTTCACTTAAAAGAAATCCTTTTCCCCCCAAACAAGTCTACAGTACAGAACTTCCTTTTCTTGCTTTTTCTACATATACAGGTTGACAATCCCTTATCCGAAATCCTTGGGGCCAGAGGCATTTCGGATTTCGGAATTTTTCGGTTTTCAGAATGGTTAGGGTTTTTTTTTTTCTTTTTTTTTTTAATGTGTATTAGCCCACCCGGATATAGATCACTGACCCACATTAGGGCCTGGGGGGGGGGCGAAAATATAATAAAAAAGTATAATACATGTAATAATAAATAATAATTCATTGGTCTAGGTCGTGTTTCTCACTTTTGATCTTTTTTCATTCTTGTATTTCTTTATTATTATTATTATTATTATTTTATTATTACAGTATTATTGTTATTATTATTAAATCTATTATTATTATTTTATTTTGGTATATTTTTATTAAAATTTTTATTTACTATGAATAATTATTATAATTATTATTACTATTACATTTTTGCCCCCCATGCCCTGATGTGGGTCAGTGATCTATGCCCGGGTGGGCTAATCCCTGTTATAAAAAAAAAAAAAAATTGCCCCCCCCAAAAAACTTTCGGTTTTCAGAGCTTTTCGGTTTTCGGAATTTCGGATAAAGGGTTGTCAACCTGTAGTACAAGGAAACATATAGGAATATCCTGCCAGGTAATGGTAAGTATCCAGTAACTCGCCAGATTCTTCTCTTATCTGGCCAATATCAACCATTTTGTTGCCCAAGTGTTATAAAGTATTGAACACTTGCAAATGAAACTATCCTTTAGGCCCTAATATCTTGCAACCTTTCCAGAGTGGACTGGACAGACGTGATGCACATGTGTACAGTATTGCCGGTGTAGCTCATCATCGACTCACTCATGACCTTGGTTGTATAAATCAAGCTGTTTTGGTATCAGGGGAAAGTGGTGCTGGAAAGGTAGTGTTATATTCTGTTTATAATTGTCATATTTAACATCTCTTAATTTGCTCCAATATTTCGTGTATTTCATTATATTGTATTTTAGCTTCTAAGGTCTGTGATTACACCATACAGTATTATTAAAGTTATTTTAATGGTCGCTCAAAATTGCATGGAGAAAGTCACGGATTGAATGGTTGGAGCAAGATCTTAAATTTAAATTTCTATGATTATTTCCTTCAAGAGGACTTACTAGAATGATATATCAGAGAATTTGGTAGATAGATAGATAACTTAATAATTCCTTTAATTGCCAGACTATATCTGCACGCTACATGTTGGGATACTTGACGCATGTTGAGACAAAGTTTCCTCAAGTTCCTCGATCACCACTGAAAGGTGTGTGGGAGGACAAGGAACCTGAGGACATCCTGAATAGGATTTTAGCCTCTGACCCTATCCTTGAAGCCTTTGGTAACTCTGCAACACTTCGCAATGAGAATTCCAGCAGGTATGATTGGAATTTGTTAGTGCTAGGGAGATGGTTTATTGTGATGTTCAGGTAAAGATATTATCTAGGGAAAGTACAGTACTTACAGTGTTTCCAGGAAATATTTCTTGTATTTTGCCTTGCAATGATGTAGAATATTGTTTGCATGTTATACAGCATGCCCTTCAAATTTAATTTGCGAACCTCGATTATTCGCGGATGACACCCTGGATGTACCCAAGAACACCTAGCAGTACTGTACAGCAGGAATAGGCTTGCAAGATTGAAAAATTGTGTACTAGGGTACTGTATACATGGTACCGTATATCCATGATCAGTGTTTATCTTTGTTTCATTTCAGATTTGGTAAACTTATTCGTCTACAATATGGGGGCAGGCAGTTGCGAGGGGCAGAGATTGACACTTACCTCTTGGAGAAAACCCGAGTCACTCACCAGTCAGAAGAAGAATGCAACTTCCACATATTTGACCAGGTTGTTTGAATTTTTTTTTTAATGGTTGCTAGACATATTGACCAATTGAATTAATATATGTCTGAGTTGATTCAGATTTTTTCTGGGACAAAGTGTTTATTTGATATTCATCTTTATCTATATCTCTTTTATTCAAATCAATTGTTTAATGAAACGGTATACATATTTAAGCCACATTCCTTTGCATTCTTTCTAATCTACTTTAATCTGATATGAAACTTCTACCTCAACATTTTGTGAAAATTCTGAGTTATTAAGAACTTTTCTTCTTAATGAGGGGAATTTTGGTAAAGATTTTAGGAGATGCATGTTGACACATGGCCTCTGAATGAAGTAGTGAATCTGGAATATGTTCAAAACTTATAAAATCCAGATCGTGCTCAGACTCCAGATATAAATTCTAAAACTAATGTGTCTGTTTATATCAACAGGTTGTAGCTGGCATCAGGTCAGGGATAATAAAAGATCTGATGCCCAATATTGATGAGAAGGTCATCACACTATCAATAGAAACAATTGATTCTGATCTCTCAAATCTTCAAGAGACTCTGCAGGCTTTCAATCAGCTAAATTTCTCACAAAGCCACCAGATCCACATATTCCAGGTGAATGACATGGAAAGTTAATAGACAAAGGTTGAATGGTTATAGAGGATTTATTGGACCTGACATGCTGGTAATGGGGATTGTGAGGCTTGGGTTTGGAAAGGAAACAATACTGCAGCAGAGTGGTAAAAACATAGAGGGAAATACTTGAAAGTTAGAGAATAAGGTAAATGAGATATATTGGTCTCGTAGTTAGGGATGAGGGATGGTAGAAAATTTAATGGGTAAAATTAAGGGTAGGAAGGCCAGGGGAAGGTAGAGACTGGGGTGAGTTCATGAAATTAGAAGTTATGGTCCCCAGAGGTGCAAAATCTGAGAGAACTGGTAAAGACAGCCTGCAGACATTTTGAGTGGAGGACCGTGGTTGATAACTCTGATACACAAGGGTGCCATTGTGAGAGATTAAGTTATAGAGATAGCTTATGTATAATGGTTTATTGTGTTAACTGTTTATATTACAGATTACAGGTACTCCTCGACTTACGACCTACTCGACTTACGACCACCTGTCCATACGACTGCCGCAGTCGTATAAAATATTTTTCAAGTTATGTATTTTCGAGTCTCGGCGTTAGTGATCGCGCTGTGTACTGACAAAATTTTCGTTTGTAATTCCCTTTAAAATGGCTGGTAAGCGTAAAAGTGAGAGTTCTCGTGGTGCTGAGAAGAAAAAGAGACTCCCAGTTTAGATTTTCTATGTATTATTTTTGCATTTTCAACTTACGACCAATTCGACTTGCGACCAATTCGACTTACGACCTGGTCGTCGGTCCCTAACCCCGTTGTAAGTCTAGGACTGACTGTACTGTATTTGATATTAATTGTCCCTGCAGCCCCCAAAGCTTGACCTCGACTTAACGGAATCCCCCCCATTACTGACACGTTGCTGCACCAACGTGTTCACTATAAAGATGTCTCACTGTAGCCTTCTCTTTTTCCCACAGGTTATTGTAGCCTTGCTTCACTTGAGGAACATTACCTTCGCTCAAGATGATGGAGGACAAAATAAGTGGACTGTCAATAAACAAAGTAAAGGTATCACATTTCTAGGCCAATATATCTAAGATGTTATGTATCAGTACAGTACTATTTTTACAATTTTATTTTATTTTACATTTTAGTCTGAGGTCAAGTGGTATATCCCTGAAGACACTCAGTTCTAGGATATAAACAACCACATTACTATTTGCCTGACTATTCTCATTTTCTCCCCTCTTATGCCTTCACTATTCAGCATTTACACGAGTGCATCCTGTTAATGTTCATACCAGTAACCTTGTAAACCTCTCCTCTGGCCCTGTGATTGGCCTTCAGGTGCTCTTCCTTATCACTATCCATCTTTTAGGCCTTATATAAATGGCTCTATACAAATGGATTTAAAGGCATTATAAACATCTTTCAAAAAGAAAAAGATGTATTAGATAAAAACAGAACTTTATTTAAATGCGTGATGTGTTGTTTTATTTTTATTTTTTTAAATTAGTTACTATGATTACTTTGGTGAATTGGAAAAAATATTGTGATTTTTTATTTGTAATTTACAGAATGTATGGAGAGCTTAAGAGTAGCTGCATTCTTATTGGGGTTGAATGAAGACAAGCTGGTTGATACTCTCACCATCCATACCTTCAGTGTCAGTAGTGCTCGCAAGGTTAGTGTCAGTTTTTACAGTTTCATGGGTAATATTTTAATTATCCTTTATATTACAGGTTATCATATTGATTGTTGGTTATGTTACAGGTTAGTACAGCACAGTTTATCAATTATTGTATTAAAAATTATTAGTTATTGTTTGTGTTATAGTTTATTTTTGCATTACATGTTATTGTATCTTGTACAGAGGCTCCATGCTACATTTAACCTGTTATAAAGAAATATTAGCTACTGATAGAACACTCTGGGTTTTGTTTAACACTTTGCATAATAGTGGTATAGTATGTCAATTTTACACCTTGCTAACTGCTTGGGTGACTCATGCTGGTTGACTTTGCATACTTGAGTCTTGTTCTCACAACTTCAATATTCCCCTCACATTTCTTCCATCATTTAATTTAATTGGTAGTTGTAGTTTGTATTGCAAGTTACATTACTTTATAGGTTATTGTGTGTTACAGGTTAATGTGTTTCACAAGCCTTGTGAGCGTTTGAGTCAGTGTGTTGAGCGACGTGATGCTCTCATGCAGCTTATTTATCAATCTCTCTTCCTGCACATTGTCAAGTTCATCAATGGCAAAATCAGTGCACCCAGGAATATTTGGTCAAACTTTTTGGGTAAGGGTTCATTTAAACATTTTGTTGCCATTTCATTATTCCTCTTTTTTTTTAATTAGATTATGAAAGAGTATTTATTTCTTGAAATTTACTGTACAGATAATAGAGTACTGTAAATTGGTTGACCTCTTCTACTGTAGAAGCATTACTGGAGGAGTAATTTAATCTCATCTATATTTCTTTCCCACTATGCAATACTGTACTGTATTGGCTTTGCTGTGATTTATCATCTGATCATCTGCAGTGATTCTTTCATTATGAATTGAAAATTTAAACATTATTAGTGTAGATCCATTTGAAAATTAGTGAAGTTAGAGTTTGGTTGAAATTTTACAACATATTTGCCTATAGGTATAACAAGTGTAGATAAAAATATTTTTGTTTTTGTTCGGTTTATGTCATTTATTTTGGGTGTACGGTACGGTATGTTGCTTAGGCTGGTAACTGTCTTAGATGTGAGGTAATGTTTAGGCTGGTAACTGTCTGAGATGTGAGGTACTATCAGCTAGTGTTAGAGCCAGAGTATATCATAACCAAAAACTTTCTGTATTTAATTTGCTACAAGAGCTGATCTGACTTCTCTGCACTTTCAGGGATATTGGATGTTTATGGATTTGAAACTTTCGAGCAGAACAGCCTAGAACAATTGTGTATAAATTATACCAATGAAAGATTACAGCAAGCATTTATGTTAAGGTACCTGGCCACTGAACATCAGGTAATGGTTTAATGTTTCAGTTTTGGATGTTACATTGACATTTTCTTGTGTGAGAGTAAACAAAGCAGTGGGTTATAGTAACAATGGAAAATGAAGAAATGTGGATAAGATTTACACAGTTAATACAATTAATTATTAAAATTTCAACATCTTGACCACACATCCTGGATAGGTATTCCTTGACATGTTGATTAAGGATCTGTGGTCAAAAAGTTTAAATTTTGATAATTACCCCTGTAATTGTTCTGAAAGTCAACGGGGTTTGAAATTTGGATTCTTAATTTCCGTGATTAATTTTAGAATTTTGTTCTCAATATTTTACCTAAAATCTCAATAGTACATATATGTATTCCTTGACACACAGATTAAGGATTCGTGTAAAGTCAACTCGTACCCCCAAGCACCTTAGCATTGTTAAATAACTTTTAACATGTATTTTCTTTTCTCTTTTTAACTTGTCCATACTAACGTGTTCAGGGTAAGCGTTAACTTTACACCTTGGCTGACCACTGATTAATTGCCTGGTTTATATGTTTTGGGAAGTGGGGAAAAGATGGATTCAGTGAAGTTGCTGGTTAGGAAATTTGTGGCCGCTAGCCTGTTTGGCTTACAAATGGCGTAGACCATACATTGAATTCAGTATTTACATTTATGTAGATAGAAGATAGAGGAAAATATATTCAAAAAGAAGAAAGAGAAACAAATATTCAGTAATATCTCCATTAGCCGGAATCTCTCAAACCCGGAACTCTCTAATAGCCGGAATTGAAATTTGCTCGGTATTTTTCAGGAAAATTCTCTGAATTCCGGGTTTAGGAACAAATTATGAGGTTGAAAATCAGTTGCATTTTCTGAAAATTCTAAGAAAGAATAAATCTGGAAAATCATAATTAATTTTTATTTCTGGGTCTGGGAATAAATTTTCAGGACATTCCAAAAGATTGCATCATGCTCCAACTCATCCCCACATGCCATACGCATGGGTGGTCCGGCTGCTTGGATTGCTTAGTTCATATTCTGCTGCCAGTGTAGAAGGTTGTTCCCTCACTAGCCACCGTTTATGTGTACAATTTGTGTTGTGCAGTGCTGTACATTATTGTACCAGAACAAAATCAATCTATTTGTTAATTTTGATTAGTTCCTTGTACAGTATTTCATATATCTGTTGTTATGAAGTTTAATATGTTTGCTGTACCTAACATGGAAGGAGATTAAAAGACTAACAGATCGCTCAGTAGGATGTTTTATGTCTTCAAGAAATAATGGAAATGGTATTTAAAGTTAATCCTGTAATGTTTATATCTGAAAATAACTTGTATTATAACCTTATTGTTTACTGCATCACAGATCTTAAAAGAAGAAGGTTTCCTCGGTGTGGATGTACCTTACACTGACAACTCGCTATGTGTTATGACCCTTGATTCTCGGATTTCTGTCTTTGCCATTCTCAATGAGGTTAGTACAGAAATGTGTGTGGGTATTGTCTTGATTTAGGTAGTCCTGTATATCACAAAGATGAATTATGGGTTGTGCATATATATGTTAATATGAATTTTTATACCAAACTATACATTTTATATTTACATGCATCATGGGTCAATACTAATAATGTAAGTATAATGAAATGTGACAGTACACTGTTATGTACCATTTATATACTCTGGCAAAATCACATAATCTATATAATAAAAAAAGTTTTTAGAATGTAGCTAAGTGACTAATTGCTCGTATATGTTTTTGATACGTTAAATTTCCCAGTAGAGATGCACGGTGCAAAGTTTTGTTACAAGATTAGTTTTAATTTCATGTGTTATGGTTTCTGGTGAGAATGAATGTTTTACCACTGTCATTAGTAACTGTTCTGAATATTATGTGGTAATTTTATCATACATTAAGCAATATAAAGAAGGCTCTTATGCCTGTAATGCAGGAGTGTCAGTTAAAGCGGGATGTGAAGGAAGATGAGGCTTGTGACCGTGTCTGCAAGGCCCTAGCGGACACAGGTGTGGTATATGCACCATTCTCTCCCCGCGACACACCTGGCTTTGTCATCAATCACTATGCTGGCCCAGTTAAGTATGATGCACAAGGCCTACTACACAAGAATAAAGATGAGGTGAGTCACAATAACACATAGTGTGTGTGTCATTCCTTCATCATCATCCTCCTCGTTTTATGGCCATTTTCCACACTTGTGTAGTTTACCTGCAGTTACCTGATGGCAGGTGTCCATGCTGCATGGTCTCTTGTCAGGATTCTAACTCTAATATAATTTTTTTAAATTTTCCCTGCGTCATTCTTGGTCTACCCCTGGCTCTTCTCACCTCCACATTTAGGCTCTTGCACCTCTTGACCCAGTTGGTCTCATCCATTCTCTCCACATGCCCAAACCATTCCAACCTGCCTCTGCACAGAATTTCACCAATACTGTACAGTACTCTTAATATCCAGTTGCCCTCTTAGTTCCTGTCTTTCAGTGCTTAGAAACAACAAATACATTACCATAGTAGTTTTCTCATGAAGTGCCTGTTTATTTATGGTACTCTAAGAGAGTACAGCGGGCTCGTAACACTCGTCTTGCCCGTGGTGTCCAACTTTTCTGTGTCAAAGTCGGTCACACTGGAATAACTTGTTATAGTACATCCTTCTTTCCTCACACAGCCAAATTGTGGAATGCTTTGCCTTCTGTATTTCCATCTTCTTACAATGTCTCACTTCAAAAATCTGGTTTTCCGGAATCTTCGTGGTGTACATTAACATACAGTACTCTTTTTCTCTTCTAATTTATATTTTTTACTTCTATTTATTAACCCCCAGGCCCCGTTGTGGGTTGATGACCTGTGCCCGGGTGGGCTATTACCTGTAAAAAAAAGGTTAAACACAAAAGTCAATGACACTACAGTAGTTATTTCAAATTAGTTTTGTCCTGCTTCCATTTGTTTGCTAAATATTTTTTATGAATACAGGTGCTCCTCAACTTACAAACTTTCAGAGATACAAACATCATCACTGAGGGGGGGTTACCTGCCAGGACAGGTGTTTAATGTGGATGAGGCTGGATTATTTTGAAGAAAATTACAGATAGAACAAACATTACCTAAGAGGAGAAGAGTGAGCCAGGTTTTAAGGCTGTATTAAAGGGTATAGCTGTACTAAATATCCATAAGAGTAAAGTTGGACTTACAAACAAGCCTCAGGAACGTAACTTGTTCGTAAGTAGAGGAGCACCTGTATACAGTATGCTAAACTTTAATGTAAGTTGTCTAATTACTGTATTGGAAATATATTATGCTGTAAGATTTGCTATAAGGTTATATGCTTCTGGAATTAATCACTAGAATAATATTGCCAGCCAGATGCTGTGAGTGTGAGTGAACTGTATACATCTGTTCTTTGGGCAGTAAACTGGTCTTAAATAAAAAATTCTTTTTTATCTAAATGTTAGGAATCTTTTATACAAATAAGTCAATCATGTGGGGTTTAGGGACCTAACCTAACCCATTGTATACTGTACAGTACATGTTAATATCCACCCATGTTCAATTAATATATAATAGGGTAGTCTTTTAAATGTAATTTGAATATATTATTTTTAGCATTTATTATTTTTCAGGTTCCATATGAAGTCTGGGGATTGTTAGCAAGTAGCAGTCAAGATTTCATTCGTAATTTAACTGTGGGTACCGACAGTACAGACCTTGAGAATGGAAGACGGACAACTCGCAAGATTACTACCCTTTCCAAGTTTAAATCATCTTTAGATAATTTAATGAAAACCTTGTCTGAGTGTGACTTGCACTATGTACGATGCATAAAGCCGAGTATGGGAGCCCATCCAGGTGAGATCCTTTACAAAAGGAATAATGTGAGGGATTAGGTTTTTTGTGTCTCTGCATTTAAGTGTCAAACTTTGCAGTAAAAATGCCATTACAATTTTACAGTGTTGACAGCATACTGTATTATCGTAATTCTCCTGTTTGCTTGTATTTTTCTTTAATTCCTTCATAAATATAGCAGTAAGTCCCCACTGAACAAAAGGGTTAGGTTCCTCTAAAATGCTTTTGTTAGGTGGATTATGTTCATCGAAACCATTTTCCCATATAAATTAATGTAATAAGGGGGATGTGTTGATGTACTAAGTTTTGTGATAGAATAATATACTGTACTAAGCTCTGTGACAAAATAATTGCAACACATCAAAGGACTGTAGATAAAAAACATGTAAAACATAAAGTTACAAATAGTGTTACTGTAATTACCAAATCCATGTCGAAAGTGACAGGTGCAGTGGTTGTTCCTCTCCAAGGCCAGAGGAACACAGTTATTTAATCTTATTTAGTTATTGCTAGGGGCAGGATCATCTGCCTCTTCACTTGAGGCACTGTGATCACTGCCATAGTCCTCGGGTGACAGGACTGGTGGTGGTGGCGGTGCGGGTGGTGGTGGAGGAAAAGTGGCTGACAATGTAGTGGTGGTGGTGGAGGCAGTGGTGTCAGCTGACTGAGCGATGACAGGTGGAGGAACTGAGGTTGTCGTTTTCTTTTTAAAGAAAGCATGGAGTGTTGGCTCCAGTTGCAGCAATTCTTCATTTGTTAGGGATTCACCATATCCCTCAAGCAGATCCTCTATGTTTTCCTCATGTACCTCATTAAATCCTGCTTGCTGAACCAGCTGCACGATCTGCTGGTTTGTAGCAGCTGGCGATTGTGGGAATCCAGGGTATTCATAAACACACATTGGCCAATTTTTTTTCCACACACCATTCATTGTAGAGTCGGAAACTTTATCCCAGGCCTCTTTAATATTTTCCAGAGCTTTCTTTATATTAAAATCTTTCCAAAACTGTCTTAATGTTGGGGGTTCTGGGCTAAGAAGCCTTCCTAAGAATCATTCCCAAAACAGAGCAAAGAACATGTTAGGCTTGTGGGCACTGGTTGACCGGGAGGTGGGAAACATAAACAGTTGTCAATTGTTGTTTGTGGGAATATTTCATTCACTCTAGTAATGATACAATGTTTCTTATTATGTTATCGTAGGTAAATGTATGCTTATATACTTTGTTTGTCAGTGGGCCTGTCACCATTTTCAAATTAGACTACAAGATACGTATTTCAATCATACGCCTGACAATGGGTGCTGGTAAGGGGAGTAAGTCGAGTGTCTGCTGCTAGTTGAGCATTGTCTGCGCTTAACTCTTCTCCCTCTCTGCCATATTTCACTGGATTTATTGTTATGTTACATAAATTTTAAATTATGGAGTGAATATAACAAATAAACAATACAGTACTGTACAATATTGTATCATGAATGACAGTCATAGTAGAATGAGAAGGAGACAGTATCGGTGAGATGCAGTGGGTGGGAGGGAGGGAGGAACATGGGTAGTGGGTGGGAGGCAGTGGATATCGTGCTGATCTGCTCTGGCTAAAGCAAAGCCATCACTGAAATTATGATTTAGGTGGTGGTAATAGAGGTAGTGGTGGTGATCATGAAGCTGGTGGTGAGAAAGCAGAAAGGTGGGATTGACTTACTATTCGTAATAGTAGAAGATTCTTTCATTAATCGGCAAATGGTTATTAAAATCTTGCTTTCGTTATACCGTATATCACGGCCTATAAGGCGGCGGGGTGCATAAGACGCCCCCCCCAAATTTCCATTTAAAAAGTAGCTTTTGAGCTCTATTTGCTGTATAAGACCAGTACCCCAAATGTGACACTTACCCACTGACTCAGTAGTCCTTTACCAACCATCCTTGATTTTTTAAAATAAGGAATTCTTAGGGTAGTGTAAACACTAGTGACGTCACTGAAAAAAACATGTGTTCAACAGCAACCACCGTATTCTAATTGTAGTTTGATAGAGGAGGACCATTTAGATACTGTTCAACTGATTTCATAGGTACTGTTAGTTTTTTATGTGACGGCATCTGCTATGTACTGTATTTAGTTTTGTCGTTGAAATACTAAAATTTTAGATTGTTTCAAATTCTTGGGAATTTCAGGTGAGGTTGAGCGTGACTTCGTCTTAAACCAACTGAGAGCCTGTGGAGTTATTGAGACAGTCAGCATTAGCCAAGCAGGTTATCCAGTCAGGTGAGTTTAATATTACAAGTAACATGTCAAGACAATTTCTATACTGTAGTAATATTTCTGATAGCCAGAATCCCTCTTAACCGGAACTCTTTGATAGCCAGGATTTATATTTTCTAGGAAAATCGTTTCCAAAGCTGGAATTTAAAAAAAAAATTCCGGCTTTGGGAACAATTTTCCGATAAAATTTAAATTCCGGCTATTGGAGAGTTCCAGTAAAATGGGATTCCAGCTAACAGAGATATTACTAACTTATTTTTTTTTCCAATAAGTCAGATTCACCTTTATGGAAAGAATTCTGAGTTGGCAGCATAAGGTGTTAGGTGACTGGTTACATGAGGGAGAACTTTCCTAGACATTGTGATATACTGTAGGTTCTATTATGGTGATGATGATTATCTGTTATACAATTAGAAAGTATCAGAAGTTGTTGTAAGAACTCCAAAACAGGAAAGGGATGTAAATTTAATTACAGGTATGATTATTGAAAATCAGGGAACTGAATAATGTTCAGTAAGTAAAAACTAATTGTCTTGCCTTTTTTGTTTTTATTGACTGCTTATTAACAGACTTTATAGGTGATTTAGTTGATTGATATACAGTACTATATTTTAATATTACAGTATATTCTCCTGTAGTGGTTATTGTTTGGCATAATGCATTATTTTAATATATTTAGGAAATATTTCATTTGTTGAATGAATGTAAATTTGACATAAAACACAAAATAGTGAACATAATCAAGTATAAATTCCATGAACGGAACAAGGGATATAGAAGTAATATGTCTGGATGCTTTTTCTTAATGCAGCCACTATACTGTATTCGACTTCGTTGATGAATTCCATATTTGGTTAAAAAATTGAGTAAAGGTTTGTGATGGGGTGACATTGAAAATAGCATGTGTCAGATGTTTGTGAGGAAAAAAAGTTAAGAAATTAATGAATCTTGTCAGTTGTTATACATTTATTAACTGTAGACAAAATTTTAGGAAAAAAAAATCTGGAACTCTCCCATCATTGTACATCATAGTACAGGTATCAGGAAGTTTAATGTTTTTATTTTGTATTAACTTTCTTCTTGATTTTATTTTTTATTAGAATTTCTCATGAAGATTTCTACAACCGATATGGGGGATCAAGAAAAATAACAAATGTAGTTGATTCAAGCATAGCTGTTGCCAAGTCTGTCCTAGGGGTAACACCTGAACAAGAAATTGATCCAGTAAAATGCAGGTAAGCACACTCATTTGAATATGAATAATATTGTAAGTGCCCGAAACTAATTCAATAACTTTGGCATTTGGGAAATTGACCGTATACCACAAAAAACATGACATGTGTAAGTTTAAAACAATAACTATATTTTTTTAATTGAGGATATAAAATTAAGAAGCCATGCAAACCACATAAACAAATATGTACTCATTATGAGTGTTGAGTTATGAGTTTGTGAAGTGAGGCAGAGTATAACTGGCAACTGCTGAACCCTGACTGTTGTTGTGGTGGCTGTGGTGACAAATGACATGATTGTGGTGGTACAAAGTGGGTTTTTGTGGTGCAAAGTGGGTGGTAAGTCCTTGTGTAGGTGGTGAGCCAGGGTGTCATGTCATAGGTGTGGGTAAAGGGGCTATTGAGGACAATAGGAGGGTGATAAGGTGTAAATAATTTCAAATTATTCCAAGATGCTAATATCAAGTTGATATTGAGGCTCCACCAGCCTTGTGTCTCACTCTAGCATTTACCGTAAAATCGTTGACTTTCCGTTCATGGTATGATTTTTAGCACGGCTTTAAATTCATGATGCCAAATGCCAATTGTCAAGACGACAATGGTGCTTTTGCCTTAAATCATCTGAAGATGATGATAACAAATGGTAATATATTATGTTTTATTATATATTTTGCCAAAATTTTTACAATGTTTATTATGGTACAGTAAAACCTCACTTAATGAGCAGTGGGTTGTGGAAAAGTGTTTGTTAGGTGAATTCTCACTAAGTGGGATCCATCTTCCCATCGTATCCCATGTTGAAAGCTGAGAGTAGTGTAAAGTGTATGGGTTACTGGTATAAAGGATAAGGAAAATTTTGATCAGTTGTCCAGTTGCCTCGGGTTTTTGTTCCGGCGTTTTAATGCCATGGCTTCTTAAATTACTCTCATTTTCCTGTAAGTGAGCTCTTGGTCCTTCAGATGAATTGGGGGAGGAGGAAGGGTCTGGATTAGCTGACTATTGAAATTAAGTTAAAATGTACAGCATGCCTTGGCAATTCGCTGATTTTCAATTTGTGAACCCTGGATGTACCCAAGAATGTCTCAGGGTAGTTTTAAAGTTGCTGGCATATTTGTGGCCGGGACAGGGAGCCATTCATTCTAGAGACAGTAATTTCTTTTACCTGTATTGTATATATGTGTGTGTCTACACACACACACACACACACACATATACAACACAGGTAAAATCCCCGGTCAGCAAATGTTATTCGCAGATTTGGCTATTCGCGGCCATTTTGAGAACCCAACCCTGTAAATTTTAAGGTGCATGCTGTACAGAAAAAAACTCCCAGATGACCCCAGAGTAAAATACTATACAGTCAACCCTCGCTTTACGCGGTCCCACTTTACGCGTTTCCACATTTACGCAGTACCCTGCCGAACACGGAATGCTCATTTTCCGCGGTGTGTGTACCCTTTTACGCGGAGAGCGGCGCGAGCAGGGTGCGCACAAGGTCGCCCAGTCATCAAAACATTACCGAGTTCTACACCCGCCACCCACCACTGCCGGCCCAAGTCAGTGATAGTGATAATGATAGTGAGGATATGGACTTATATGGACTTTGAGGGGTTTGACATAGAGGCCCTGCAAGCCTCTGTGGTGGATAGTGATACAATTGATACAAGTGATACAGGTGAGGGCCAATAATCTGCCCTCTGCCTCGGAGCCAACCCCCCATCCCCGTGTGCCCAGCCATCTTTTCTACTAATGTAAGTGTTAAAAAGCCTAATATTATTGATATTTCTCTTAATTATTAATTGTGTGTGCATACCATCATAAGATTAAGAAGTTATTTTTACTACAACGTAGGTATTGTGTCTGAAAAAGTGGAGTTTGGGGGTCGGCCCGGTCTCTATTTCAATTAGTCCCACATGTTATGTTGTTCACTTTACGCGTTTCTCACTTTACGCGGGCCGCCGTGGGTTCAATTGACCGCGTAATGTGAGGGTTCACTGTACAGTATAGTACAAGTCCCAAATTCAGCAAATTTTGATGCTATAGAAATATTTACAATCTTCAAAACATAAGATACATTTTTAATCAAAATTTTCAAATATAATACAGTATGGGCACTCCCTGATATACGAAAGGGTTCCATTCCTGAAAAACTCTAATTAATCAATTTTTCATAATTTGAATTCCATTTTTCTATAGACTCTTTATAAAAGCTGAAATGTCAAGAGGAAATGTGGCAAGATATTGAAATTCTGTGTTGACAGTGAAACAAATAAAGGCTTGAACAAGTATAAATCACTGCCTGGAGCAGGGTCAACATAGTCTGCTGCTGCTGTCGTGTTTGAGTGATTTAAGCAATGAAGAAGTGATGGGTGGCTATTTCTGGCTTCCTTTTGCTGTGAAAATCTTGACAGTCTAACCAGAATTTGAAAAAGTCAATGATACAGTGTATGTGATGGTGATAGTGGTAACACACTCATACCTCATAATAAAACAACCAGTATAAAAAAAATTACATGTTATTTATGTATCCTTGAATGTTTTTGTATAATTTAAAAACTAATTGTTATGTAAAACTACAACTTGACTCCATAATATCAAAAAAATTAAATTTTTGGAAGTCTGCATCCTTCTTGGTCCCACAGTGTTCCGATTTTTTAACTTGGACTGTAATAATCTTGGTGGGGGAGATGTGAGTGACATGGTTTTTGTTATCCATGCATCCTCACATAATTTTTTATTACATTATCTTTTAATAATATCCTGTATCACTTTGACTGTATCTTCCTTCTTACACCTACAGACTAATATTTCAGTGGTTACTAAATCCATTAATATAATAATATTTAATTGATAGCAGTTTATGACATTAACCTTTACGTATCATGGCTTTTGCAGGTTTGGGCGTACCCGAGTTTTCCTCTCTGAGAGTGCCCTACATGCCTTAGAGAAAGTGCGAGAGGATAAAAGACACCAAGCTGCTACTTGCCTACAGAAATGTGAGACTTATTGACATAGTACATCTGTTCCATCAGTACCCTCTCTGGAGGGCAAATTATGAAAATGCTTGCATGGAAAACAGTTTTCTTGTGAAGTTAGTGTGACATGAAATATCTATTTGTCCATTATAATTTTGTTTTGTTCCATGTGTTTGAAGTGAATTAAGAAAGCATAAACCTCAACAAAAGGAAGAAAGGGCTAGGTAAGAAATACACAAACATTAAAATTGATCTTTATTACCAACCTCTTACCTGCCTTTATCTCCATACACCCATACCATATTAATTCACTCTCAGTTATTCAGTTTCCTAAGAACTTTTCAACACCACATGTTCATTCTGTACCCTTTGAACCCCCTGAACCCTGAAAAATACTTTTCAGGCTATCCATTCTACAAATATTAGGCTTCATTTGTTACTCCTCTGAAACTTCAGAGATACTCCACATTGCTACATGGTAGAGAGTAAAGAAAAGATAGTTTTTGATCTTGGTGGTACATTTATTCATATTTTGATTTTTTTTTGTTTTCAGGTTGGCGACGATACATATGCTTGAGGCAGTACAAAAAATATAATGCTGCATCTTGTACAATTCAAAAAAATGTGAAGAGTTGGCTTACCAGTCTGAAGTACAAAAAGCTAAAATATGCATGTGTATATATTCAGAAAAATATGAGGAGATATGTTACACACAAAAAATATATGAGATTGTGTAAAGCTACAATAACAATCCAAAAATATTGTAGAGGCTGGTCAGCTAGACGGAAATATGAAGCAATGTTGCAACAGGCAGCCATGCGACCTTACTCCAGACAATCAGTTGTGTCAATGAATAGTCTAGGTTATTACAGTTTGACTACCTCAACATCAATATACAGCTTGAACCCATCGCTACATGATGTGAGCCCATGTGACATTGCATTTGGTGACATGGCAGCAGTTGGTTTATCTGGAGAAGCATTGAAGGCCTATTTTTCTCCCGAGCACCACCGGAGGCTTCTGGAGACTGAGGAGTCAGGTATCGAGACTGATACAGAAAGCATTAATGGTGATACTGATCAAGAAGCGGGGCGAAGATCACGGAAATTGCGTCGGAGAGCACAGTTACGAGACCTGAGAGCTAGAATTCAGGCTAAGATTAATCGTGTAGCAAGCGAAGAATCTTTGGTTGATGTTCCTAATAAATCCCTCAGTCAGAAATTAAAGTTGGAAGATTCAAACTGTGAAGTTGACGGTGAGGCAAAGCCCAGTCTAGGTTTAGGGAAGTCTGAGAAGCCAAAGAAAAGAGAAGAAAATTTGTTTCCAACTACATTTTTCAAGAATACCAAAAATTCTTCAGATGAAAGGGAAAGAAAACAAAAACCCAAGACAGACAACATTAGTCAGAGGATGAGAGTGGCCACTATGAGAACTATTCAAGAAGTCTCAGGAATTCTCAAAGATTACTCTCCTTCCGAAAGTTTGCAGATGGTTTTACCAAAACAGAATCTGTCACTTTTCTTCAAGGATGGAGTGCTCTCATACAGACGTATGCCTTTGGTAGGTATTCCTTACAGTATTGGATGAGTTTAAGAAAAACATATTAGAAAAAGAACAGAATTTTAAAATTGTAGTATGATTTTTCAGTAATTCAAATTATCCACCAAATGTGCTTAGTGTGCATTTGGTAAGATGTTTATGTAAATTAATCAGAACCCCCATATTTGTATATTCATGGCAAATTATATTAAGAATATGTAATAAGAATGACTTAATATTTACTCAAAGAAGACCTTTGGGACTTGTGGGAATCTCATGAAAAAGTGGAACTTGGAACTTCAAAATTTGCATCTACTTCCTCTTCCCTTGTCCCATCTTTGATCACACTGGGAATTACTTTTAAATTAATTAACATAAAAGAATGACCATGAGCTACTAATGGATAGGAGGTACCATTATAGTAGGCAAGACAGTCACCCTCTATCTTTATTCTTTTGAAATTGATGTTTTTTTTTTTATAAGTACAGTAGTTGATGTGTTAATTTGAATTATCATTATATACATCATGTTAATACACATTTTAATCACAGGTTGCGATCAAGTTTCACACCCGTCCTACTTGCCTGCCATTTTCCCACCACCTCCCTTACCGTGAGCAGCCACACGGCCTTTGGGACGCCCTCCACTAACTGCTGCTGCCTGAAGACTCCATGAGGACGAAACTACATTCCGTCCACAGCCAGAGATGTGGGTGGCTGGTGGACTCAGGTAGTGAAGCTGGAGATTATGACAGATTATATTGATTTTTAACTTTTTCATTGACATTTTAGGTCTTTTAAGTTGCAATGAAAGACAGGGTTTTCCCTAAAGTGGTTACCTATTGCTGGACCTGTACACCACTAAGAATGCGCATGTAATACAGTACTGAAAATAACGTATCAGTAGCATCCTTGCATAACAGTGTTCATATATCTCTCCCTGTCAGTATCTTAGTGTTATAAAGTACATTTGCAGATAATTATTATGGAAATTTCTAGGTTCTGACTGAGGCTCTTTAGGTCTTATTGTCAAGGAATTCTAGAATCCATTATATGGTACAGGCACTTCCTGATTTATGAGAGGGTTACACTCCTAAAATAGTTCTAGTATATTGATATTTCATAAATCAGTGCATATTTTCCCACTGGCTCTCATTATATAACAAGAGGTATGTTCTGTATGGGAAAATCCCAGAATGTAATAAATTGACATATAACAAGTTTTTAATGAGAATTTTGGTGGTAAATAATGATTATAAGCTACTGATAAATATAATGATATGGAATTACATGCAGTAATTAGTTTATATAATCCACATTAAGTATTGTACTTAAGATAACCTGGAGTGTTTGAGACGCAGGTGATGGTGTGGTTGGAGGGTGGTGTATGGTGTTACTGGTTCCTGTTACTGACATTATTAGGTTTAATACTGGCACCACAATCACCTGAACTATGTTTGCCAGTCATTTGGGATATGAAGGCACAATAAAGTCCAAATATAATGTGAGCAGTACTTTGGTGTCATCTTCCTAGATTCAGTGAAGTGCAGAAACATGCTGAGGTAGTGTGAAACGCACTCGCATCAAACTGAAATGTACTGTACGCAGAGGGACAATACGTACAAAACACCATTAAAATGGTTCAAATAGGCACATAACGATAATGTTGTAACTGCCATTTACAGCAAGGTGGACTGAATTCTTACCTGTATGGTATTTTTTTTCTTTTTATACCTTAGATTTTATAATGGGAGTATGGGAAAGTGGGATCCAATTTATGACAAATTTGTTTATGAAGGATTTTTCAGGTATGGAACCCTTCCATAAATTGGAATGTTGTACCTGTCACTAGATATAAAAATGATTATTACTGTACTTAGTAAATTCTTTTTGTGCATATAGATAATGAATACTGTTGCATTACTTAATGGACCACAAAATCTGACCGGTACTATAAGAAGTGCCATGTTTCAAGTCATGTGATATGGTGTATTTAATTACTTTTCTTAGTTTTTTAATAGTTTTGTGTAGTAGACAGTTATCATGATCATTTCATGGAATTTACTCTCGTGTACTTTAGGACATCGGTAGTAAAATGTGGCAACTTGTTAAGTTTTGAGGAACAAGAAGATTCTCTGAAGAAAATTATATAAGCAGGATCTTATGCAGCTGATATATAACTTCAGATACAACATTAAAATCTCTGGTGGCTAAAATTTATTCACAAAATAGATCAGATGGTTGTATAATATTGATCACTTCAATTATGTTTAAATTTAAAGTATAATTTATTGACTAAAGGACTAGAAGATTGTATTTTATCACCTCGTTTTATGTCCCGTACAGGTATGTAAAATAAATCCATCTAACTATCTGCCTTACTCTCAAGGAATAAGACTAACATCTCCCACCCTGTGAGACATTCCTGACAACCTCCAGAGACACAGAATGTTGATCCATATACTATCCATATCTAACAGTATCTGTTATTCGTGATATTACGCCAAGATACCATTCAGCCTTTTTCCGGCCATTCAGCCTAGGTTGCTGTACTTTTTGCGGTAATGTACTTGTGTCAATTCTATGAAGCAAAGTGTATTTCATATACAGTACTTTCTTAAGTAGGAGAATACTTAGTAGTTGTTAAGTGTTTTAATGATATATATGTTATATTTTTATTTAGAGTTCAAGTTACTGTTGTACATGAGAATTTTCAATCATTAAGTCTGGATCAATAATATTTTTAGATTTTATGCCCAAGAAATTGGGGTTTGACCTATTAACAAAATTTAATTTTCAAAGAAACCTTTTATCTAGAAGAAAGAGACATATCAGAGTTTTAATGGTGTAAACTGTAACTAGCAGGGTACCTAGAATGACCTGTGTTACTGTGTAAGACATAACAGCTGCTCAAGTAATGTTAAAATAATAAACTGTTGTAGGTACTGTACTAAAAATTACCTATAATACCACTTAATGGCTGCAGTTAAGTTAAAGTGTGTTTTATATTTGTGTCTCAGATGATTTATTTGTTTTGTTTAAATTTATTATAAATTTTTATATTTAGTTAATGACAGTATGGCTTGTCAGTTTAATTGGAATTATTAAGTTAACTCTCCAGTATGATGAAAGAACCTGTATGAATGTAGACCAATATACCATCCCATGTTGTAAGTTGCACATTTTGCAACCATGACTCATTTTGTAAACAACTAATTCTGAAAGTTCTTTACTCCCATCAGCTAGGATTTAATTAACCATTCTCTCTTCATGTAATCACTATATTCCAGTACCTTAAGCTATTAGAGATTAATATTTAATACTCATATTCATGTTGTATCTTCCATCTCATTCACGAGAACTAATACTATACCCGTCAACATCTCAACCAGTAATAGCAGGTTGAGTTGGACACTAACGATATATCACCGTGTACTGATTCACCAGCAACCTAATCTGCTATAGCTCAGATGTTGTATTAAAGAAGGTTGATATTTAATTAACAACATTTAACAAAGTAATAGAAGGAATACGTAGGGAAAGTTTCATTTGCAAATTCACAGTACATTAGTTGGTAAAATAAAACCTCCAGGTAAGGAAAGCAAAATGACAACAAATGTATTGGTTAACTACAGACAGGCCTCTTATAGTGGACAAGCCACATTTCTGACGAGTGTCTGATAAATTATTAATCTGTTAAAAGAGGTCTCTACAAATGCCACAGAACGACTGACTCCTTTGGGTAATGGTAATGGCTCTGCAGATGTTATGAGGATTTTTTCTACAGTTGATAAAATTAAATTCAATCAACACTCACCAGTTAATTTTATTGGAGCTTCCCATATTGTTTACCACAGTTGCCTTACTCCTGCTGCACCCTTACTCACTCTTCTGTGTTGCTTGTATTGTCACATCTATACTAATGACTTTCCTGAACACTTACTTACAGGCTGTTTTCCAGACATGATGGCTTAAAATTTTCACTTAACACAAGCAGGAGATCGTGTAAAAGTAAAGAGTACCGAGACAAAACTGCTGTGAATTTTGGCAGGTTGTGTATGTGGAGCACTGATTGGCTAAGAAGATGTAAACAAAAGGTTACAGACATGTTAGTTGGTTTCTCTACTTTTTGTTTTCTTTTTTAATGATATACTAATGTGCCCTTTCTATTGCACTTAATGACTGAATAGTTTTTCATGTCTGTTAAACAGAAATATGTTAGGTGAGGCACCATAATAAAAGGTCTGTCTGTATAGATTCATAATTGTAATTTATAATTACAGATTGTAATTGTTTTAAGTACAGTGCAGTACTGATGCTTTGAGAGTGAAAAACAATTCAGGAATCAACATTATTTCATTCATAACACCACCAATATCTTAGTCTTCCTTATTCAGAGGTTTTAGTGTACTGTATTTCAAATTAGAATTACCAGTATGTATATTATACTGTATATTGCCTGATTCGTGTAGAATTGTAAATATAAACTTGTTGGTTGTACTTATTGTATCTCAGTAGTAAAGGTGTTTAATGTTTTGCTCTCAGGTATGGTAGCAAAGCATTATAACACAACTTGCAGTGGGTACTTTTTGTTGGTAAACAGGATATATATTTTGCATTTAGTTCTCTTTAAGATATAGTACAGTATTTATATTCCATACTAAATAACATAAAAGTCACAGTAGTCTGTAAAGACTTTTAAGGTATTCGATACATTAACAGTTTACTTACAAATTGTTTATAACCAGGATGTGATTGATAAGTGAGTTTGTTTTAAAAGTGTCCTCTGCTACCATTGTGAATTACCTTATGAAACCAAAGTGCCATGTATTATACATAAAGGAAAGTGGTATATTGTATTTGTTTTGCTAATGTAAGAAATTTTTTATGAATGACTGGCTGATGTGTTACTAGATTGGATTAATTTTAGCTTCTTAATATATATATTTTGTTTCATAATATGTCATTTGATTGTTTACTTGAATAGAGCCAACAAATTATATTTCTTTATTGTGTCTTTAACTCATATTTTGTGTTGTCAAGGAGTTGCACAAGATTATATCTCAGACTTATAACAACAGTGGCAAGTAAAACATTGTAGAGTGTATGAATACAGGATCTTCAGTTTAATAATTTTTACACAAATTATTGGCAAGTTTTCAAAGAGCATATGTATACTACTGTAAATATCCTTTGAAGTGTTGGAACTTTCAGAATCTCCCAAGAAGCTAAGAGATATTTGCTGAGGAGTACAGTTGTATTGTAAATACGGTATAGTCCTGGCAGCAGAATTAGATTGGAGTGTTGACAATAATACTAGAAAAAAAGTAACCTTGGATCAAGATTTTGTCACATGTTGCTTAAGGTGAATGTTTATGTTACTTGCTGCAGTCGGCAAAGAAGTTGTAGGATTTTGAAGATAGGGGTAATTAAATCCTAGAGCTGTAAGTTATGGGGAATGAGGGTAGTGAGAGGGGCGAAATAATGGTCGACTGGGTGGTGAAGTTATAATAGATAATGAAAGATATGATAGGAGGACCAAAAATTTTTCAAAGATTATTCTTAGTTGGTGGGGAATGATGAAGTGATAAGGGGATATGAATATGAAGGTGTAATAAAAACTTGAGAGTAAAGAACTCTTGGGAATCGTTGAGAAAATGAGGTTGTAAAATCATGATTAACCACATGTTGGGAGTTGTGAAGTTTAGTCATCCTTTACATCATGCTCACTGTGGTTGATATGTAATCTTTCTTATCTTTTGTCATTACAGGTGCAACATTTCCATATAAAGAGAGGGCAACTACTGTACAATTTTCTATTAAAAGGCAGCAGCATTTTCCATGGCATTTTCAAGTACACCATCAAATATTGCAAGAATGACCTTTTGAATGTTTAGATAATTTATATCATGTTTGTGCAAAGGATATCATATTATTGACTGACATTTGTGATAAGGGTAATTATTACATTTCCCCGTGTTTATCTAAGGACACAACAGCCATGATACATGGTAGACATTGGTTGACTTAGAATCTTCCAGGAATATTTATTTCTCCCGTGTGAACATTTTCGTGGCTGTAATTTTAATGTTGTGTATTATTGGTGCTAATTATGTAAAGTTAACCTTTTGTAATGATCAAGTATATCTTGGTCTAAATTTACCTAAAGAGCTGTATGATGCATTGATAAATTTTGTCATACATTAGATATAAACTAGCTTTATTGAAGGGAATTTTGCATTTAATACAAGCACTAATTTAATGTAATATGAGGCTTTATTTGAAGTTTTGTCTTTAATTGTGAAGGTATGATGATAGTTAACTGTGAAGTTTAAATTACACTGATGACTGGTTTTGCTAAGCAGTTAGAGGAATATACTGTAAGTACAGTACTCAATTATTCCATTGTAAAAACAAACAAACATTGAAACCATTGCAGTGTTAAGGTTTTGATAGACAGGAAGAAATGCAACTAATGGACTCAGTACCATCACTTTTGCATTTGTTTTGAGACACCTAACTAGGGTCCACAATGCTTTTTGAGTGACAAATGAATTATGCGAGCAGCATGAGCACACCATCAGTTGACATACTTACTCAAGTGTACACCAAAAAAAAAAAAAACACTAAATTTATTCTCTGTTGTAAGTCAATAGATCATTTAGAAAAAAATATGGTTGTGTCTGTCATAAAACTGGCATCCAAACCTATAACTTCAGGATGGGGAACTTGATGTAAATCATATGGGATTGTTTTTAAGGGCTATTGTACTTGGAATAATAATTGTAATCCAACATAGCTGTAAAATTTAATGTGATCCGCTATAAACTGAGTATACAGGAATAATTTTCTCAGAATCTATTTTATTGTCAATATCAATACTGTAGCTGCTAGTGTCACTTTGATGATAAATTTATTATTTTAAATTGCACAAATACCTACAACTAAATAATTGAGGGAAGTAGGATAATGGAAAGAGCAACAAAATATATTATTTATTTTGATATGGTAAAACAATTAATAAATATTGTTGAGTTGTATCCCTTGTAGTTAATACTAAACAATACTGTACTTGAGATAATACTCAGTAGTGATCGTACATTTCTTTCTTATTGTACTTAATTCTGCAAAGACTTCAGTTACAATAATTATATTTGCTAACATAATTCCTCATGCTATGAAATTTTTGACACTAAGATTAATTACAGTGAGGCTTCGTTATTAACCAGGTAATTTCTTTCATGTTTCCAGTAATTAACACTTTATATTTTACTTGACTGTCCAACCATTGACATTTGAAGTTGGTTTACTATTACGTATATCCCTCAATAAGGACTCTTCAGTATTTTGCCTGGGGACACTTAGACACTGAAATGATACTTGAAATAATATTTAAGAATATAAATACAATTATATAAATTACAGTAATGGCATTTGTTAATTTGTAATTTTTGTAATTGTAATTTATATTTATGCAGTCTTTTAAATAATTCTCTTGAAACAGATGCCTCCTCTTTCTTTTTTAACTTATGTAGGTGTCATTGAGTTGATGGTTTATAATATTCACATTCTCAAATAAACAATCTCAGAGTTTTCATGGATAAACTATGGCAAATAAAGACATTACCTGTAGAAAGAAGAAAGTAAATTTTTTTTAATGAGCTTTCAAGTGAACATTCCTGAGAGACATTAACAAAAGGTTAACTTGTCCAGTCTTCTCTTAATTTTGGGGTTTATGTGTAACAAATTAAATTTAATAATTATAGACTTATGGAGTGAGGAAGGTGAAGGATATTAACAAGCTGTATACATTTCCAAGTTATGATTATGGTACATATCATGTGACAATATTGTAACTGTGAACAAATGTGTTTACTGAGATTTTGAAGATACATTAATATTGTAATTATTAAAACAAAGCAAATGTTGGCAGTGTTAGGTTTTGATATGTTATACTGTAGTGCAAACTGTGTTGTCAAAATTAATGTAAGATGTACAGTACAGTATTGCAATCATAGAGTAACATTGTTTCAACTTTAATGTTCAGTGTTAGTGTGTCTCCTGACTATGAAATTAAGGTTAGCTTTAATGGAATACTTATATATTTTGTATAGTTTTTCTATGTGTGTTTGGTTATAAGTATGCTTGAAGGAATGGCAGAAAGTGGAGAAAAGGTGTTTAATGTTAGAATCTTTTATAATGGGTTTTATAAAATTCAAATTTCTGTTGAAGGTATACCACAGATTCTTCACAGTTTTAGTGGAACTTCTAGTTTTAAATATGCGTGAATATTATGGAAGTGCTTCAGACTCTTGAAAGTTAAGTACTGTACAGGTATTTGATTTGATTCTGAATGATGACTGAATATTAGTGTCTTGTTATTAAGGCCTTTGGGATACCCATGTGCTAACAATGTGTAATATTGTTCAACTACAGTATCCTGCCCATCTCTTTATGTGCTGTATCTCTCATTTTAAACAGTTCAGTGTATTACTGGCAATGTTTTGACCAAGATGTGTACAATAATTTTTTGCATGGCCACTCGGAATATCTCTTAGTATCAAGTGGACATGGCCTCAAAATGCCCATGATATTGGTCAGATTTAAATTTTTTTTCTTGGTGGGCTCGCTGTGCTCGCCTTGTTCTCACACACAACTTCTTGGACCCCCTTCTATTCATATTCCTGGCTCCGCCCCTGCAAAATACTAAAACCCGTCAGCCCACTTACCCCTCCAACCCTCCCACCAAAAATCCTCCCACCATCCCACCCTCCATCCCAAAACCCACCCAACCCCCTAGCATCTCAAAGCCCACTAGTCCACATAAAACCTACCAACTAAACTAAAATATATCAACCTTTTTTACAACCTATTAACCCTTATGTATGCTTGTGTATTCAATCTTTTTTTCTGCTGCAATGTAAGATCATCTAAATTGTCCATGACACCTCGGTATTGAACGATTGAAAAGTGTCTGTTTTGATTAGGAATTTGATTATGCAGATGGCCATGCAAAGACATACGTAACATTTTATGCTTAAAGTGCGAGCCTCTACATAGGAGATGGATGGAAGTTTCTGTATATTAAGACTTGTACTGACAAAGGTAAGTCTTTCTTCTGTTGGAGGTACTGAATTTGTCGGTAAATTCTTGTACCTCTCTTTTTAATTGAATTACATTGTTGTGCTGACATTATCAATAACCATTTTTTGTTTCCTATACCATTATCTCTTTACCTTTCAAAATTATAATAGTAAATTGAATTGTATATCCCTTCTTTTATTTGACAACTAAACCTAGGTGTGTGTCTGTTTTACTTGAAATTAAAACATAATGTTTCTATGGTTAAATAGGTCATCATGTATACAGAAACGTCTTTTTTCAAGAAACTGTTACAATGCCAATAAGATGTACTCGTATATTGTAGGCTGTATGAAGCTCCTGAAGGATGTAGTTATAGGCTGTATGAGGCTCCTTGGGGATGTATGAAGCTTTTAGGGAATGTATGAAGCTGCTATAGGCTGTATGAGGCTCCTTGAGGATGTATGAAGCTGATAGGGGTTATATGAAGTTTTTGTTTTATATAACTGCTATGGGTTTTATAAAGATGGTATAGGTTCTAAAGCCCCGTCCACACAATCGAACAGTGCCCGGCAGACTTTAAAGCCTGTGTGTCGTCGTACACACGGAGGTGCTGGTTGGCAGCAGTCACACTCTGCCGCTGGTAGCTAGTAGGTGATCGGCAGTAGCTGCTGCGGTACGATCACCATGGTGTGTCGCAGGACAGTTAAATCAAAGACTATAGCGCTGTGTATAATAATTGCTACAGTGTGCAAAAAGAAGAAAAAACAGAAAAGGGAATGGTGCAAGGAATGGTTATCTCAACGAAAAGTTAAGGGAAGTCATGCCACGATTTTACGTGAACTGCAAGGTGAACATGAGAAAGACTTCACTAACTACATGAGAATGGACCCCAACACCTTCTATAGACTTCTCGCAGCAAACGGTCAAACCACCAGGCAGACAGCCTTATCTGGTGATTTCGCTCGACCACGGGCACTCCGTTGGTTTGCCCGTCAATTTTGCCCGAACAACGGGCATTAAGCGAGTGCCCGTCGGGCAGTGCTCGATCGTGTGGACCGGGCTTAAGAGGCTCCTAGGATCTTTACGACTCATGGCACTGTTAGGATGAGACTATATAAGGCTACTAAAGGTGGTATGAGGCTCCTAAGATGTATATGCATGTAGCTATGGGCCTATATGGTATAACTGCTTCATCCCTCAGGAGTTTCATACAGTCTATACAGATTCATACATCTCATAGGAGCACCATACAGCCTATAGCAGCTTCATAGAGTCTATAGGAGCTTTATGCATCCTCCAGGAGCCTATTACAGCCTATAATAGCTTTATACACTCCCTAGGAGCCTCACACAGCCTATAGTAGCTGCATACATCCCCTAGGAGCCCCATACAACTTAATTGCAGCTTCATACATTCCATACGAGTCCCATACAGTTTATAGCAGCTTGGAGCCTTATATATCCCTTAGGAGCCCCATGCAACACATATCCACTTCATACATCCCCTAAGAGCCCCGTACAACTAATGGCAACGTCATATATCCCCTAGCAGCCCCTTACAGCCTATAGCAGTTTCATACATCTCCTAGAAACCCCATATAACCTATAGCAGCATTATACATCCCCTAGGAGCCTCATACAGCCTATACCTGTAGCATCATCTTATATCTCCTACAGTCAGTCTGTGAGAACCTTGGTCTCATCATATCCACTGAGAAAACTAAAGTACGTATTTAACAAACAAGCTGGTAACTGCAAATGTGGGCCATCAAAGCTTAAGATAGATAACAATAGAATTGACTATGTCTCTTCTTTTCAATATCTTGGTGTCCCTATCCCTTGTACCTCACCTGTCAAGAATAGCTAGCCCGCCAATATAGTGATAAGTTAAAATCCCTTAAATATGTAGCGGGGTACAACCCACATTTTGGCGCTAATATCACATTTGTCCAAACAATTGATAAGCTCCAAAAAAAAATACATATATAATAAATAATGCCCTTAGAATTATCTTAGGCTGTCCCATGAGCACTAAAGTACTTAATATGTGGAAATAACTAGGTATCCCCAGTGTTAAAGATAGAATAATTCAAGTTAACCTCATTATAGCCTTGAGTCTTTTGCGTGGTGATCCAGATAACATTGCTTCTAAGAAGTTGTTAGAATATAAGAGTCATGAAACTGGTGAATCCAAATGGATCCAAACTACAGCTACACATATGAGGATGTTTAGACTGGAACATCTGTACAAATCCGAGACACAGCAGGGCTTCATGCCACCCTGGCGGGCAGTTCCCTTCGATATCACAACACCCACGCACCTGCCTGAACTTGACTGACCACACATAATCCTTATCTCCAACACATTGCCAAAGTGAGAGCTCTTCACCACATACATAACATTGCAGACTGTAAATAGCATCACACAGACCATCTACACTGACGGCTCTCTTAACAGTGTCTGTTGGAGAGCTGGAAGTGTTGTCATTGTGACTCAGCCTAACGGTAATGTAATAAAGGAGCTAGAATTAGTAACTGGGCACCCACTCTACAAACTGAGCTATTTCCCATACTCACAGCCCTTTAACTTGTTGAAGACAATGCCACTGATAGTCTCATCATCATTGACTCCTTATCTTCACTTCTTGCTTATGATACCCTGAACTCAGATTGTCACCCACTTGTCTCTGAAGTCAGACACAAGCATTTGTTGACGGGTATCAGGATCAAGCTGCTGTGGATCCCCTCTCACATAGGCATCAGTGAACATGATAGGGTTGATGCCTTATCCAAGGATGTGATTTCTCCGTTTTTTTCGGTTTTCCGTATTTCCCATCGTTTTAGGCGACCCATGTGAATCGCGTAGTGAGAAAAACTTGGGGGGGGGGGGGACCATAACGAGAGAAATGTTTGACAATAAATAAATAATAATTGACCCTCTAGGGATGATGGGTCTGCCGCCCTAGGAGTCCCATACAGCCTACAGCAGCTTCACACATCCCCTAGGAACCCCATACAACATATAGCAGCTTCCTACAACCCTAGGAACCAGCATAAAGCTTACAGTAGTGTCATACATCCCATAATAGCCCCATATACTTTATGGCTGCTTCATACATCCCATAGGAGCCCCATACAGCCCATAGGAGATTCATATATCCCCTAGGAGACCATATAGACTAGCAGCTTCATACATTCCTAGTAGCCCCATATAACGCCTCACAGATCCCTTAGGAACCCCATACAACTAATAGCAGCTTAATAAATCCCCTAGGAGCCCCATGCAGCCTATAGCAGCTTCACACACCCCCTGGAGCCTCATACAACTAATAGCAGCTTAATACATCCCATAGGAGCCTATAAGTTCTTCATATAATTTATAGCATCCTTATATATATATATATCCACTGGGAGCCCCATACAGCATCTTCATTCATCCCCTTGGAGCTTCATATAGCCTATTAGCTGCATCAAACATCTCTCAGGAGACCCACACAGTCTGTAGCAGCTTCATACATCTTCTAGGAGCACCATACAGCCTATTGCATCTTCATACATCTTCTAGGAGCCACATATAGCCAACAACTGCACCATATATCCCCCAGGAGCCCCAAACGCCCCGTACAGCCTATAGCAGCATTATATATCCCCCAGGAGCCCCATACAGCTTATAGTATTTTTATACATCCGTTAGAAGCTTCATACAGCCTATAGCAACTTCATTCATCCCCTAAGAGGCCCATACAGCCTATAGCAGCTTCCTACATCCCCTAGGAGCCCCATAAAATTTATATCAGCTTCATACACCCTCTAGGAGCCCCATACAGCCTATAGCAGCTTCATACATCCCCATACAACTTATAGCAGCTTAATATATTCCCTAGGAAGTTTATACAGCCTATAACAGCTTCATACATCCCCTAGGAGCTTTATACATCCCATAGAAGCCTCATATGTGTACGTCATCTACTGTGTGTATGTCATGTATTGTGAGTACTGTACGTCACCCACTTCACGAGCTACTGTTATTATTATGTCCAAGAGTTGCCCTGTGTTTAGACTCGCTACATCGTATAATAAAAGTTAAAAAAAAATCACAATTCATATAAGACTGAATGTCAACATGTTGAAAGGAATTACGTATAGTGTTTAGGTTCTAAGAAAAACCTATCTTGCTTCATAACGCAAGAAATCCCAATCTGAACGTAGTAAAATTGTGCCTTGGTTGTGAGCGGATCCCGCATATATTACGGGTAAATTTTTTTTCATTCCCACGAAATACAAAATTGCATTAAATTTATCTAATCTTATCATAGTTATATTAAAATCTAAGATAATCATGGTCGCAATTAAATCTGCAAAATTTATAAGACAACAGATAACAGTAGAGGAAATTGTTCGTCTGATACCTTGAACTCCTTAAAGATATCCGGACGTTTGGCGAGCTGTCATCTTAGTGAGACGGCTTGTGGGAAAATTTTGACTAAAGAGCTTTTGACGGATACTAAGCAGTAGTATGGTTATACGCATTGTAGAACAAGTCTTTTGGCGGTAAGCAAGTGAGAGCGCGTGGCCAGCAATGTACTCGACCGCCTTCACTTATCCAAATGTAAAGTTAGGACAGGTACGCATTCACAGCTGGGTGGACTAAGGGTACTCTAGGAACGAACCAGCGACCATTGGGCAGGAGATGAGCTTTGTATCCACTCGGCTGCAGCACCTCTTAACATGTCATCTGTCACCGTCTGTCAAACATAATTTTCTTTGCGAGTCAATGAAAAAATTACCGAAGATTTTATGATTGGACACTTCCATCACCTCTTGTGCTGCAGCATAGCTAATTTTGTACAGTTTTATGGAGGACCCCGCACACTCACCCAGCACCATAATTACTAATGTTATTCTGGTGTGTTTTAGCATCACCAAATGACTTATAGACCGACACAGCCACCCCAACCATCACTGGACTATGACTGTGTACAACTTATGTCATAAGAACGAGTAACACCCTCTTCACCCCTCATCCCTCCTCACCCTCCCTCACCCCTTGACGCCAGACTTAGAGGGGACACAGCAATATGCAAATTAGAGAGGCGAGGACAAGGCAGTAGAAGCCTCGCCACAATTTGACTCATTTTTCCCTGCCATGTTTATCAAATTACTTTCCAGGGTCTCTTTTCACGCGGGGAGATTAATGACTGGTAGTGAAGCGACGGTAAAAACTCCTCCCGCTCAGCTTGAGATGTAACGTGGGGCTAAACAGTGAGTTTTTCTTTTTTGGGAGTTCCTAAAGTGAAACATCTTTATAAAAAACCCCACCTCATTATCATCAAAATATATCTCGTAAACATTATAAAACATTATCATTAAGCCATAAAATGCGGACAAAATACTGTAGTATATGCAATTTCAAACATCGTTAGTTAAAGAGTTAGTAAGAGTTTGAGTTTGATGATGAAGCGAGCGAAGCATTTGGAAACGTATCTGGTATGGTGGAGAAAATTTTCGTGCAATTCTGGATGGTTCACGTCGCGTACAATTAAGGGGGTGATGAATGAAACTCTCCATGAAAGACTAACATCGATTACATTGGAGGCTGATTCATTCCTCCCTAAATTTCTGGCTTTAACCAAATAGTCACTGGACGACACCACGACCCAATGAAAGAATGACTACACCACGACCCACTGACTGAGCGAGTGCACCACGACCCACTGACTGAGCAACACCACGAACCATTGACTGAACGAAAACATCACGACCCACTGACTGAACAACACCACGACCCACGACTGAACGACTAGGCCACCCTTCAGCTGGACATGTACAAATTGGAGGGCTGTCTGTCTGAACACTATTGCAACACAATATGAAAGGAACTAGATAACATTTGAAGATAAAAGATGGAAGGAATATAAAACAGTACAGTCTTATGAAGGAACAAAAAGATTAATGTATGACTGTACAGTGAAGTATACTCACATCTACCGAGGTGTGTTAATAGATGGGTGTACAACTAGACAGATGTACAGTA